>NC_135705.1:17913698-18261198 GCF_964276395.1 Gasterosteus aculeatus
GGTGAAACAAAAAAACAAAAACAAAACAAAAAGAGGGCTATTGAGGGAAGGCCTGAGGAGCGGGTGCCGTACTCACCAAGTATTAAAATGACTAGTTTCTCACGATCAACGACCACAGCTTTAAGTCAGGAATTAAAGTCTTACTTCATGGATTAGATTTGCCCAATACGGAACAGTGTGCGCGGAGAACTTTGCAGACCCACAGTGACGGTTTGAGGATCTCGTGACAACACGGCAGGCACGGAAACACCTCCCATCTCCGATCGGACATCAGACACAAGAAGCATCATAACGTACCGTACACCAGTTAACCACTTTATCCAATGTAGGAACACAATCTCCTCCTCATCATCATCATCATCATCATCATCCTCTGGGACTCTGTTCCAGTTCTTCCCTCTACTTAAAGAAAGACACTTCAGTTCACCTCCACTTCTTTATTTCCTCTTCATTACAAAAACATCAAATTGCCCACATTTCTTTATCGACATTTTGTTTCTGGGGGAAGCAGACTCTCTATCAAGTAGGGGACTCGCGATCGCTCCAACACATGATGCACCAAACAGGCAACCTCACTGGCGTAGTTCAACGGATCAGTGCCAATACCAATGTTTGTGTTTCCAGCTGAAACAAGTAACCGCTTTTTGTTACAAGGTGAAATGGACATTGAACGAAAAAAAAAGAGGAATGTACAAAAAAAAAAAGGGGCAGAAAGTGTCAAATCAAACCCCAAATCGATGAAATAAAAAAATGAAACAAATGCAACCCCCCCCCCCCCCCCCCCCAGCTCACATGGATCAGTCTGGCAGGTTGGATAACATGAACACAAATCTCACAGGAAGATGAAGTGCAAATGATCAGTAGCTTTACGCCCGCGGTAACGCTGCGACTTCTCCATTTCTTCCATTTGGCAATGCGGACAAACTGCGTTTTTAAACTGTCGATTGGATTCTTAAACTGCCAATCCGTGTTTAAAAGTCTGATTTGATGCATCGTTGAATGACTCCTTGGAAATGAAAAAAAAAACAAAAAACAAAAAGAGCTTCGTCGGTGTCTTTTTCATCCTCTTATTTCTTCTCAATTCTGTAGGAGAGAGAAAGAGAGAGAAAACAGTTATTAAGCATCAACCAGCTGATTGCTGACAAAATCCCATTAAAAATAAAAAAAAGTTTCAATCATGCATATTAATGCACAACAAACAATGTTATTTTGGGCAAATGAACACAAACGTCTTCAAGTCCTGGACGACGCACACCTCGGCCCATAAACACAAAACAACAAGTCACTCAGATGTGATGGCACAACCAGGACCACAATGGAGGGATTACCACCGTGCTGGTATGACTATGACCATGGTGGGATGGGTGAGAGGCAAACTGGGAGGGAGGGAGGGGGCAAGTACATGTGAACACTCGGGAGTCAGAATGATTGAGCAGCACACAGCCATGCAGCGGCCAGCCGTTATGGAAATGCACTGAGGATGCAGACTATGAGGAAGTCCCTTACTTCAGCCTGGAAGCCGAGCGACTCGTTTTGTTACAAATGTGGGAGGGGGGGTGAAGATGGGAGGGGAGGGAGAGGGGGGGCTTTACCGTAGGCTCCTATACTTTGCCAACCTACTACTCTGCTCTGCGGCAATCCTGAAAGAAGGAGTACAGAGACAGCGGGGTGTCGATAAAAGGGTCACACAGGCATCAGCTGCAAAGGAGACAACAGACTGGCAGGAAAGAGGAGGAGGAAAAGGGGGGGGGGCAACACTTGGGAGATCATAATGGCATAGTTCTGCTTGCTTCTTAAAGTGGGTGGAACTGGGTCGTCGCAAGAGCAAGGAGAGAGAGAGCGATCGCGGCGGGACGCTTTGAGTCAAGAGACACTCTGCCCCGAGGACTCTCCATACGGAGCGGTCCGCTTAGATTACCAGCAGTTGCGGATCCTGCTGCCGCAGCTTAACTGCCGGTGCAAGTAGCACGAGGGGCCCCTGATTGATTCGGGGCTCTGGGGGCCGGGGGCCAGCCCCCCCCCCCGGGATTAAACTGGACTCTCTAGGGAGAATTTGCACCAGGAGACGTACCTCTTGACGGCTTTCTGGGCCAGCATGCGGTTCCCGGCGAGGAAAGTCAAGCCGCCGATGATTGCCAGGTACTTCAGAGTCTGGAACATGTTCAGGTGGGTCCAGTAGACGTACATCAGGCCCAGCATGGCTGAAACGAGACGGGAGTGTGAGCTGGAGCATTGGCGTCCAAACAAACATCGGGTCGTATGTCAGCGGCTCCCTAATTGGGAGGGGCGGGGAACTGTCCATTGATTTACTTATTATCAATAAACAATAGACTCATTATTTATTTTTTTATTATGCTTCAATACAGCATTTAGTGAGTTATGGTCCATTA
Source organism: Gasterosteus aculeatus (assembly GCF_964276395.1). NCBI lineage: Eukaryota > Metazoa > Chordata > Actinopteri > Perciformes > Gasterosteidae > Gasterosteus > Gasterosteus aculeatus. The sequence goes on from NC_135705.1 coordinate 17,916,089, forward strand.
AGAGTCAAACAGAGCATGAAGCAGGGGACGCTGTAAGACATAAGGACACAGCGACTGACAGTTGTCCTGTACGTATTTTTGTCTTAGAACTTTAACCCTCTGTGTTTTAACACAATGCATTTGTTTATGCTTTGGACATCAATCAATCCCTCTTACCTGCTTGAATTTAATACTAAATATCCCCTTTTCATCATCTTTCCCTGCTGAGATTTCAGAAGCTTTAATTACTTTATCAACTACTTCGTATTGAGAGTTTGCGTGTGGAATAATGAAGATAATTGCATAACGTCGCAACGTCCTAGTGTTGTTAATCGGATTCACACGTGGTCAGACCAGCGGGCAGATGAATCATGGATGAAGAGGCTGTGAATCAATGACACGCGTGACGGGGACCAACCTGCGTGTCCCGCGTGGAACAGAACGGTGCTGGGAGTGAAGCTGAAGTTGGACATGTTGGCTCCGAGCTTAAGCCACTAGAGACAAGAGGGGGAATAAAAGACAATGTGATCTCCATCCCCTCCACGAGCTGCAGACAAAAAGGTGTTTACCGCCCAGCGCACAATGCAACAATAACGGTTACTCAGCGCTGCAAAGGCCACGGATAAAAATACACCGCGGCTATTGTGATTTCCAAACTAAAAAAAAAAAAACAAGCCATAGAGTTGCGCAGCACTTGGAGCTGCATTTGTGGTTTATGAAAGCTTACTACGGAAGAGCTTTTGAGAAAATAATTAACATGGCAGGAGGCCCGTTTGTTGATGGGCCTATAAATGATTTCCATAGATGAGTTCAGATGTTCTGAGTCGCCGTGGTGCGAAACACTCATAGTAGTAGATCGTGGTTATGAGAATAAGGGGCAATTATACTGCTGTGCATCGGGGTAACTAACAACTTATTTTAAATCTGTATCAGTTTGTTTAAACCTGTGCATTGACTTTGAATGGAATCTACTTGTGAAAACGGCGTGAACGCAGCATTAGCTGGTTTAAATACGTTATGCTGCTGACCACCTCCTGTTTGTCCAAAACAGAGGCGTGGCCATCTACCGCACGTACCTCGTAGGACCCCCCCCCCCCACCGCAAAACATTCCAACTACCCCGTTACAATGGCATCAAAAAATACAAAACTAATAAAACATTTTCCGTTTGAACCATTACCAGGATGAGCAGAAGAAGTAAGGGAGACAGGATGAGGGCAGTGAAGGTGTTGGAAACCACCGTGGAAGGCTTCTTCTCTGGTTCCCTGAATAAATGCTGCAAAGAAACGGAGTATTTAAACGACTATTTTTTTCAAATCACACGGGAGTAAAGAGGATTCTAAAAAAGGAAGTACTGAAGCGTTACCTGGATCTCTGGTTTGGGCATGTAAAGAGTCTTGGGCTGAACGGCCACCGGGGCCTCCTCATCCACGAACTTCAGAACAACGTCAGCCTTTCAAGAGATTGCAACTCACTTTAGAGCTCAATAGAAAACTTCTCACCGCCACTTGTGACAGACAGCAAATTAGCCACATGAAGTCCATGAACAGACACTCACCACGTTCCACAAGATGGGATTCTCCAACGTAGCATCCCCAACGATGAGGTGGAGCGAGTAGGTGCCGGATATGGAGTTAAACTCGGATTTCCGCTCCGCTGTGTCCAACTCAAACTTGTACACAGACTTGCTGTCGGGTTCGGCCACAAACACGACCTCTTGGCCAGTTTTCTGGTTGTGCAGCTTGACGAAGGTCTGAGACACAGAAAGCAAACCTTTAATCTTGGACGAGGCGGAAAGCTTATTTGGTTCCCCGAACTGGACGCAGCGGTTTTCTTGTTAATAGCTGTACGACGGTGGCAGCGTGCTGCTGCCGGGAGCTCGTGTCCTACGTACCTGGTGAGGGGTTAGCTCCACTCCGGTGTTGGTGTCCACCAGCTGGAAGGACATGGCAAAGTTTTGGTGGCTGTCGGCTGTGAAGGAGCTCTTGCCTTTGGACGGATAGTCCACCCTGGATCGTGATACAAGAAGGATTTAGTACTCGGTGGCGGCACTGCGCCGGGACAGCCCACTTCTCCAACTCGTCCCCTCACCTGGTGGTCTTTGTGCCGATGCTCTGGTCCTTATCCACCACGGACAGGTCCATGCTGGTGACGGACACCTCGGTGGACACCTTCACTTTGAGCTGCAGGCGGACATACAAGCATAAAATGATTGAAACCATATTTTCAGTCTTGGCTACTAAGAGTTGAGCACTTTAAAGAGTTGGCGCTGAGCGCTCTGACTCAACAGCTGCCCGTCGGTTAGCATCACATTCTCCACCAGGAACATTCCACTAGTGTCAAATGTCGCGTCTCGGCATCGGAACGCCCCCTCACCTCAACGTGATTGGCAACAAGCCGGGTATCCCCGGTCACCGCAACGGTGAACTGGTAATATCCACTGGTCGGCTTGCTGGACATGAAGTTCAGTTCAAAGACGCCGCTGAAAATGAAATTAACAAAATACGACACGTGTAGATTTGACCAAAACAAGGCGGGGCTTTGATCACATTTTTTAAATGACAAAAAATATATATATATATATATATATATATATATACATATATATATTAATATACAAGCTGAATTTCAGCCACCAATGGGAAAGTGTTGGGGCGTTTTGCAGCGAATTGTCAAAGCCAACACTCCTCTCCGATCATACTTACTCGTTAAGTGTGAACGGAGCCTGGCTGAGGATGACGCTCTTGGAGGCCACGGCGTACGCAGATTCCACCAGCACGTTGGCCATCGCCAGAGGTTGAGACATCACATCGGTGACAAGGAGCTGTGAATCACACAGACAAACGCCATCACCGCCAGCTAATCAAAGCCCACTCAGAGGGGTCGAGCCAGATGGAGATCCCACAATCCGTACCTGCAGGGTCGGCTGGCTGTGGGACACTGTGGCGGGCCCGGGGGCGCTGACGATGACCGGCACGTGGAAGCGGTTGTTGGAGAGAGCGGCGGCGGCGCTTGCCACGCTGAAGGCCTCGGCCAGAGAGTCCCAGGATTTCTTGCTGAAGATAGAGTTCACCAGCTGGATGACCTGGTCCTGTGGCACAAAACACATCGGCCATCAGTTTCAGATAGGAAAAACCCCATTGGGGACAAAGGGCGGACGGACAGACTTCATACCTCCTTCAGAGGGGGCTCCATGTCAACGTGGTCGGACAGGGAATAAGCGGCCGTCACAAACAAGGCAGTCGCCTCGAGTCCCTCCTCAAACTGGAGGTAGATGCCACCAAGATCATCCAAACGAGCTGTAAGGTCCTGAAAGGGGAGGCGGAGGCAACACATGAGTTAAAACTTCAGAGAATTCAAAATACCTTTGCATGCTTTCAAGTCCAGTGCGACCGGTGCAAAGTCGGCACACAGCCCCACCTGGTGGAGGTTTAAGAGCTCACCTCGATTTCCTCCAGTATTCCTCCAAGCTCAGCCTGCTTGGACAGGCGAGCAGCGGTTTGCAGAGCCAAAGTGATTCTGTCCACAGAAGAAGACATTTGCAGAGAATCAGATTGGCTCATGAGCACCAAGAGAATGCCAGCGCACACCCTCAAACACCTACGCCATGACGTTGTCCTCCTTGCTGATGCGACCAGTCAAGGCACCAACAACTTCCTGGGAGGCCAGAGCAAGCCCCAGGGAGCGCAGCGCGCTCACGGCTCTGTGAATCTGAGTCATGGTGGAATCCTCGCTGACCGCCGCCAGGAGGATGTCTCGAGTTTCATTGGACACGGGGATCTAAGGAGAAAAGGAAAAACCCACGTGTTAGTTTACGGGCAACATAATCTTACATTATTATTTTTATGATTGTGGTTTAAAAGTGTATAACATCTTATGCAATGATTTCAAATTCCTATTACCAGAAAAGATTTGCAGTTGCAATTTGCTATGATAGTCATTTAAATGTTTTGAGATGTGTGTACCTTTGTCTATATTGTCCAGGCAAAAACACATTTCGCTACTTTATCCAACAATGCTTTCGCATTGAAGGAATAACAGAGGACTGAGAAGAAAGCAGAGGAAATCGTACCTCGCATCCTGAAATGGCCTGACTGGTCTCAGCCGCGAAGAAGACAGAGTTCACGTCAGTGGGGTCGAGCTGGGATTTGAGAAAGCGGCACACTCCCTGCAAACACAAACATCTTAATCCAAAGAACATCGAGGATCAGCCTGTGCAATGTCATAGTGATCGCCTCACCTCGTGATCGTGAACGGTGGCCCCGAGCTTGGTCAGACCAACCACCGAGTGGTACGCAGATTCCAGATCAGTGAATTGTTGGTTCAGGAGGCTCTGCAGTCGGGCCACATCGGACAGGGAGAGGTAGTGCGCCGGGGTGAGCGCCTGAGCTCCAGCGAGAGCCAGGCTGAAGAGGAACAAGCCGAACAGTCCTGCGGACACACAGCAGGAACACCCGGGTATTTATATGCGTATTTACGGGTAACCGGCCCATAAAGCAAACACTGTATTCGTACAATAAAGCTACCATCTCTCGTTACGAAAGCCATTCATTCATGGAGACATTACATTGAGCTCGTTCGTTCGGAGATAATAATGCTACAAGGCTAGCTAACGCTAGCTAGCGTCGGTGGGGAGCTACGCGGCGCGTGCACTCGGCGCAATTTCGTCAACAATTCTCAAATTGGCGATAAACTAAAAGCATATTGAAAACTGCAATACCACGAGGAGTACGCGTATTCAAAATGTATACATTAAATCACTTACGAGACCGGTCCATGTCTTGCAGTCTTATGCAGCGTCACCAAAACCGACTACTGCTTCCGGTATGTTGGCGTGAGCTGTCAACCAAAGGGATCATATCCGGCGGGCGTTTGACGTTTCAAAATAAAAGCCACAGTAAGTACACGTCAGATAACGTCGAATGCATTAGCTCGCGTCAATAAATTATAGGCTGTTTATTAATAACATTACAGTGGCATAAACTATTTCTATAAAAAAAGCCACGCATTCTCCCACAATGTGTTGTATTATATGAAATGGTATTTTCTGAACCTACCGCATCTTAGAACTACGCTATGTTAACCATCAACGTTAAATGCTTTGTGCTGTTGGAAAATAAATAGCGACAATGTGTACACTGAACATAATAATTGTGTTTTATTACATTTCGTAACAAAATGCTTTATGATAAAGTAAAAACACACAACTCTAAATATTTACAAACAGTGCCATATGACATTATATTCTTAACATCAACGGTGCAACAGCATCCATTCCTGCATCCCGTCGCAGCTGCACGGATGCTGCTGCAACAACTGTCCCTGTGTATTCATCACTCAGTTGGATCTTAATCAGAAATATGTCTCTTTCGTGGATAGCAGACGCGTCCTGTGGTCACTGCTGAATCTCCAGCAGGCTCCCAACCCCCCCCCTTTGCACAGCACGTTTAATTTGCATATTGCAACGTGTATTACAAATCTATACACATGCTAAAGATTTGTACAAGACAATGTTCACTTAACATTTTCAACATGAACATCTCTAAATGCGTTGTTGATTAAGCGGTCTGAATTTACTCCATATTCCAGTCATACAACACAACTTAAAAGCAAAGTCTATGTATTATTCCCAACTTTAAAAAACAAACAGTTAAATTACAGACATATTACGCAATGTAAAACCATGTCTTTTCAGTGATAGAAAAAGTGTACGGCTGTGATTTTCCTTAACGATTCTACATTTATTGCTTTTTTTGTTGTTTTAATACAATGAAATGTATTGCTTTTTTTTTAAGCCCCCACAAGGCCACTGGAGTGGGACTGAATCTAAAATCCCCGGTTTCAATGATCTACGGGGCTACGTATTTTTCAGTGTTGTGATTACTTGAGTGAAGTGTACTAAACCTCACAAGTTGCAACAGCAAAACAGAACGGGACGGGGGACACACGGCAACATCAGGTTGACGTGAAGACGAGACACGACTCAGGACAAAATCAGCGCCCGGCTGGTGCCGTGGGACTTCAGCGAGCGAAGGTAACGCCTCGCTTTCTCCGTCATTATGAGCTGGTCTTTTGTTTGTCCGCAAACAACCGTCTCCCATTCTTTAGACATCTGAAGGGAGAGAGAACAAAATGATGGTCAAAACAGAAAAAAAAGCTACATGAAAATACTTTCCTACGTAGCAAGACTCGGGTTCATTTTAAAACGGTTCAAGGAAGTGAAACTTACCAGAACTGGGGGCACCGTGCTGGGAAATATGGCACTGTCGCTTGGTCCCAAGAGAAAGCCTTGATCCAAAATACTGTCGTGCTGCTTACTGCAAAACGACGAGGAGTTGAGCGACACCAAAACCGGCTCCTCCTGTGGGCCGGAAGAAAAGGTTAGGATGCGTCGAATCGACGGCACGCCTAAAAATACCTGTAGACTTCTTTTCTTACCTTAATTGTGTTTTTGGCTTCAGTTTTGCTGGATTTGCGTTTGGAGGTGGGCACCACATGACAGTCCATGACATCCAGGGCCAAAGATTTACGCACTTTCTTCATAGGAGGCCGATGCTGGGAATAAAAACAACAATCGAACACTGAGAAAGACAACGAAGAAACGACTAAAATAGAAGATACAACAGGTGCAGGTGGAAATGGAAGGTCAGAAACTTTTAATGATTGTTAAGGTTACAGCATGGACACTAAAGCTTATTTATAATGACTTTTTTCACAGAATTCCACAGAATGCCTAGTTTTGGTTTAACAAATAGGCCATTGAGCAGAGCCGTGGCCAATAGCTGGCCAGTTAATAGCTCGTAGCGTGCATTATTAAAAAAAGACAGGATGGATTCAAACAGACGCGTCCGAGGTTGACCCCGTTACCATGGTCTTGCGCCTTTGCTCCGGCGGAGTCGAGCGCGCCCCGATCAAGTCGATCCCAGAGTCTCTCATGATGACCTCGTTTATGTCGTCTTCAAGGTTCGGGGTCTGAGGCTGAGAGAACACAGCAGACCAGAAACTGTCAGTGCGGCGCTGAAGCCGTGAGGTGGAGCCACCCCCCCCTCCCCACCCACCCCCTCCGCTGAGGGGCGCAGATACTCACCAAAGGCTGCAGCGGCCCGTACTTCTCCATGGCGTTCTTGAACGGCGTCGGAGTCCGCGGGGTCGAGCAGAGGTCGGACTTGTGGTTGGGTGTGACGAATCTAGAATGGAGACGAAAGGTGACGCAAGTTAAAAATCCAGCGATGGATCCAAATCAGGCTCAATTGCGGCCTCACTTCGAGGCTAAATCAGCAGATTCAACGCACTGCCGGTACATCACGACTATATCACTGGCGTTACACAGCAATGTCAGTTTTAAACTCACGCAGAGTTTTCCTTCTGGGTGAGCGGGGTCTTCTCGCGCTGCAGCGGCGTCGTAACAATGGCCCTCTGGCTACACACCGGCGTGGATGTGAGGGACGGGTTCTCCATGTCGTGAGTGTCCTGCTTGGTCCACAGGTTCAGGAACTGCAAGGACACGCGTTGAGTTAAAGGACCATCTCGCAGCAGGACAAAAAAAAAAAAAGGCAGAATGCGGCACGGTTTTCCAACTTACCTGAGACGGAGAAAAGGGCAAGATTTTGACGGGAGTGCTTTTGGGGGTCATGGAGTTATGGCCGTCCGGGGACAAGGCGATGCGTCTCCGGCTGCGGCGGTTCAGTATGGAGGGCGGGGTGATCCCGCCGGGAGAGATGGGGATGAGCTCGCCCTTGCTGCCTTTGCTCAGCTCCTGCAGGGCGCTGCCCTCCAGGCGGAACTGGTGGCGCTCCGGGCTGGGGCTGTCCTCCGGCAGGTCAAAGGCCGCCAGGTTGCACCAGCCATCCAGGTCCTGATGGCAGGAGAGATGCTTTACTTGTGAGGCAGGTGGCTTTAACGATAGCACAGTCAGCTACGGTTATTCTAAAAAGCTTTTTTTGGCATTTGGATGAATGTGGAGATGTAAAAAAACAATTATTGAAGTATATGCTTGTTTTATTATAACAATATTCGTATAAAAACACGTTTTTTCTCAAACTTTCTAATCAAAAGCAAATTTGTAATTGGTAGAGAAAACTATATCCATATTTGATGGGCTCCACAGAATCACAGGATTTATCACACATGTGATTGGTCGGTGTGTCTCCTGGACAACGGAGTGCCGTTATAATAGAAGCGCTCTGTCAAAATCTAACAATGATCCAGAGTGCAGATAGAACGGGGGGGGGGGGTCCACGTTTGTCTATTGGTGAACCCACATCCTGTTACTTGCTACGCGATGTGTCTATTGGAGGTGCTCACCCCGTCCACCAGTTCCAGCACTTCCTTCAGGACAGGGCCGGTGGGGGAGAGAAAGCCAGAGCTGTCCACCACCCAGCTGGTAGAGGTCATTTCTCCCGCGGCGTCCGCCTCCGACTTGGGGCTCGAGCCTTCCTTCAGGGAGCGCGCGGCCTTTGGCGGCGCCTCTTCGTCGAGCTCGGCTTTAACCGCGATGGCGGCGGGCGTTTCCTGCACCCGGGGGAAAAATAAGACATCTATATCAGTGCTGACATCCAAAACATGATGACGGACGTGTGACACGGACGCTCAGTCCGTCCAGTATGGAGATTGTCACACTTTGCAGCGGTTTGCTCACCAGAGGAAGCGTCGCATTACCCGGATCCTTTTCTACGCCTTCTTGGGAGCAACCGGCAATCTGTGTATTCACAAACGTATTTTTAAATGCTCCTTCGTCCATCTAAGGGGAAAACCTCACAGGAAGAAGATAACCCCACCTGCACATCTTTATTCACGCGGTCCAACAGCTCTTCAAGTTCGTTGGGCCTGAAGACCTCCCCGGCGTAGAAGCCCATCTCTAATTTGCGCTTGATGGTGGAATTCCAGTGGTTCTTGACAGCGTTATCCGTCCTGCAAACACAGACCGCAGGGCGTGAGTCCCTTCGGATGGAGGCTTTTTGATGGGGAAAAGTCAGCCTCCTGGCTGCATTTACCTTCCGGGGAGCAGTTTGGCAATCTCAGCCCAGCGGTTTCCCAGCAGGCAGTGAGCCTTGTAGATGATGAGGTCCTCCTCGGCCGTCCACGAGGATTTCTTCACATTGGGATTGAGGTGGTTGTGCCATCGCTCTCGGCACTGCTTCCCCAGTCGGCCCTTCAGTTGCTTGGCGACCATCGCCCACTGCTTGTTGCCGTAGAGATTGACGAGCTCTATCACCTGAGGGATAAAGGGGTATCCTAATTGGAGTCATATTTTCAGTGCCCCCACCCCCCACCGTGCAGCCTAACGAGTCATTTACCTTTTCGTCCTCCTCTTTGGTCCAAGGGCCTTTGACCAACTCTGGATCCAAGACCTTCGACCATCGGTGCTGACACTGGTGCTCGGTGTGATTCTGAGCACCACAAAATAAGCTTGATTTAGATATTCAAAATTCAAAAATAATAAAAGAAGCCCCCAAAACGTGCTGTCAGCCACAAAATAAGGGACAATCCAACTCACTGGGATGCTGTTGGCAATATATTTCCAATCATTGGATCCCAGCTTTTGAACCAGCACCTTGAGCTTGTCGTCCTGTTGACAAACAAACAAACACGTTTATGTCCCCCTGTACTACACAGCCTTTATTTACATGGACGGAGGGGACGGAGGGAAAAGGGGGGGGTGAGCAGTCATTGAGACTACATGCAAATTACTGGGGATGTGTCAAGACAATCACCTCCTCTTGTGTCCATTTCACCTTCACTTTCCCACCGTCTCTCTGCTCTGCCACATCGGAATCGGTGTCCTGCTGCATGGCCTCGTCTCCGTCCTCGCTGAGGAGAAGAAAACAGGCCGTGATGTGCAACAATACAGATGACAGCAAAGGCAAGGAGCAGCCGGACATCTCCCTGCGGTGTGGCGAGGACGACCGGATTAGCAGGTTTATTTCTACGCGACGATCCGCACTAAAAAGAAGATGTCAAACGTGTGATCGTATCAGCGACATGGACGGATTCTTGAGATTTAGTAGACACGGAGCGGCTCACGTTAACTTCAATACTGTCCTTTTTTTTTTTTTTTGTATCGCCCGTCTCCGGAAAAAGGGCGGCACACACAAGGGTCCGTGAAGTACTCACGAGTGGAAAGATTAATTTTAAAAGCAAACTTTTCACCAGGCCGAACGCCAACTAGCACCGTGACGTCACAAATCAATGCTATACACATGTGGAAGATAATTAGTATTGTTTAGGCTACGACAAAAAAAATCATATTTATATCTTACCCGCGCGGCCACCAGGACATTTCCCTCTGTTTCTGTTGTTTACGGTCAGGCGGGGATCGGTCCTGCGGCCGCTGTGCGTCATGTGCACGTGTATCTGCTATTATATCGCTGTATTCCGCGCGCCTGTCGTCTCGGCGAGGCTCGGTGAAGGTGGTGGAGGCTCTGTGAAGGTGGTGGAGGCCCGGTGAAGCCAGCTGCAGCGGAGCGCCACTGTAAGTCCGCGCTCCTGGGTTTCTATCTCGCGCCCTTCTCCCTCGAACGCACCGGGAAGTGACGTGGTGCGCGTAGGACATGCGCGTGAGGTCAGAGGGACGCCGTCAAAATAAAAGCTCAACTGACCAGCGTGTCCCGCATAAAGATTCGTGTAAAGGGGTTATTTTATCATAGTACTTCTAAATAGTATGTACTAATTTAGGGTTGATTTTGTAACAGAATAGAACATAACTTAAAATGCAAGAAAAGTTCATGTAACTCGTTAGTATTAAACATTATGATATTGCTTTGATTAGAATCCAACCAATTAAATATTAGGAAAATTAAGTCAATTACCAATTACCAAAAAAAATCTAAAACTTCTAAAAAGGGTAGATTTGCTTTTTCTCTCGTTGTTTCAAAGATTTAAAAACTGATAGGCATTTAAAAAAAAAGTTTATTGGGTATTTTAGAACACAAAAAAGTACAGTTTAGTTGTTTTAAAACACTATCGTCAATACATTTTTGTGTATAATGAATTTAGATCATTCTTATCTTGCCCTTTATTATTCATTTGTCCACAAGGAAGTGCTCAAAAAAATTAACAAGGTGAATTAAAACGCAAAACGTAGTTCAAATAACATTTTATTTAAAGATTAAGGGAATAAAAAGTAATCATGACCTTCACCAGGCTGTATGCTAGACCACCTCCCTTTGGACTGATGACATGCTTTGTCACCAGCTGGGTCGATTAACAATCAGCTTGAACAGGCTAAAACCCAGCTGGCAATCAGTCAACGCTCACTGGCACAAGGAAGCAATGGAGAAGACGTTTGTCATTAGAGGTAAGAAAATGACTTTCATTCTCACGGTACAGTAATCATTCCTGTTCACTGGTCAGATGACGTGACGTTGCTCCTTTATTTTTTTCGAGGTATGAAAAGCTTTGAGTGTTCGTCGCTGTCGGAGCTCGACAGGAAGTTCTTTGGGGAACAGAGTTTGCCCTCCGCTCTGTCGCTGGAGCAGCTGTCCACGTCCAGAGTGTCCAACGACACCGCGGCCGACGGATCTGACTGCAGGCCGTCCATCCCGGCCTTGCTCAGTCTGTCATCTGACCCCATATCTCCCTCTCTGGGGTCTTCAATGCCCACCGTGACCACTCAAGGGACTGGCTGTCACCTGGCCGTCCCTTTGCAAGGAAAGTCCTCCACTCCCCAAGTCCTCTTTAGAAGACAAGAGAAAGCCGCTGGTTTTGACCGGTCGTACGGGGATCTCACCGCATCTCAGATGTCGTGGGACGTGTCTTTGATTAAATCTGACAACAGCCCTAAACTGGGCCTCGAGTCCAGCGCTCTGGACTCAACATGGAGTCCAAACCCCCACTCCAGACATCATTCACTAGCTGATGTGTCTCCCTGACGTGGCCGAGAATGTCCCGCAACACACACATACACACCTGCATGGGGGAAGACGTCTGAGGGCCTTCGCCTGATCGGGATTGTGTCCGCATCCACCAACGTTGAATGAAAGTGGACTTCATGTGGTCAATCTTGTGTTGGTACATTCTTAAATTCAATGTAGCTCATGACTTTTTACAGGATCCATGTGTAACTGTTCATGCAGGGTGCTGCATACAGCGAAATGTTTTTTTTAATCTTTTTATTTCACAGATTTAAATAAAGTATCAACCTCACTTGCTCATACTTTTTATTTTTTTCTCTCTGGGGACCAATGGAACGCTGGATAAACCGGTACTTTCTAAAATGCAACAGCACCCATGTTGATGCTGAAAAGTATTTTGCCTCCTTCTAGGGAAGAAAAGTCTCGTCTGCTTAAACGTGTTGCAGTATGACCGCAGGAGAGAAATCTTTAACCGCTTTGAATCCAATCACCACGACGTGAATGGCCGTGCCTATGTGTCGGCGTCCTGTTCCTGCAATGGGGGGGGGGGAGGTGAGGAGTGTATTTTAGATCAGGCCATTGATGCACATGTTTTGAAATGAGTTGAGATTCTCACCTGATTGAGTTTCTTGAACTTTACAACCTGGAAGAAAATGTGTTCCAAGATGTGCTTTGCATCAGTCTGATCTTTATCCAACTTTGGCGTCACCCCCAGAATTTCCCCACACTTCCGCACGTAGAATTCCAGATCATCGTCCGTACCTTTTTTGATGTTTTTTCATAAAAACAAAGACTTCGTTGACAGGCTGGAAATGCTTGTACTATTTGAAGTAGGGTTGTATGGGATACTTCCTTAGTCATGTATAATCTACAGAACATGGAGTTGCTGATTCCAAAGCCATCTACTGTTTAGTTGGAATTTTGTGCTTCAAGGGGTTCGTTCTCCCTGCGGCTGCAGCAGTAGACCAGAAAGGTCTTGAAAGGTTGTGCAGGCTAAAATGACTGGTTTTGTCAGTCTGGAATTGAAAAGCTCATAGATTGAATGGATCTTTCTCTTTCAGGTGTTGAATTTTACATTTTGGTGCTGGACAGCAGAACAATGTACAGACCACTGACTATGGATCATCGGCCTACCTCATACGACCCCATTTCAAGAAATCAGAGCTTCAACAGACCGTAACCGGTTAATTATTTAGCTTAATAAAAATAAAAAAAGGTCCAAACTTACATTTATTGGTGAGCTGCGCTAGACGAACTTTCTCAGAGGAGAACGATTCGTCTAAATCGAACAGGTCCAGCATGGGCGGAGGCAATTCGCTTAAGGCAGGGGGAAAGACCTAAAGACAACGGCACACCCACCTTAAAGAACGTGGGCCTCAATACAACACGTCTGCTCCCTTAACATCTCAGCTGTGACTCTAAAGCAGGGGTCTTTGGCAAGTAGTTAGCAGGGTACTAACGTGTTGGATCAGTCACTGCGTAAACAAATTCCCAGCGGAGGTTTTCTGACCCGGTTATTTGGCAATCAGCTGTCAAACACGTTGGGCTGCTTTCCAGTTTGGTTAAATTAGGGATACTCAAACATTAGGTCGGTGTTTAGACCAGCAAGTGATCTGACCAGAGAAAACAGACCGGCCAATAAAAGTAAAAAATATATACTATTGTCATGAGAAATCCATTTGTTGTGTTTCACAAATGAAAGTTGGTGAAAAAGTTGGATAAATAGGAGTAGTTCTCAGCCACTTTCATCTGGTCAAAAAAGCTTTCAGAGGGGGAAAAAGGTTCTAGTCTCCGCCTCAAGGAATGACGTATGACAATTGCATTTTTGGAAAAACCCTGAAGTGAATGAGGACTGAAACTTACAGCCGGTTGGAGCTGAGGCAGCGGCGTCTCAAACTGTGGCGTGATCAGCTGGAGGGGCTTGTCTTTCACGTTGAGCTGCTTGTAGGCACTGGCGAAACATTCGTTTTTCATTTTTAGCCACGAAATCAAAGCAGCAACGCAAAAAGCACGGCCTTCCCGGCAGTTCATCTGGCACTCCCACCTGACGACTTGGGGCAAAGTGTCGGTTGACATATTGAACAGCGACCTGTCGAAGAGAGACGTGAAGTCTCGGGGGTTTTCGTCGCCCTCCTGTAAGCACACCCTGAGCTGCTCTGACAGACACCCGATGTCCGGCAACATGGTGTAATCTGTGATCTAGGGAGCACAGGATGGTGGTTGTTAATCAACAAAAGGCAACACGAAGGGGAGGCCCTTCTCCTGTCGAGTGTTCCTCTCACCTCGGGGTCTTCTGCATCGATCTGATTCAGATGGATATTATCAGCCATGAGCCACTGCAGCACCACATCCTGCAATGAAGCAGAAGACCGAAGGCTGTTGGGTGCAAACGTCCCACAGGAGAGCAGCGTAACATGTTAGCAGACACGTTGTTTAATCCCGACGGGACTCACCATTATTTTACTGTTCTCCTCTTTGTCTATGTATTGGTCACTGAACATATGGCAGGAACCCGACACTACAAGTTTGCCAGCCTCCTGCGTGGGACACAAGAAGTCATCCTCCCACAAGTACACGCGTGTGTGTGTGTGTGTCTTACACTGCCAGGGAATAAGCATGAGAACTACGGGTGGCCTCTGACCTTTCCTTGGTGGAAGGCCAGGACGGGCCTATTGAGGGGGAAGCAGACGGAGCCAGTTGAGAGAACGGCCACAGCGGGCTTCATCACGCTCAGCGTGGCGCCGTACGGGTACACAAACGTGAGTGCCCTGCAGGAGCGACGACGGGAAAGCGGCAAAGTTCAAACACCCTGCGGGTCACTAAAAGAGGGTCCTTGGTGGTGAAGACGGATGTATGTTAGTCAATCATTTACCGTGCGTTGTTTCCAACATTTTCATCTTCGATGACGCCAGTCACCTCTTTGCCAGCAGCCCGGCTGATCTCTCTAAGCGAGGAAAAGGAAAGTGCAGCTTGGCAGCTTATCGATTTCTCGGGAGTACATTTGTTACAACTGAAAGCCGATTCACGCTACGGGCTACAAAGAGAGATTTTTTGGATCAGGCAGTATGAAAAGCGGGTGTGTGAGCAACAAAAAAAAAAAAAACATTCTGGGATGGAAAACCTGTTCAATACACCATCGGACACCAGCGCCTCCTTTGGGTGGAAGTATTTGTAGTACACATTTCTCATGACGGCATCTGCAAAAGGGATGAGGTGAAAAGAAACAAGACACCGTGGAATTCAGTGAAGTTGTTACGCAAGGACCCGCAAGCCGTCAATCAAACTCATTTAGTACGCACCATTGTTGACCATTATGCCAAACTCCTCCAGAAGAAAGTTGATATTGGTGTCGTACTTCCTTTCCCCTCCTTCACCGAGCAGGACCAGGACGTTTCCTCCTCCGTCCAGGTACTGCTTCAGCACCTCCATCTGAAATGAAAAAAGGGGACGACGCTCGCTTGTGTTGTCAGAACTTAACAGCAGCTCCTTAGAAGTTGTAGAGAAGTTAGTAGAGAGCTCGCAGCATCTCGCACACAAAAGTGCTGTTTGGGGGAGATTTGAGAGCCCGCTGTGGTTACTTTTCACAGTAAGTCACCTCGGAAGCTGTGAACTTCTCTCTTGGTCCAGCGGTTATCCACAACTTGACGCCCCTCAGCTTCTCCAAAGACAGCTCCTCCTTCATACTGGGGGGGAGAGAGCATTAGTTTGGTACCTGTGGGGAGGGAGAAGTGCTCTCAGAGATGGTTCACGTCGCACTGAAAGCACTTTACCTTTGGATTTTCCATTGAGCTCTCAGTATTTTCTGCATGGATTTGTAGCCGTTATTCGAAGTGAACCGCTCTCTCTTGGAAACATTGAAGACCACAGTGTTGTGCACTTCCTTCTCCATCCTGTAAATACATTCACCAAACAACGTCAAACGGGTGGCGCGTGAGAAGATGTGATTCAAGCACTTTCCGTTTGACACTAACCACCAAAGTGCATCTTTAAGTGACACTGAGCGGAAAACTCATAAGGAAATACTTATTAACGTTACATTGCAACTAACGTTCGTTGTGAAACTAGCACTCAGTTAGCAAACATTGCTAGCATAGTAGCAGCTAGCCACCGCTATGCTACGTCGTTGGCCCTGTAGACTTACCTCGCGTTGCTAGGCGACGTTTGACATTAATGTGTATAGTTTCTATCCATCTGCTATCCAACTAACGTTATGAGATTCTACCCGTGGAGCTGCGGTCTTAACTAACGTTACCGTTATATCAAATGATCGGTGTTGCCTAAGTTACCTCACAAGGTCTGCTAGCCGTGATGCATGACGGGAGGAAAGTGGTAACTAAGGGCGCTAAACGCATAACAACCAAGACGCAGCACCGGAGACAAAGAAGGAAAACTATGGAATTGACTCGTTTTACGTTCGTTAATACGGTTGATGCCACGTTTATAGATTCATCTATAAAGTACTCTTTACTTTGGGACTTTAGGCCAACGATAGCGGTGGATCTTTTTTTGTTTGGTGTTGATATTTATGACTTAAGAAAAAGAAACAGGCTTGTTTTTGGAACTTGTGTTAGTTTTAAAAATTATGTGCAGAATTTTTAATTTAACTTTTGCGCTTGGAGGAAGATTGAGCAAGTTCAAAAGAGAGCTTGCTGGTATAAATCTGTTATTTCTCCACTTCATCCTGAATATTTGGATTTTAAAATATGACACTTCTGCCCCATTCAGCTGCTGTGCAGAAATGATAGAAACCCATTTATGCTTCATGAAAGTCATACCAGATGCCATGATCCATTATGATAGCTTTATTCACAATGACTTTACAGAAATAAACCCAATACATGAGTATAGATTTCATAAAACGGTTTCAAAATACAAAAAATACATTTCAATCTGTGATACGCAGACATTGGACATGTGCAATCAAAAATTTGTTTGTTCAGCACATGGTATTAAGATTCAGATCGATCGAGAGTGGGACCTGCATAGGAGACCAAAGAGCCATCTTCATATGTCTCTCCATTATATATTATATTCATTCCATCTTCAGCCTTGTGTGGCAGAACCTACAGGCCCTCAAAAGCAAATACCGTACAATAGTCCAGACTTTCTTGGCTAACATTGTGTCCAGCCTTTACGCATTATGCACTTTAAGTCCCCCGCCTTGTGAAAAAAATAAACCAAGAACCACCTGCACAATTTCATCCTGTCCTGCTCATCAATCATCTCCCCTTTCATACGTCTCTGCTGGAGGATCAGTCTGTACATTTTCCAGGCTTTCTTGCTCTCCCATGATTGCAATCTTTTCATTTTCAATTGGTATTTCAGGTTGCACATTTCCTCCCCAATAATTTGTTTTTTTTTCCAATCAATACTTGAGGATCAGGCTGTTCCTCCCCTTCGCTGTCCTTCTCTCTACATTCTATTAACGCGCTTTTATTCTCTTTGAAAGTCAGATCTTTACAAAATGGGAGCGAGGGTGCGGAGGGGCACCCATGTGTCAGCTGCTGGTATTGTTGCATTTAAAAAAGGCAGGTACACTAGTGTTAGACCATGCAAGTTTCTACTTTGTTGAACCTTCAGGTCAGTTGGAAACATTTGGGAACCGTTGGAATTTCAAAAGTTTTTACAGTAGAATTAGATCATTCAAAATCCATCCACTAAAAACATTAGATTTTTCCTAATAAATTATCTTCTGTAAATGTCTTTATTATAAATTAAAACATTAGTTTTAAACAATATTTATGATTTAGTTACAAAAATATGGTAAATCTCATGAATGTGCTTAAAGTTTGCTGGACTCTGTGACTTCTTTCACTCTCAGGACCCCCTCCTGGGAGCACGAGGCGGCCAGCACCCCGTCTCTTCTCCACAGTCGGCCCTGGATCAGTGCTCTGCTCCCCCCTGTGGGACACGACACAAACCACACGCGGCAATAAAGATTAATAAAAGAGTGTGAACATTTGAATAGATGTTGTAAAATTGAAAACAATTCCAAATTTGAGTCTCCCTATTGTTAAAACAACGGCTCCTTGGTGGCGCAATATCACACTTCTATCTCCATTTAACATCCCATTCACAATCATATTCATTGCTTCATGGCTCTATTGAACAGTTCATCCTCATTTTGATAAATGCATGCGGACATTTCAAAGACATTGAGGTGGATCTCCACAAATAAGACGTATGCAGCGCAGCTGAGGGGGAAGTGACGGCCACACTGACCTGCCCAGGGGCTCTCGCACTCGTACAGCATCCACTCGTCGGCGCGGAACGTGCTGTGGAACCACATGGCGTGGTCCAGGGACGCCGAGAAGTGGGCCCTGTGGTTGGGGTAGGGCAGCAGCGCCGTGCCCAACAGCGCAAAGTCGGACACGTAGGCGGCAACGCAGCAATGCAGCTTCATGTTGCCTTCGCCTGCGGGTGTGTGGGAGGGGGGGGGGGGGAAACAAAGGAAATGCGTCATTAAACATTAGACACATAAAACAATGAGGATACGAGACGTGGTGGAGTGGTTTTCAAAGAAAAATTGGAATCTAAGCAGAGAAATTGGTTGTGTTTGTACGTCCTAGTTTTCAATGCTGCACCTTATTTAGGCTTATTATGGGCTTCTTCATCACCATCATCAATCATTTAACATCCCCATAGACTCTTAGCCTACGGGCACATTTAAACAAGAAGAATGCAGACTGAAAGCTAAGCATTTCTAAGAATACCTTTCCTTTCCCCAGAGGAGCAGAAATCAGTCAACACTCGTGATGCTGAAGGTCACTTGGTCTACTTTACCGATGTGTCCTCGCGCTCGCACCCAGAACAGCTTCCTGGGCTCGCTTGCAGCGCGCGTGAAAGAGTGTGGGGGGTTCACTGGCTTGATCTCGATGGGGACCTCGTTGGCCAGCAGCTTGTTCAGGCCTTGCTTTGATTTCTCTGCCAAGTCTGGTTTACTGTGGAGCAACACAAGGAGATGCAGATCCCGTAAAGTAAAACTGAGATATGAGCAAGTTTCTCCAAATCTTAGATTCATTCAATTTAAATAGTGCCTTCTAACTTCCCGGCACCTAAATGTTGGAATCAACTCCCCAATGACATCGGGACAGCAGAAAGCCTATACAGCTCCAGACGCAAACTAAAAACACACCACTGCCAACTATACCTGGGATATTTAGCACTTTAATAGCACTTTGCAGTTTGGCTTTCTTGAAGAAATGGTACTTTGATTCCACACGACAAACACATGCGTCAAATCTCCACATTGGAAGGACCAATCAACCAGCGGACGTTTGGAATGAATCGATGACAGAAACACAACACAAAAGTGTTAACACAACCCCGGTGAGTTTACCTGAGGTAAAGGTGAATGAGCTCCTCCACGGTGAGCAGGTCTTCGGGCTGCGGGACCTGCGGCATGGTGAACTGGTGCTGCAGGGGACTCGGCTGCTGCATGTGGAACGAGGCCTGGCACGTGAGGATAGGCTGCCCGTGCTGGACCGCCTTCACGGAGCGCACCGCAAAACTGCGCCCGTCTCTGGTGCGCTCCACCTGGTACAGCACCGGAACCTTAGGATCCCCTGAAGAAAAAAGGGAAAAACCCAAAAGACATATGTGGTGAAAAAACGGCGACTCACAGTCAATTCACCAGATAATCTCATGGATTGGCATACGAGAAGCCTTCGGTCTTTTCATTCAACTCATAGATCTACGAGCCCCCCCACCTCTTTTAAGAAAAATATTTGGCCAGCACTTTAAAGACCGCCTCGTCTTACCCGCTCGTACAAAGTAGCAGTGGAGGGAATGGGCGAAGAGATTGTCGCCGACGGATTTGGCGGCGGCCACGAGGGCCTGGCCCACGATTTGGCCCCCAAACAAACGCTGACTGCGGGGCACCCAGTGGTGCGTCCCTCTGGGGAACAGAGAAGCAATAGAAAAGTAATAGACATAGTGTGGTCTCACTGAACATGACCTCCACTGTATTCACAAGGGTCTTGAGTTCATTGGGTGGTCCTGTGGCAAAATGCATTACCATCCTATACAGCGGCCATAAAATGCATCCCGTCTTTGAGGATTTATTATTTCAACCCTCAATGGTGTTTTTATAGCTCATGTTTAATGACACACTGCGCTTTGGCACTAGAACACCGGGAACTGGAAGTTGACGTGTTATTAAATCAGACACATTGGAGTTTAACAACTTGTTAGAGTGATCGGTACAGTTAAGTAGGCAGTCAGGTCAACCGTTCATTTCCTAATGTGAATACTACACACTTACAGCTATCAAAGGGCAACCAGATTTCAAAGGTGAAGTATGATAAGCGGTTCGAATCCCACGAGTTTGGTCTTCGCCCACACATTGAATCACAAGTTGACAGTCATCTGTGAAGCGATCGACCGGATGTTTATTTCCTGGTTCTTCGACGCGGATCCCGGGAGGCCACGCCCACCGCACATCTGCCTCGCGCACCCCAAAAAACCCAGTTTATTTAAAACTCGGTTGTTTTGTCGCACCGGAAGCTGTCGCGTCGGGGAAGTGACAGCCGGTTACCTGTACAGGTCCACGTCGAGCTCCTCCAGGTTGAGCACGCTGGTGACCAGCACGCTCCTGAGGTCATTTTGAGGGGAAGCTGTTGTGTGGTCACTCTCGCCGGCATCCCTCTCCGCCATGTTTCTCCTTCTTTTTCTTCTTCTTCTCCTTATCCAACTGCTACTACTTCTTCTTCTTTGGGCTTATCTGAGGTTGGCAAACAACGAAGAGAGGAGCAGTTCTGCCACCGGCTGGTGTGGCATGTGAGGTGTCTGATACTTAAATAAAATAACATGAAAACATTTTTTACCTTCTTTCTTCATCATATTTTTGTAACAGTGTACACTAACATGATCTGCATGGTTGCAGTTAGTTAGTTAGCATATTTTTACGTTTTATATTTGCATAAGAACTATGTGAACAACATAATCATTGTATTCCAGCAAATTAGTAGATTGAAGGCATGTCAATCATTATGCAAGCTTAACAAGAAAGGGTCCCACACCAATGTTACAGTGAAGACATGAAATAGAGTATTACCAATGTGTTCACTTGGCTTTCTGGTTGCTATCTCCAGTGGTATGATTACTGTTTGTCCATGGTTGACCTTTTTACTCTCTGCACCAAATGACATTATCTTTTGAATGCCAAGTTATGGCCGCATGCTCAACCACCTAACGTTATTGGACTGACTCACACTTTCCTAAACACGTTGCAGTACCTATTTTATATTATCATTGAATGCCTACTGCGTCCTCACTCATTACTCATAACCTGTCACAGCCATTTAGGGGTCGCTAGCAATAACCACAGACGGAAGGGGATGTAGCCCATGCAATGTCACCAGTTGGTTTATGGACTGCTGTTTGGAGTGAAATGAGTTTATTTAAAAAATATTTACACTTGACTCATCCTGTAAACCAGGTACTGTCAAGACTATAGGGGGGTATTGATGGAAAGTTTTGCACACATTCATCCATCATTTATATTTTTTAAGTATTGATTTATGTTGCCTGGATTTGAATACTTCTTTAAAACATTGACTGGTTCAACCATTAATTAAAAATATATAGAATATTCCATTTTAAAACCCATTTTCATTTTTTTATTTTATACGGAGACTACCTTTACAAACGCAAAGTAAATACAAAAAGAAACATACAAGTATTCAAAAAAGAAATATTAGAAACTATAATTACACACTAAATTGACTGAAAAATGGTAAAGCAATGAACACAGTAACACGTTTCTCATAACGCATGGGATCCTAATTCTACGAGATCTGCGTCCACTTCAGTAAGTGACTGGACATAATTAGTCAGCCAAGTACAAATACGCACCGTGTTTGTCGTTCATTTATACACGTTTGTAGACGTATTTTCCGACATGTGTTAGTAAATTATTACTGGTGATTCCGTTCAGATGGAAATTCTCTTTTAAAATTCCCAATTTTTCTTATTTTATTCCAGCATTTATTCCAGCATTTATTTATACTTGTCATTTTTTTCAAGCGGACGTGACTCCAACGTTGCCTTCAATGGCTGTAGGACATGTTGCAATC
The DNA here is from genome assembly GCF_964276395.1 of Gasterosteus aculeatus. Taxonomy (NCBI): domain Eukaryota; kingdom Metazoa; phylum Chordata; class Actinopteri; order Perciformes; family Gasterosteidae; genus Gasterosteus; species Gasterosteus aculeatus. The sequence goes on from NC_135705.1 coordinate 17,937,995, forward strand.
ATGTCTGAGCGCAAAATTGCTTAAAAGGAGCGAGCCTCAACGCCCCAAAACACGCAATACAGTCCAGCGAACAGCATGTTTCTTTTGCTCCTTTGCACACGTGTAGTGTAGTTTGTTGTGCATACATCGGCAACCAGTGTGGCGTCTGGAGCCTGGAGTTTTCTGTGGATAGAAGAACTTCTCATTTTAGTTTTTCTCTCAGGCTAACTGCTGACAAATCAATGATGTGACTAGAACCGTATATTTCATCTGATCCCATGGCTGTCACACCGCGGCATCTCTTTAATTAGTGTAATGGTAATTAGTCTAATCCCAAAGAGACGGGAATTTGAGTTCGGATAACAAAAAACAGGTTTTTACGAGCAGCCCCTGAAGGGGACATTGTGACGCTGCGCGCGTAATGGATTTCCCCAGCACTGCTGCGCTGTCGGGGACCGGGAGCTGCATCTGCAGCAGCAATCCGGCCACGTTAAAAACCCGCTCCTCCACTTGATGCCGGTGACCTTGGCCGGCGCCGATCACGCCCCTCGCTCTTGTAAATATCTTTCTTTGCCTTTCCCGTTGCCATGGCATCGCAGGACGGGCTGCAGGAGGATCGCGTGGTGCAGCGGGGGAGATCTCAGAGTGACCCGAGCAGCATCACCGAGGTCCGCTTGGGTGAAGCGCACAGAGCAGGTAAGAGGAAGGGGAGGGGGCAAAGGGGTGACACATGGCCTGTGATCATTAGTTTGTGTCTTTTACGCAGGTGACAGTTGCATGGGATGGGGGTGGGGATGGTGGGGGCGGGGGAGAGAGAGGGGGGGGGGGGGGGGTTCCGCCAGCGGCCGATCCCAATGAATTCGCATGCAGCAGACGTAGGATGTGTGTGAATCGTGCGTCATTCACCGTCCAGGAACGTTGGCCGCTCGCCGCCGCTGACCTGTGCTGCAAGACCTTGTTTCATAATAACGTATAATATAATGTAATAATCGAGAAGGATGTGTCATGCAACATGGGATCCAACTGGTGTCATACCAGTCCGTGTTCATGTATTCCGAGCATGCATACATTTTCTATCCAGTGGTATATAACACTGATCAAGTTCATTCCTCTCCACACCCTCAGACTGCAAAGTGTCAGCTTTGATCAAACATAATTGTAGCAAAAATTAAAACCTGTGTGAAAACTGCATGTCCTCCTTGTACGTTTCATAATCTTTTTGGATCAGTCTTTCTCTTTTTTTGCAGCAGCAGCGCGTGGAAAGACGTAGAACTTGCCATCGCGCATTGGCCCCGCGGCGTGTTGAGGTAGAAGCTGATGAGAGCGCTGGCTGTGCGTTTGGTTGTTTCCATGGCGATTCCAAATGGCAGAAGGCAGTGCTTGGCTCTCCAACTGTGAGCCGACATGGCCGACACGTTGTTAGTCTGCTCCCCTCACTGATCTTCCCTTCTCCTTTCTCTTTTTCCCTTTTCCCACTAAACCGTGGTGATGTACAGCAGCCATCCATTCAACGCCGAAGGCCCCTTTAGACTGTGAATCGTGTCTATTCGCATGGGATCTCACGCGCCCAATGCCCCCCTGCCCCCCTGCCCCCCTTCCCTCTCCCCAACCGGAGCGTTGCTCAACAGCTAGCGCGCAGGTGTGAGATTCACTGTTTTTGGTTTTCAACGGTGGTCCAAAAGCGCGATTAATCTCTCATTTTAACTTGCGGGCCCCTCGACGGTCGCCGCTGGCCCCCACGGGGCCTTCATCACTCGACAGTGTCAGCAGAGCCGAGATGAACAGGAGGAGCTGATAGTGTAGATGGAGCATCTTCACAAAACAAGGGGCTCGGTTACTGACGTGGCTGGAGGGGGTTGCAGGAGTCTAGGCTTCATAGCATCACTATCACTTCCACTTGTGTGTGTGTGTGTGATTTGCTCTCAGTTTGACAAGGATCTGGCTATCTTTAGATGCGCGACGGCCACATCGTCCAGTTATCTTGCCCTTGGCGGATGTTGTTGCCTCGGTTTTAGCATCCAGGGCTTGTCACGTTGCCCCCGTTGTTATGGTTACGTAACAGCTGTTGTATGTGTGTGTGCAACTCTGTGACAACCCTAGTGACCCGTGATGTATCCCGCCCCCCCACCCCTCCACACACACACACACACACACACACACACACACACACACACACACACACACCTCTAAACCCACCCGCAGCCCTGGCCCTACTGCGGCTTTGATCCGAGCACGAGAGGAACCGTCTCACGCAAAGCGTTGCCTCCTCCCCGGTGATGCTCGGATAGTGATGCAGGGGGGGGAAAGCTCCAAAGCGTTCTTTGGGGAGACGCGGTCGCAGGACAGAAATCACTTGCTGCATGTGCACGAGACACGAGGACTCACTTATTGCTTACAAATCAGATTCTCATGCCGCTCATTTGCAGCGCCATAAAAAACGGTGACGCCAGCTTCACCCGGTTTCCCCTCCGGCTTGTCGGCTGGCACCGATCAGAGACCAGCGAGACGACAATGTGTCTTCTGGCGAATTGTGAGCGAGGGATGAGCGGCCACCTTGTTCAGCGAACGCCGGTCAATGTTACATCCCTGGCTCGGTAGGAGGTGATGGTGCAGGCGACACGCTTCGGTCGGTTAAACGTTCCAACGTTGGCATCTAGGCTGGCAAAACCAGACGGTCACTCCTCTAATCCAGAGAGAGACCTACGGGAACTTCTGCAGTCGGCTGGCAGTGAATTAATGAGATTTGGGGTTTTCTTGAAAATGAAACCCAGATTGGTGCATATAATGAGTTAAATGCATCAATTCATCAGGCGATATGAAATCATAACTGTGCAATCTAGTCCCAATGAATTGGTCGGGCTATCGGAGAACTCACATTTGTAATCCGTATGTTATACAGGCGGTGTGTCATTTCCTGAAAAGTATCCTCTTGCAACCGCTTTGAACTGAGCGTAAAGCTGCGATCGATCAATGTCTTTACTCGCAGTGATGAGACTGAAGTCTGTAGACCTCCTCTCTAACAACTCCTTGTTTCGGGTTTTATGGCCCACAACGTCACTGTTTCCCATTGCGGTCTCATTCTTATTGCACCAAACAGAAATTGTGTTGGATTCACATGGAATGTAGAAGGTAGATTGCAAAGACGGATGGTAAAATAAAAGTCCAATGGTGACATTATTGCCCCCATGGGCGTAGTGTAGTTTTCTGGTGCAATGAGAGACAATTGGCAGCATTTCTGACTCATGCTAATTTCATCCTCATAAAGCAACGTGGGGGAAACTTGCTCAGCTTTCGGCTATTTTACAACCTTATCGGTCATCGGACTGCTCTCGTTATTCAACTTATTCAACTGGTCAACCGGGGGTTACACTCTTATTGTAATAAATTGAAGTGATGACCAAAACACATCAGCCATTCAAATTTTCTTGCCTCTGCCCCCTCGTCTCCCTATTTGAGCTGTGGCAGTGCTACTAATCGGACATGCGTCCCTAACATGGAAGGCTTCCCCCCCCCCCCCCCCCCCTTCTCCCACCCCTCCCAGCTACTGATAGGCCTTCGTTTAGTCGGCGTGTTCAGTCGGATGCGGCAGAGAGAGGGCCTAATGGGGAGATTAGGATTGCTTTCTTTGAAATCAGGGCCCCTCGTGTTTTATTAATCATGAAGCCTGTGCACATGAGCCTCCGAGCGGTGATCAAACATAAGAGAACCGCAAACCTGGCTGCCGGCGGCTCACTCGCATGCTCAATTTCGAATGGAGCATGTGCATGGAAAAAAAAATCTCTTCACAGCCACATGAGTCATTTCACAGCAACTGCAGTGGGAGATGAGATGGGATGAGAGGTGTGCAACGCTGTAGAAAAAAAGAATAGGGCGATTTCACTCACACTGCACATAGTGGGCTATATACGGAACCGTCAGTCGGTAAAGCATTTGCCTATTTTCCGTGTCCAAAGTAAATTCCGAGCGTAGGCCGAGCTTTATGAAAATGTCTTCTAACCAACAGGAAAATAGTGAGAAAAGTTTAGTGATTTGAAATGTCGTCATTTAAAATTAATTTTGATGTGTGTGTGTGTGTTGTAAGAGAGACAGAGCAAACCTTGTGTGTTTGAAAAATACATTTTTGCAGAAGAAGAGGGTTTTCAAAGGGAAACGAATTCGCATTAGCGTGGACGTAGCTCGAGGCTCTACAGCTGCTGAGAGAACTCATTTTAAAACACTTAATATGACAATGCATACATGGTACAATGCTGTATCATGCTTACCAGCTTACCTACGCTTGCTAGCATGCTAACATGCTAACATGTTCTAAAAAGAAAAGCACTTCTCGGGGCGACCGTTAAATTACAATTTGGTCCAAAATTGATTAATCCTATATCAAAAGTATATATTCTGAAAATAAAGTATATTTAGCTGAAAAACTGCAAGTAATTAGTAAACTAATTGGGATCAAGAGCAGTTTGAGCTGCCACAAGGGGGCTCTGCATGGCAGACGGAAAGATGTAGCACAGATGAGGTAAGCTGTCGCAGTCACTGGACACGAGGCCCGTCCAACGCTGTGCTCCGCACGGCGCCAGACAGGACACACGATGACTCGGCGTTACTCACCATTGTGGTCAAGATGAGTCGGAGTTGAACCGTGCGACGTGCTTGAAATGAAGAGTGACTTTACCGATCCATGAGGGGCGTAAGACACCGTCTCCGCTCAACTCCGTGCTTCCTTAGAGCCGACGCGACTCCTCAAGTTCATTTATTTTAATCTTTTTGGAACTCACGTCATGTCAATTGAAAAGCGCAACATCTGAAAGCGGCGGTGAGGGGTTAAGCACGCGGAGCAGGGGTCATAGGGGTGAGAGTGACTAATCGAGCACCGTAGATGTCACTTTGCTGACACGGCAATAAGTTGTTCCATCAGCGAGTTTTACCCTTGAGTCTTTGGTGCAGCATTGATTCCGTCCTTTTATTAGCTGGCCCTCGCTCAGTGGTACAGCGGCTAATTCAAAAGCACCTTGTTCTTTTTTTTTTCTTTCTTCCTTTTTGTGCCGAGTCATCTCTCATGCCATCGCGCGCTGTGAGGTGTCCCCGGGTACCACTGACTGCAGAGCCCCCGGGTGCAAGAAGAGGCACAAACCATGACGTCACCCTCCACCGACGAAGGGAGGACATGAACACCACCATGTAGGGGACATGCATGCTGCAGATGCGGGGGCAGCGGTAGGAATACCCGAAATACTGAGGTCACCGAGCGGTGATGTGGCCCGTTAAGCGCCCTTCTTCTCTGTCGTGTTATTAAAGCGCGCGTCTTCTTCCCTGCTTCCACCGCCGAAGGCTGATCTGCTCACAGCGATGGACTTTTTATAAAAAAAATGGACGTACTCATTGTGACGTCACCCACCGGTCGGCATTTTGGCCTTTGCCATCTTTGATTTTGATGATAAACTCATCCATCCATGGAGGGGTGGATGGAATAAATCAAGTCAGAGTTTTTCTTTTGCAGCAGAGGAGTTGCACCCTGTTGGCCATTTGAAAGAATGCAGGTTTCCACGTTAGATCCACTTATCAGAAGCGATGGCTGCTTCCCGATCAGAGCGCGCAGTCTCTCTCTCTCACTCTGGGGATCAACTGTGCACTTGTTACTGGACTAGAGATGGGGGTTCATGCTTTTGGAGCCGGCCTCCATGGCCGTGTGAGGAACTGCAGCGTTTGTGTCGCGTTGGCTTCAATACTCTGCACTGACACCAAAACGTCCAGAAAATGAGTTGCTATCAGATATTTTTTGTTTTTGTTTTGATTTGGAGGACTTTCGCCATCGCCATGAATCCCGAGTATGTTTTTGGGGAATTTACGGCACAAAATTAGCATTATGAGAAGAAAATGTGATTCTTTTTTTTTATTTTAGAGAGAGAGGATTACTGTAGATATTCTTTGTATAGAGCAACAGCACAAAAGCAAATGGGGAGCCGTACTACTCCCCCTCCTCCCCCCGCTACACAACAAACAAACACACACATACACATGCCGCCTCCCTTCCCCCAACAACCACACAATCCGGGACCTTTAAACAAGAAGCCTGCCACGCGTTCAGTGGGACTGTGGCGCGGTCAAGTCTGCCGCGGTAAAAAAAGACGAGGCCGAGCGGATGAGATGCTTGCGGCTCGTGTTTACTGGTCTGCACGTCGCCCTCAGCTAACTTAAAGGCATTCTCCTCTTTCCCATTGTGCTCCGCACGTCCACGTTTAGCACCGCGGACCGAACTGGGGGGGTCTCGCTGCGTGCCACATGTTCGACGTTACTACGGATCTACCCAGCAACTGGGCTCAGCCCGTTTGGGGGACTTAAGCTGTCAGCAGCCATTTACACATAATGTGTCTTTTATGAATGTTTCATGCGCTGACCCAATTCCTTTAAGAGGCGAGTAAAAGCAACGTGCTGCACACGAGAACACAGCGGAGCATCCTGCTGATCCTTTAGACATCCTCGTCCCACAGCGTGTGGGCTAGAAGAGGCCAGGCCACTGGAAACCAGAGCTCTGTTATGATCCATTGGATGAGGATCTAGACCACCCCAGCTTCTTTTCAATCTACGCTGCAGCCCACGGAGATGAGGAGAAACAGCCCTGCGAGGGCTTTAGCACGGAAGAAGATCTTTTTTTCTCTCTGTGGCAGATGTAATTAAAGCAAATGCTTAAGCCCAGAGTAAGAACGGAGAGCCTGACTACTGGCACACTCAAAACCTCTACGTCAGCAGTGTAGAAGAACGGAGGAGAAGGAGGAGGGATGGTTGGGGCAGCAGCCAAAAAAAAATAAATAGCTGGAGCCAGTTGCTCCATTTAGATTAGAAAACTTTATCAATCCCCAGTGGGGAAACTCATTTAACACCAACAACTCTGTACAGGCTCATACAGACAACAATAGATGCTGAGCACAACAAGGAACAAAGCAGAAGATGCCTTTAAAACATGATGGACATCAGAAAGAGGCTCAACCTAAAGGTGTTCATTCAAAAATCAAACGGCTGCTGGAATAAAAGACCTTCTGAGTCGTTCAGTAGAACACAGTCCATGGCCTTCAAACAAATGCAACCACAGAGCATTTGACAAATATTATTGCTAATTAATCACTAGTTTCCTCCCAACCAGCCTCAATTGTTGAGGCTGGAGTTATCACATGATTGGTTTCACGAGCCGAGCACGCTACTTTTAGACCGATGACGTCTCGCGACCAAGTGAATTACAGCTGCAAAAGGAGACATCAAAAGTAAGAGTTGTACCAGCTTAACATCAGTATCGTCATCGAGGACGTCTCCGATAACCACCAGAATATTTTTGACCGGTTTGCCGGTGTCGGTTTTAAGGGTTGATTTGCATTTAATAAGTTCATGTAACCTCGGCGCTGAAAGGACGCTTCGGCTCCCATGGTAACCATCTGAGATATTCAGGCCCCCGACGCCAGCAGGGCCCGGTGTGTGTGTGTGTGTGTGTGTGTGTGTGTGTGTGTGTGTGCTACACAGCTGGACACAAACTGCACAAATGAGCAATCAAAAACTCAGACTCGGGCTACATTCTGATCATTATAAAGAGTATGACAATGATCTCCGTCCACCTTTGCACTTTGACCTTTGCAAACGTATATCACATGACCATTAACGTACGCTGAGACAACGCTTATTTTCTTTCAAAAGCCACCGGTTAGTTATCTGTTTATGAGTGTTAAGCTATTAAAAGCACAAACTAACCAACACTGACGCTCCGTGTTTTCATCCCAAGCATGTTAGCATTCTTGTGTTAGCATTTAGCTGTAACGCAGCCTGATAGCAAATTTATCAGCTGGTTGGAGCCTTTTAACTGAATTGTGTTGCAGTTTTTTCAGGACTCTCCAACATGGTATTGTAGTATTCAAAAATGAAGAAAACTCCGGACGCATAAAGGATACCGCAAATCGGAAAAGTTTGATTGAAAGAATTTGAATAAAAGAATAAGCGTTAACGCCTTGATCGAGGATTTGCAGGCTTCCCCGGTGTACAGGCCACAGGCAGAGAGTCCTTTGACTGTCTACCGGTTTCACTCACGAATCCCGAACAAAGGGACAAACGCGTACATATATAGACAGTCAGAAAGGTGTGAAAACTATTCTATTGGTTTACAGAGTTCTTCTAAGATGATTGGGTTAAAGTTGGTGCGTGTCCACGCCTCTGGGCACGTTTGTCTCAGAATTACAGTTATACATTGTCATTACATCGTTCTCATTTCTTTATTGATTACATAAATCCATAGGAAATCCAAATGTTCACTAGTATTACACGATATGCATTTCTTTATTGATTACATAATTCAATTGAGTTTTTAATAACCTACAGTATAAACCCCCGAAAGACAAACTGATTAATCGAGTGCTGTGACGCCGTGCCAGAGGAATCCCACTGACTGTTTGCAGCTCACACACTCTGAGGTCCCCCCTCTTGCACGCACACACACACGTATCCGCTATGACGCTGCGTTGGCTCGTAGGACGCACGGGCTGCGTCTGTAGCCGATCAATGACTCAGCACTTTCTGAAGAGCAGTAGCACTGGAGTGAAGCAGCAGAACGGGATGATGAACTTTGCAATTTTGGTGTGTTTAGCAGTTAAATGTCAAACGCAGTTGCCCTCTCACTTATTGCCTGCGGAGCGGCTCCAAACTTTCCGTGGCATCTGCACTCGTTTTAATGTTACCCAACGGGGCGGGCCGAGGTATTTCAATTATTTTGACATTTTTGCATGAATAAATTTGTTTTGGGCTTCTTTTGGCACTCACCTTGTTCCTACGTAGCTCGTGTTACGATGCGATGGGGGCCGGTTGGCAGGTTGCAGGAACAGCTACTGTTCATCGAGGGAGAGAAAGAAAGGCCTCCTTTCACATTCATATGGTATTATAGAAATTGAGTTCCAAGTGGATTCAAGCGTTATATAATTCTAGTACGATGACCTATAAGGGAGTATATGTAGTTGGGTTTATTTTAGGTTATTGATGTCTGGAGTGATTTTTAAGGATGTGCTGGTAAAAAAAAAAAAAGAATCACTTGACAAAACAGAGGGCAAGTCTTGCAGACAGAACTGTCACACATATTCCCCATCTTTAAACGCTACTTAATACGTGCGTGGCTCCTTTGTTTCCATATTATATGTTAATGTTCCTGGCGAGCATTGCTGCTGCCCCAGGATTCAGTTATTTTGTGGCTGACCCGAGCAACTCAGAGACTCTCTGCGCCGTCCCTGAGAATGTTACTACTTTGCGGTTGCAATCAATTGTAAAGTGCTTTTGGTGCCAAATTGCCCCACAAATGGACACTCCACCACGGCAGGTTTGAGCTGTTATTCCTCCGATGTGGAGCCCGATTCCCGTCGTGACCGCTCACTTAATCGCTCCCCGGTCTGTCTTAACAACCTGAAAGCGTTGCCCTTCGTTCCTCCCGTTGGTAGTTTTCCTGAAGGGATTCGCTATAGTGCAGATCTACTGTCCTCACATGTACACATATGTGACTATATGCAATATACATTCTACAGTACAGTTGTTAATAATGTTAATTAATCAAGCCTTTTCCAAATATACAGTTGCCCATGCTGACCCTAAGAACAACATTAAATATCACTAATGCAAATGAAATATTAAAGGCCCAGTAGCTTGGTAGCTTGTGTGTTTTATGAGACCGTGATGTTGCTCTAAAAACTGTATGCAGTTGAATGTCCACGGCTTGTAAAGTGCTTAAATCTCACAAAAAATCTCACAAAAAATCTCACCGTGCAATTCAGTCAAACAACGTTGGAGGAATGGGAAAAACAGGTAAACAGATTATACATTTTCCCGAGATGCTGCTGGCATTGTGGTCACACGGCAGTATTTACTCTGAAAACTTTGAGTCAGCTTGAAGTCATGTGACAGCTTTTAAAAAAAAAAATGTATTAGCTCATTGTTATTTCTGTGCGCGCCCCCTTTGGCACGCCCTCAGCCCTGGGCCGTATCGCAGGAAGGCCCGTAAATATTGAATGAGAGTGAGTGAGCAGCCCACACGCCGCTGTTTACACTGTTTGCTTACTGCTCGCGTGTCCCCGAGGAGAAATCCAGCCTGTTGACTTTGAGCACCTCCATGCAGCTCGGCCCGTCCTGCAGAGAGTGGCCCGGACAAAATCGATCCGAAACCACAAAGGCTTTGTTTACACACTATGTGATGTTGCCTGAATAATTAATAGCGAGTATCTTGTGCCAAAGGAGTGTATGCAAGGAAATCATATTCAAAGAGAAAACATTGAAACTAATCTAAAACCAAAAGCTGTATTCCTGTATTATTATTGCACGGTTATTTATGGTATATGTGACTGTATTGAGTCTCCTGTTATCGCCTGTGGTAGTTTACATTGATAATAGTTAAAGTTTTCGGAAATTGAAGTAGAATTTTTTTTGCTTGCTTGTTTTCAGCCGAGTTAGCGGAATGGCTTCACGGTTGCCAATAACGATCTGTTGGACGGTCCTCTACTGTGGGAATAACCGAATAACTCGGAAAAGAATTATGACTGAGACACAACTTGTAAGTGCTCTCATGTGGAGAAACTTTGAAACTTGCTGCGGATGTATTTGCATTAAGCTTGCAATGACCCAAACAACCTCTCTGCCTCTAATGCTTGTGTGCCAACGTAAAGCTTTGGTTTAGTGCCTGTTGTGATCCCTGCGCGGTATAATGAACAAATCCTTAAAGAGGATATGAAAGTCGTATGATCCGTGATAATGCAGTTACCTATTTCCAATTGTTCTTACGTCTACGTATGTGTGATGATTTGTTTATCATCCATTATCATCCACGTGTGCTCGTGTAGATCCCTGGGGATGTACTGTGTGTAGGTATCGTCTCTCAGAGGCTGCTGTGTTAATCCGAAATGCCAGACGGGCGTACGGACAAAACATTCTGCAGACAAGTCGACAAATATTACCTTTTGATGTGTGCAGCCAGGGTATCGTTATTTATGCATTTAGACAGATTTTGATCAATAACTGTCAATTGTTTTAACATTAGTATTAAAATACTAATGTTTGCAGTATACATTTAATTAAATAAACACATCTGTGGCCGTCTCGCAAAGCACTTGTATCCGCCGGTGACCCTTTGTGACCTGCTGTCGGGGAGGATGACGGCGATGCGGAGTGTGTGCCTGTTTATTCGCCCTCCTCCTCCCGTCCTCGGAGGGGCGGGGTCCGCATGGCCCATCAACACTGACACGGCGGTCTCCCGCTTGGTCGGCGCTCACTCCCACCGCTCGCCTCGCCGCTCACACACCACTCCAGACGTGTTTTCCACCTGGTACATCAAGTACGTTCTCACGTTTACTGTCTTTCAATAGTTCGTTTCACGGAATCCAACGCGAGAATCCGCCGCGAGAGCGCGCTCTCTCGCGCGCGCGCGCCCCGGTCGGCGGAACACGGTGGTATGAACACCGGGAGCTGGAGGACGACCGGAGAGCTGCGTGTCATATGCTATGTACGTAACGTTGTGTTTTTATTTGCACGTCATCGCACTCGTTGAAAGTCAGCTCGCGGGAGTCGCGCGCCCGCCGGGACTTGTAGTTTTCTAGTGACCGCTGCTTTGAAGTCCTGCGGTGGAGTCGGTGCGATAATCTTCCTCGTGTGCTTGTTCTGCAGCGAGATTATGATGGGTTAAACTTCAATGCTTTTCAGTTGTTTTAAGTGTCGATATCCTTGTTTATTTTTGAACATCTGATACCTTACAATGCGACTTGTCTCCACAGGGATAAAAAGTATTTTATTTCCCCGGGAGCGTTAAACTCACGACAGAAAGTGGTACGCGATGTGCGTGCTGGGGATGCTGGGGATGCTGGGGCATTCCCAGTGGCTCTGTTCTTCCTCAGTGGGGCTTACTAATGTGTCTGTCGGCCACGTTATACTATTTAACTTAAGCATTCTGCTCTCTCCTGCTCTAAAGGGGATTCTTCTCCCGGCGTTTGCAACCAAAGGCGCACCCAAAAGAAAAAACACTGATTAAAAATTTCAGCGCAACTTGCAAAATTAAAATAAAAAATAAAATCCAGTGGCTCCCTGATTTACATTATGCATCGCTGCATTCCGGGTCGTGATTGGCTGCGGCTCCTCCATCTGTTTGTTTGTGTGTGTGTGTGTGTGGCAACCTTTTCCCCATCCACCCAGCAACTACCTATTCCTCATGCCATGGTGATTCTCTGCCTCTGCGGGGCCTCCCCCCCCCCCCCCCCCCCATCCCCCTCCCCATTGCAGCATCCAGCATGGTAACCGTGGCAACGGCAGCCTGACCCTGGCTGCGCTGCTGCAGCTACTACAAGCTTGACCTGGATTCGTCATCAGAGGCGGGCGTCCACGCGACCTGGGGCAACTGACCGGCTTCCTTTTCTCCTCCTCTCCTTCTTCACATTGTTTAAGGTCTAGTGGCTCTGAGGGCCAATGCGTCAGTAAGCGGCTGGTCCTGGACCAGCAGTGATTGGTCTTAAATTGCATCAGACTATTGGTCGTTTCTATTGCGTCGGCAAATGCAGTGAGGCGGATGATTGGTGAAAAAGAGCTGCAGCTTCTAGTTTCATGGTTTCCGTGAACAGCAGAGTTCAAGAATAAGTTCCGCCCGAAAGATGTGTTCTTACTCCAGTGGGAGGATCTTCTGCTTTTCTTTGTGTGCAATTAAATTTGATTCCTTTGTGTTTTAGATTGACATTGACAAAAAAAAGCTTCACTTTAGGCTTCAGGATTTTACTGCGGTTATTTTTATTGGTTGACCATTTGAAAAAAATACATGGCAGGTTGAATAATATATAGAAAATATCTGTTAGTTGCGGCCGCAGCCCCTCCCCCGCCCTGGACCTTTCTTGACGTGAGCCCACCGATGACCTGTTTGACCGGCGTGTGTCCGCGAGGACGTCGCACCTACTCCACACAAACGAAGCCCCCCCCCCGGCCGCTCCCTGCAGCACGCTGCAGAACCGCTTTCCCCTTATTCTTAATATTCACTTTCCTCATTTTCCTCGGCGTTTGGCCTGCCCCCCACAAACGGGAATCCCACCGCCTGATCACGTCCCTCACCTGCGGAGCGGCTCGCTGCGTACCTGAGGGTTTGCGGGGATCAGCGCGTGTGTGTGATTTGTTTCCAGGAGGGATGTCAATGAGCAGATGTTGTGGATTTAGACGCAGGAGAGTGTTTGCGGCCCGCGGCTCGGCTGTAAGCTCCCTGAGGTGTCAGAGCCAGACTCTGTGTTTCTGTCTGTCCCGGCGATCCCTCCTCTACGGCTCAGACCGCAGACTTTGAGAGTGCTTGGAGGAGTCCAAGTAGGCGCTAAGAGGAATAGCCATTGATTGCCTGTCTCCATCTTTCGGGAGGCCTCAAAGGCCTCTGTGCAACGCCCCCTCCCCCACATTTGAAAACACTGGAATATATTCTGGCCACTACGTCAAAAAGCAAAGCGCGCGTAAACAGACGGGGCGAGTGGACGCAGCCGAGCGCCACCCAGCATGCCGCTGCGTCGACCTTAAAAGAAGCTGGAGCTTGTTGTATTTGTTCCCTGCATGTCTCTCTTTTTTTTATTTTTTTAAAAGCCACGTATTGTGAGTGTTTTTGGGGGGGGTGTTTGGGGGTGTTTGGCTGCCCTGAAACCACGTGAGTCGCTCACAAACAATGCGATCCTCTGTCTCCTCCCCGCTGCCGGTTAGACATTAGGCCGCGGCTCCAGAGTGACTCACGGCCGTCCTTCCTTTTCTGCGTGGTAGATGTGATGGACCAGCAGAGGGCGCTGCACTCGGGCTGCCTGGTGTCGGGAGTCCGGACGCCTCCCGTCCGCCGCAACAGCAAGCTGGCCAGCCTGGGACGCATCTTCAAGCCTTGGAAGTGGAGGAAAAAGAAAAACGAGAAGCTGAAGCCCCCCAGCGGTGAGCGGCGGAGGCGCACGTGGGATACTTGTTATTTTGTTTGTGCGTGCGTTGTGTCCGTTCCGTTAATTAGCGCTTGTGTTGTTTAGCCGGGGAGAAGAAGGCAGCTGCGCGGCAGAAGAGAGGTGACCTCGTCAGGAGGAGCCCTGGGGAGACGGAGACAGGTGCAGAAGGAGACACACACACACACACACACACACACACACATATGTGACTCCGGGCGGCCACATGATGCCACGCTGTGCCGGCTCACTCCCGCCCTCTTCCTCTGTGCACAGACTCGGATGTGGCTTGCGGGGGCAACGGCGAGGACGCAGACACGCCGACTCAGTCCGACGCCGAGGACCGAGACGAGGAGCCCGTGGCCCCGCTGGCCAGCACCAGCGAAGACCTGGGCAGCGATCTGGAGGCCTCGACAGGTAGAGAACAGGAGACGTGACACTCGATGGGTTTTTATGTCTAAAGGCCTTTAGACAGCAGGGGGGCTTTCCTGTTTCTTTGTGCTTTTACACTGAAGGCAAATATTGCCTTGCGAAATAAACATCATTTTTGTCTTTTATCTTGGACATATTGTTCTTGTCAGGGTTTGCCCCATTTTCAGGAAATCCAAGAGTAAACCCTTGGAGGTTTTAAATGAATGTCTTAAGTTTTGACTGTTGTGCATCAAAAGAAGACTCTTCTTTCTTTAGCCTCCTGCTAGTGATTTAAGATGAATTGCCGAGCGCTAAACTGGTGCCGCCGCGTCACATGTCCCTCCCCGTCCACCAGGGGGAGGCAGAGACCGAACAAGCCCAGCATCACCGTTGCTGCTGTGTCTCCTTTCAGTGCAAGATGTGACGGAGGACTCAAAGACGGCGGGAGATCCGAACCAGAGTGAGGACGGAGAGGACGAGAGCACCTCGCTGAGCGACCGCAGCGACGAGCGGCCCGCCGCGAAGGCGGAGCCTGCTGAAGGGAAGCGGGAGGCGGCGGCGGCGGCGGCGGTGCCGGCCCCCCCGCCCAGTCGGGTCGTCACTTCCCCTCCGCCCAAAGTGGCGGTCAAACCGCTCACCAGACTGGGAAGCCTTGACTGTGAGTCAAACACGGGCCGACCCCCCCGCCCCCCCCCCCCTCCACTCCCCTCGATGCAAAGCCCCTCCCCCCTGGTTTTTGCAGCAGTGTTTTTCTTTCCTCTCCCAGGTACGCCTTCGGTTCCAGTCAAGAAGTCCCCGGCCACCTTACCACGGAACTTCACTCTTCCCAAAGACCCCCACGGCTCCCTGTTGAGGGGCCGGATCCTCACACCCACCGGGTCCCCGCACCTCGGGGCGCTGCACTCACAGCTGCCCCCGAGCTGCATCATCGAGGAGCTGCACCGCGCCCTGGCCACCAAACACCGGCAGGACAGGTCAGACTTCCCCGCGCGCCGTTCGCTTCTCTTCCCAGAGACGATACTATCCATCTGCCGTAGATGACACTTTTCTATTTACACGAATAAAACGAGACCACCCTGATGGAAGTTGTAATCGACTCGGCTTGCCTTTGCCGTGTGTGCGGTTAGTTTCCAGGCGAAGGAGGCGCGCTCCTCCCTGAAGCGGCGCATGGACGGCCGTCTGTCCCGCACGTCCAGCACAGAGAGGGAGCCGGCCGGGGAGTCGGAGGGCAGGAAGCAGTCGGACGAGAACAAAGAGAACTGGCGCCTGGACGAGTACCTGAACGACCAGGACAGCTGGAACGACTCGGTCATCTCCGGTGGGTCAGCTGACCGTAGACGGCCCCCTTTTATTGTTACTATCCGCCGTGGTCGACTTACTATCCGCTGGCCTCATTCCGCTTGGTGGGGGTCGGCGGAGCACAGCGGCCTGCGCTTTAAAAAGATTATTTAACTAAATTACTGAATTATCAGTTAATTAGAATTTTCTACTCACCTGGAACAAATTTGTGAAAAGTGAATTTTGAATATCCATTCGCGGTTGGCGGCGCTGTCCCTAATCCCGCGCTGCTCCGCCCCACAGGGTCCCTCCCGCGCAGGATGAGGAAGGAGCTGCTGGCCGTGAAGCTCCGGAACCGACCCAGCAAGCAAGAGCTGGAGGACCGCAACATCTTCCCCGTGCGCAGCGACCAGGAGCGGCAGGAGATCCGCCAGCAGATCGAGACCAAGCTGGCCAAGTGAGTGCAGACCCCCCCCCCCCCCCCCCCCATGGCTCTCCCTCTCATCACACTACAACACTGTGGTAAAGCGTATTGCTGGCTGCTACAGCATCAGTCGTAAGCATTGGCTAACGTAGTGGCAGTTCAGGAGACGCGAGCTCTTTTTGGAGGAACATCTCCAAATGTGTTTCCTTACAGTTGAAGAGGAATCAACAAAATGCGCAGATAATAAATGAATAAAATGGCATTTCATAACTTCTCACCTTTGCTCACGACGCTACAAATGTCATCGCTCGGGGACATAATGGAAATCCTACGTGTTGGACACGACTGTGGTTTTTTCAGTTGGTGCTGGTGAGGATGACAAATCTAAAAACAGCAACGGCCCGTTTTTTCTTTCACGAGCTCCAGAATGTGACCTTGCAGATGGTTTCCTCACTGGAATGTTGTATACTCACACGTTTTTATTTCAAAATTCTCCAGCTGAATGAATGTTGTCCGTAGAGCTGTTTCAGTAGAAGTAATAACAGCAGTAATGTATAAAGTAGGTGAGAACAGAAAGTATTAATATTGAGTACAAGTACCTCCGAACTGTACTGAAGCACAGTAATTCAGTTAATGTCGTTGGTTGCTCTGCACCTCTGTGCAAGTCGAGATATGAGGCTCGGGATGATGATTCAGTTTAATGATTCAAATCATTTAATGAATGAAAAGCTGATAAATATTTATTCCCTCGGCCCAACAACAACCGTTTCATCGATGTTGGGAATAATGATTACATAACACGAAGGTCGGCAGCGGCGTCGATGAACCCACGTGTCCCGGGCGCGGTGTCAACCACACCCGGCGCCACGGCGGGTTAATTAGAGGGACGAGCACTTTGAACCGACCCCGATCCATTTAAAAAAATGTGAGCCTGAGCTCAGAGGGGGTGAATAAAGCTGCCGGGCCCGGCGTCGCTCTGCTCCACGTGGGCGCCGTTGTTCTCCTCCGTCCTCACCCGGGCATCTCGCAGCTGCTCGTCAATCTGGGGATTGCGTGTTTGTGCACGTGCGCACGGGCAGGAGCGGTCTCCAGGCACGCCTCGGTCCACGTGAGCCGCTCCGCCCGCACGTTGGGACGACTTCCGGCGGGCGGACGTGGAATAGCAGCAGCAGCAGCAAGCGGCGGTGGTGTGGCGTGAACTCAATTACTGAACTCCTGTACCTACCAGAGGGACGCTGCAGGCACTGTGGTCTGCAGCGAGCACCAAGGGGGTGCTTATGTAAACCTACCCTTACATAATGAAAACACAAGGCCGATCAATTGTGTGTCCCACGGAGGGGCGGGAGCAGGGTTGGCCGAGGTTTGGGGACAGTATAAAACCAGTGCTGGGTGAGGACGGGTCAGCGCGGTCACGTGGTCGGCTCAGTTCTGCGGTGACTGCTGACCGGAACAGTAAAGAGACACCAATTAGGCTCATATTCCGTATTCTTGTCCCTCGGACATGAGAATGAATGAGAGTATCATTGCGCTGCTGGAAATAGTCCCCATCCAGTACGCTAATGGCTGCAGTGCCCAGTTTGAAAGCACTGCTGATTGACAGTTTAAAATGTTTAAAAATCTGTTTTATTTTTACTTCCGTTGTAAACAAAAGTAAGATTCAGAGATGAACAATCTGTTAAGAAAATGGCTAAAACAACTGCATTTGAAACTTGTCGACACTAATAAAACAACATAGAAAGCCGTGAAATATCTTCCTCCTTGAGTGGCTTCGTATCAGCAGCAGTCGTTGAGTTGTCACAGTAAAAGAAAGGAGCTCACCAGAAATATAACATATATAAGAGATTCAGAAGCACCGCGGGGGACACGTTTACACCTCGGCCACACAAAACCCTTAAAGCACTAAACAAAGGAGTTTATCTTGGTATCTCATATGGGAGTGAAAGCAAAGCCGGGAGTGACGGTGGTGAAACCAACATGTTGCCGGTGGAAACGAAGCAGACGTTCTTAATGCTCTCGCGTCAAAGAGAGCTGCAGCATCCTGCTGTGTAGGTTAAAGCGTACAAGTTCTATTCTCACCCTATTCATCGGAGTATAACAGAGCGTGTTCAGTACTGTGAGATGTGGAAATGTCTCGCTGACTCTCTTCAATCGCAAGGCATCACAACGGTAGCCGCACATAACTGTGCTACTTGTGAGGGCAAAGCAAACATTTCATTTCTGTCTCTTCTCTGGAGACAATCCATGACGCACAGCGAGGGCTGGAATCAGAGGCTTGGGCTATTTACAGAATGATTCTGTGCCCCTTTTTGCACCACGAGGGGTGGAGGGGTGTGGGGGGTGGGGTCCCAGTGGGGTCCCGGTCCCAGACGCTCCCGGGTGCAGCGCGGCTCCGCTCTGTCAGGTGCTGCCCGTGAGCGACAGGAGCCTCGCAGCTGTGGGCGGCCGAGGTCATCCCATTGTTCTCCGGGTGGAGACGGCACCGCATGCTCGCGGGCCGGCGTCTCTCTCCGTCCCGCCGGGCACCGGCACCGCCGGGGGCACATGACGCGCCCCGCCTCCCCCTCGCACAGCAACAAGAGGAAAGCTGTCATATTGGGCATTCATGGTCCAAATAAGTGGAAGCTTTGCTCTGGTTCTGCTGGTTGTGTCGCCAGGTTTTCCTGATGCAGATAATAAAACGGCTTGTTACACTGCACATAGTCCCCCCCCAAAAAAACAACAACAAGCAGACTCCCTCCTTCCCCAGCCCGCTCTCTTAACATCCGTCCATCCAGCCCGATGAATCATGTGTTGTTGGCTGAGTCGTGCTCAATGGGACCGAGTCGTGTGCGTGGAGGTTGCTGGCCCGAGAAAGGTGACCAGCAGGGGGCAGCTTGCTTTGGTTTATTCCCTCAGTGGACATTATGAACGTTTATGGTCTCAACCTCTAGTTTCTTCTGCTAGTCTTCTGTTCATTTAACTTGCGATTGACAGATTGTCCGTGTCCCGCCCACATGTCGCTGGAGTTCGTTCAACTCAATTGTAACCCGTTTTTTTGAAAATGTCTTGCAGCGTTCGGTTGTAATGAGCTCCACCCCTCTTGTGTGTCTACGTGCAGAGAGCCGGCGGGGCCCTCGCGGCTCCCCTTTGTCTCTTGCTCTAAAACATTTGCAGATTCTGCAGAGCCGTATTGCACTCCCACACTGCTGTGACGCTCTTCTGTTCTGGAATACGCACCTCCTAAAGTCAGGAATCAGGAATCAGGAATCAGGAAACATTTATTAGCCAAAATATGTCAAACATACAAGGAATTTGTCTTGGCGGTTAGTGCGCGACAGTAGACAGACAAGACAACAGTGCACAAGTAATAAAATAAAGTGGAATGAAATGCTAATGCAATGGGTTAGTAGAATAAGGCTAAGGCTATGGGTTAGTATAAAACAAGGGAATAAAGTAAAAAAATGTTAAATATTAAAAAGTTAAAGAAAAGTATTAAGCATAAAGTGCACTAACAAACAAGTAATAGACAAGAGACAAAGTGACAAGTGACAAAGTGATGAATTACAGTTAAAGTGGCATGTGCAGTGTGAAGGGAGTGACCGGTGGAGTGTTATAGTCAGGCAGTGGGGGATCGGGCTCTGTTGATGAGCCCGACTGCCGACGGGAAGAAACTGTTCGTGTGGCGGGAGGTCGTAGTCCTGATGGACCTCAGCCTCCTGCCAGATGGAAGGGGCACAAACAGTTTTTGTCCGGGGTGGGAGGGGTCGGCCGCGATCTTTTTAGCTCGCTTCAGAGACCTGGAAGCGAACAAGTCCTGCAGGGACGGCAGATTGCAGCCAATCACCCTCTCCGCAGAGCGGATGACACGCTGCAGCCTGCCCTTGTCCTTGGCTGTGGCTGCAGCGTACCAGACGGTGATGGAGGAGCAGAGGATGGACTCCATGATGGCCGTGTAGAAGTGGACCATCATCGTCTTTGGCAGGTTGAGTTTCTTCAGCTGCCTCAGGAAGAACAACCTCTGCTGAGCCTTCTTGGTGATGGAGCTGATGTTCAGCTCCCACTTGAGGTCCTGGGTGATGATGGAGCCCAGGAAACGGAAGGAATCCACAATAGTGACGGGGAAGTCACACAGCGTGATGGGGGAGGGTGGGGCTCTGTTCCGCCAGAAATCCACAACCATCTCCACTGTCTTTAGAGAGTTGAGCTCCAGGTTGTTCTGGCTGCACCACGACACCAGATGGTCAGACTCCCACCTGTAGGCGGACTCGTCCCCACCAGAGATTAGTCCAATGAGGGTGGTGTCATCCGCAAACTTCAGGAGCTTGACGGACTGGTGACTGGAGGTGCAGCTGTTGGTGTACAGGGAGAAGAGCAGAGGGGAAAGAACGCAGCCTTGGGGGGAACCGGTGCTGATGGTCCGAGAGGCTGAGACATGTTTCCCCAGCTTCACGTGCTGCTTCCTGTCTGACAGGAAGTCAGTGATCCACTTGCAGGTGGAGTCGGGCACGTGCAGCTGGGAGAGTTTGTCCTGCAGCAGAGACTGGATGATAGTGTTGAAGGCAGAGCTGAAGTCCACAAACAGGATCCTGGCGTAGGTTCCTGGGGAGTCCAGATGCTAGTACGTTTGACGGTAGGAAAAGAGAGCGTGACAATCATCACATCTAAGTCATACAGAACCCGCTTTCCTTTCGGTACTTCAATAAGCTCAAATGTTAGAAAGACAGGTCACCAAAATACTCTGTACTCTGTACAAAGGTCTGCTACGTTTGATTGGCTATACTGACTATTAAAACCATTGTGTTCACGCTCTTTCCGGCGGTGCCGTCACGCGTCGACGGACGCGCATGCCGCGTTGCACTGATGTGCGTTAGCTGAGCGCGGCGCTCTGCAGCAGCAGAATGCGGAGCAGCGGGCCGGCCCGGCCCGGCCCGGGGGGGTGGGGGGTGGCAGCAGAAGGGAACCCTCTGTTCCTAAATTTAGCTTTCAGTTGGCCGAACGCTGCAGCAGCAGCAGCCGCCAGGATCAATGGCCTGTGTACGTCACGGCTCACATTGCCTTTTCCTCCGCCTCCGCACCCTCGGATGGAAAGATCGCATCACCCCCCCCTGCTCCCCTCTGATTGGACCCGCTCCTCTCCCCCGCGGCGCTCTCCTGGAGAGCCCGACGCAGCGATGATGTTCATCTCCATCGTTGCTTGCTTTTATTCAGGCTCCGTCAGTTTGTACCCGCCAAGTGAGGACATTGTTGGAATAATGGTACAATGCGAGGCCCTTCCTTTATAACACTGCAGGGATTTTAGCGAGATTTTAGCGAGCAATTTCCGGCACAATGTGTGGATGCTATTTTCAGAAGACAACTACATTTCTTATTACTTTTTACATGACACGTATTTTCAAAGCATTCTTTAAAGCGTTGGTCGGTAACATAGGAGGAGTGAACCGTTCGGGAATCCTTTGGTGTGCAGTTTAATAGTCAGTTAAAGTCAGTTTAATAGTTTTCGCTTTTTTTTGTCAGTATGCAACTTATTGTTTGGTGGAATGTAGATCGATCAGAAAGCGGTTATGCTTAAAAGTGCTTTAACGAACTACAATAGCTAGTAAACATAAAAATAGGATTAGCATCAGCCACTGCACCCACTGGCAGTTACAATAGGCCAAAAAGTTTGAACTCTCCCTTGTGAAGCAGATCCAAGGGTAAAGAAAGCGAGAGGCTACTTAAAGTAAATCAATGTCATGGTCCTCAGATAAACTCATTGCTACATTGGCTTTAGGAACGGAATTTGAAGCCGCACGGCGGCAGTACGTGCAGATGTAGCGTGTAAACACAAGTGGTCTGCGTTCCTAAAAACAGGACAAAAAGTTTTCTACAATTTCCATCCGCAAAAAGAATTCCGGAGAATTCTTTCGGGGAAAATGTAGTGTGTAGACTTTTAAAAAATAGCAGTGCTGGGGGGCCGAGTTCCATCGAGAGTCCGGCCTCGTAGACCAGAGGCTTTTATTGGTTTGTCCAAATATTACCCCCTGGCGCAGCCCGAGGGATACCTGCTGAGACAACGTGACCCTTTTTGGTAAGAATGCCCCCCCACAGGATTACTGTATGATGAACACTGCGTATGTAGTGGACAGCCAGGCAACCGAGGCTGTCCGATGCCACCCGGTCCAATTGAAGGGAATATTTCTCCGCTCCATAATCCCTTTCACCTGCCATGCAATGTTAATGCACGCTCAGCGTGTGTTCCCCCCCCCAGGTCAACGATCGCTTTGATAAAGTCCATACATGTCTGAGTGCTGTGCTTTAGGCCGGAGTGAAGAGCGATCATGTCCGGTACAACAAAGACGCGGCACCATCTTAGACCGTAACAGTGAACTGAGTAAAGCGAGATTGATGCACAAACCGGGCCGCGCGGCGCCGGCGGTTCCAGACGACCAGCTCAAACTGTGCCACTGATTGGGCGAGAAAGGTAACTTCTAAAGGAAATCCATAGCCGCTGCTGTTTTGACCTCCCCCTGTTGTTTTTCTTTGATGTAATGCTTTATATAATACACGTTTTGTCCACTAAAGCCACCGTTTCTGCTGCCACGTGGTAACTCTGCCAAAGGAAGAAGGGCGCTTTTAATTACAGAATGATAACAAAAGAGAATCAGTGCTCAGAATCTGTTTCTCATTTATATCTTTTTCAGTTCACAATCAACGAAAATCACAGAATGTTGTTAAGAGAAAAAAGCTTTCGCATTAGAAAAAAGATCCAGTGGGAGCTTAGAGGACACAGATGAGCTCATGATATAACAAGATTAAGGGATGTGTTTTATAACAGGAATATAAGTAAAAAGATATGACTGACTGCACTCAGTCAAGAAATGATTTCCAACATTCTTTTATTGGTTATGTATTGAACATTGAGAAATTTAACAGTTCTTCTCAACTGATAGAAATCCCTGTTTGTGATATTACAATTGTTTCATTAAAAGAATGGTACATTGTGGAGCCATAATGTACATTTTATTACAACCAAATTAAGCTTGTGACGTGCTCAGTGTTGTTAATAGAGAAAAAAGTACTGCAAAATAACAGTGGGACCCTAAAATAATAGCATAGTGTAAGTAGAGGTCGGGTCATGTAGAGAGTCAACATCTGTCTCACGTTTGCTAACATCAAACTGATGATACTAGACGTGTCCGTAAGGTCTTATCTGCTGCAACCAGTCGCCTTCCTGTCTCGTGTACTTCAGTGTGATACAGCTGTGGTTGATGGTGGTGGAACCGGTCCAAACTGCTCCCCCGCCTATAGAATACGAATCAGTCTGTTTATCGGTGAGACACAAGTGTTTGTGTGTGCGCGCAAAGATTACGTCTTCCGGCGTTGTGTGCTGTTCTTGGTTACACTTTGCCTTCTGCGTTCTCATTCTTAAACACGGAGCGGCGTTGAACATTGCTGAATGCGTTTTTTTTCTTTCTTCTCCCTCCTCCACCCACGCGCGGCCACGTCACGTCTGCAGTCCGCCGAGGGTTCACGCGAAGAAGGCGGTGGCGCGTCGTTTTTCGCCTGCGTGGTTTCACGTGAGGAAACAGGAAGTGCCCCTCCGGTCTGTGCCTTTTTTTTTTTTATAGCGAGCGGCATCACGGGCGGGCATCAATCCAGTTGGCAGGCCGCATAAAGCAGTTTGGAGAGACGTAAGCGCCGCATGACACCGCCTGCATAATAGCCGCGGGTGGCACGACGTGAAGCGCTCAAATTACATGCTGTCACCGCTTTAGACCATCCCTGTCCCACGTGCAGTGATTAACTTCATACAAAGGCCTTTTTTTTGGGTGGGATCGAGCTGCAAGAACCCTGTAATTGAAAACGTCAAAAGTCTCAAAGCCTCAGCAACCCACTCCTTTGCTAACAAGCCCCCCCCCGAGTTAGGGTTCCACCATCGCTGCTCAGGAGGCGTGACCCGTGACGTGTGACTGGATCGGCTCGCTTGTCCCCCACTGCTACGCTTCTGAGGCTACAAACCCCAGTTCTCCCAGTCCAGCACCCCCCCGCTGACCGAGAGAGCGCTCATTATGCAAACAGGATCGGCGTGATTTTTTTAAAAAACAAGGTTACATCTGCTGCGTTGACCAATTGATTTCCCGTCCGCCTTGCCCGGGACATTTGGCCCGGGACATTCATGGTCCCCAGTCGATAAACCCCGGTGACCTTTTGGTCACTTTTCCACTCTGTCCATCACGTCATCCAATTTTGTATTCCGCCATCAACCTCAGCTTCTCTTTGTGAAACCCATCACAAATAGCGATACGTCCAATAGCGAAGCTCGGCCCACGCCGCTAAGCCAAGAACTACGACGCTCCGGTTTCCTCCTTCAGCGGCCGTAGTTTCCAAACCGGTACGTCGCCAGGGTAACCAGGTGTACACTGCGGTGGAAATTTGTGGATTTAGCCCTTGTGACAAATCAAAAGTATCTCAAACTTGCTTTGTGATTAAGTATTTATTACTAACTAGAATATAAAAAAACCGCTAAAGAATACAGAAATCATCAGCACAAGTCGTAAGCACAGACAGTCAAATGACCACAATTCAGCTGGAAAGGGACAGAATGTTCCTTCCCCTGAAAGGAGCAGGAAGATCTGAAGTTTCTAGGAGCGACCAGGAGCTTTTAAACATCTCTGAAGGTTCGAGGAAGAGGGAAAAGGAAGAAGACCCTCACCCCCCCCCCCACAAAGGGAGATAAGTGGTAAACAGATGTCGTTTGGGAACATCCGCGACCCTCTCTTAATGGGACCTAGTCAATCGTATTGGACGGACAGAAATGGACGGGAGGAGATAAGAACAGGATACGGTCTGTCCAGGCCCCATCCGGAAGGCAGGATGCCACCGTGGACTTGGTCAGGTCACGAGTTTCCCAAGAAAGGTCACATACGAGTTCTTGAGACACGCACAATATGCACCTCAACAAATTGTCCCCCGACACACACCAGGTAACCAGGTAATCCTGCAAACGTTTCCGTGTTCTGTGCCCTAAATCTCGGAGCAAAACGTTTGCTTTTACATGTCGGCAGACTTGAAATGGAACCAGTGGACATGATGGGGCTTTAGCTTACACGGTGGAAGTCAGGTGGCCTCCTCCACGCCGTGCTGCCAGCGGGACGCAGACACCATCCAGCGAGACGCAGGGCGACGCCTCGGAGACAAACGGCTACATACAGACTTGATTATTGGGTCTGAGGCTTTGAATGTGTCCCCATTCATCTCCCATCAATAGCACCGCCAGCCTTTGAACAGAGAGTTTTAAAGGGCAGTCTGAAGGCTCTTTAGTGGTTTACTGAGCTTTTCCATGACTAAATGTGTGTGTGTTGGCGTGAAATCTAAAAAAAATCCAAGCTGCGTTTCATATTCATGTTGCGCCAGTAACAGTGGGAGACATCCAGGTCAACGCTTGCACACAAGCGAGTCCTGGACCAAGTTACATAAACGGCGAGCTCCTGGTAGGCTGCGGCTGAACGGGGTTCCTCTAACAATGCCCCCCCCCCCCATCCGAACTGCACATCCGAGCGCGGCTCTCCTGCCCCCCGGGGCAAAGAGGCTGGCGATTAGGCCGCGCCTCAGTGGCTCCCATTCTCCTCCACGAGCTGACATTCCCATCAGCACCTCCTCTCGCAGGCAGCTCATCGCTCCGACGCGCCGGGCAGTTCTCCGCAAAGCTAGACGAGAAACTTCGACCTCTGACCGAGCGGAGTGGGCGAGTTCATTGCCGCGGGAGGCAGTGACCTAAAGGCCCGTTGGGATGGTTCGGCCGAATAGAAACGGGCTGACTGACTGGATTTCATTTTTATTAAGCCACAGAAGTTGTCTGACTTTAATAGATTTTATTCCCCACTTGACCTGAAGCAAATCGGCCGGAAAGGTTTTGTCCTGCAGACCACGCATCCCACTACGGTTCTGCTCCACTTAGCACGCCCCCCACCCCCCCTCTCAGCTGCCACGCTGCTGTTTTGTGAGCTGAAGCTGTCACGGGACATGGGGGGGGGGGGGGGGGGTTGCTATAGATGCGCCCACGCTAGGTGTCCTTATTCACAGGGCCGCTTATAAAAGGTTCTATTAATATTAGTTAGTGACCGTGGTGGTTGTGTTCTGGCGGAACGTTTGAACTTCCTACAAAGAACATAAATCCATTCAACACGTTGAAGGATCCGCTGAATCCACAGGAGAGAGAAAACGTGATATTAGTAAAAGGCAGTGATTTAGTTTCATCTGTCTAAAGCTGGCTGATATAAGGTGAGCTGTTGTTTGAGCACTGCAGTCTGAGATTTTGGGCTTTTAAGTTGCTGCAAACTATCTACAAAAAAAAAGTTTCATTTTGACCACTCAGGAACCACATCACTCACACAACCAGGAGGAAAGCTCTGGGACAGATGAAACATGGAGCTCAAAGGGTTTTCCTTTCTGAAATGAGTCCTGTCAGTGAGTGTGTTGGGGGGGAGGGGGCCCGAGAAGCCAAGTGAGGTGGACGGCTGAGCACCAGGCCGCCGTGTCGCGTTCAACACGGAGCCTCGTGACCACACGGCTGCATCACCGTGACGCGTCGCACTACTCGTTCGGATTACCGCTGTTCGTAAACGTGAAGATGTTTTGGCTTTTCTCTGCTAAATATTTAAATATGAAACATATTTGCACTGGTTTGAACCCAGAAAGAAACTTGAAGATATCAACTGGTGTTGGAAATTGTGACATTTATGCTGTAGTAAGATTAAAAAGATAAACCCAGCAGAAATGATCTATTGCCGAGCACATCTCAGCCATTACATATTTGGCTTATCCTGCTCTTTGTCTTCTTATGCTTTATCTGTTTTTCCAGGAAGGATATTGCATTCACTTTATATTATCTGTTATATTTTAACTCCTGAAACGTTGTCACTTCAATAACCTTCAAAAGTGTTACAACCCACATGACCAAGATTGGTAACAATCCTTCGTAACAACCGTCTAAGTACTTTCCTGAGACCACGCTGGTGCCCTTTGCTGCGCTTTGTGTGTTAGTGCCCTCCCCCCTCCCTCCCTCCCTCACATGAGTGCTGTGCATGAGGAGGCGGGGAGGTGAGCAGGAGGCTCACAGCGCTCCTCTCCTCCGCCGGACTACGAGCGAACCGAGCGGCTCTCGCAGGGAAAGTCATGTTGTGGATGCGCGGGTGTCGCCGCTCGGCGCACCGGCTCCAGCGTCCAGAGCAGCAGCAGCAGCAGCAGCAGCAGAAGTAGAAGAAGAAGTAGTGGTGGAGGCACCGAAAGAGACGAAGCAGCGGCGCCAGGGGACCGAGATGGTCCAGAACGTAATCCTGGTGTTTTTCCGCAGGAGGCTGAGCCAGCGGCCGGCGGTGGAGGAGCTGGAGAGTCGGAACATCTTGAAGCGTAAGTTCAACCGAAGCATTATTATAAAGATCATGTGTGTCTGCGATGATGGAGCTCACGTCTACTGTGTTTATCCAGTTAATGTTGTAAAAAGTAAATGTCATTACTTATTGTTGTAATTCAAAATAAGATTGGATGTTCTTTTTTCTTAAAATTCTTAAAATTCTGTGGTGTTGTTTTCATCAAATATTGAGTCTACTATGTTAGTTTAGTTCGAGCGTGGGACTGTTGTCCGTCCATGCTGAAGACTCAACAGTTGTTTGGGATGTTTTTGAACCTTTTTTTGTTTATTTTATAATTCCTCATTTATACCATTCCCATGAACAAATATTGAAGCTGACCCGATGTCCCTCGACTCAGAGACGAGATGTTCGAGTGGCGAGTCGGTGTTTAAAATCCTTAAAACAACTTGGGCTCCTTGGCGAAGTAGCAGCTCCGCTTCCTGCACAAGAACAGCTTTCGGAGGAATGAAGCCCCCACGCTGCCTCCCCCATTCAAGGCGGACCACCTGTGATCCCCCGAGCAGCTGTCGCTCTCATTACTCACCCCCCCACCCGCGTGTTCAAGCTACACGCCGCCCCGCTAAACGCATTCACTGACCCCCGTCTCAAACTAACAGCCTTTAATTGAAAATGCAAGGTCGGCATTCCCGTTGCGCCCCCAGAGAGTGGAATGTACTCAGAGCCTCAAGCTGCCAAACGAGTTCAACGGCTCAAATTCGGCAAAATAAAAGACGTCCCAAAATAAGTGACGATCTATTGATCTTTCTGCTGCGTCTGGCCGTGTTAAGAGGTTCTCATCCGCAAGTCGTCTCGCCCTCGAACTCGCCGGTCCAGCGATGGAGTGAGTCAGACGGGCTCACTGAGGAGGATCCACACGTTAGCTGCGTCGGGCAGACTTCATCAGCTCTCCGGTGCTGTGAAATAAAGCCTGGCGTTTACTTAACGTTTGCTGCCAGTGACCGAGCGTCTCTGAACAACCCTTAATACTTAGTGGAGTTTAGTGAATTAGGGATTTTGACCGGCTCCTTTCTTTTTTTCTTTTTTTCTTCCTGTCAACAGAAAGAAATGACCAGCTGGAACAGGAGGAGAGGAGGGAAATCAAGCAGCGGCTGAACAGAAAGGTAGGCGGCTGCATTGATCCCACCAGTTTGCCCCATCAAATCCCACATTCGGGCGACACCGACGGAGACGGTCAACCGGTAAAAAAAAAACCTTGATCCTCTTTCTCCAGCTGAACCAGCGGCCCACGGTGGACGAGCTGCGAGACCGAAAGATCCTCATTCGCTTCAGCGACTACGTGGAAGTGGCCAAAGCCCAGGACTACGACCGGCGGGCCGACAAGCCCTGGACCCGACTGTCGGCGGCTGACAAGGTGACCGAATGAAACTCGGACTCAAAATACCGTCATTTTCCGGACAGCAGAGCGCACCTGAATATGAGCCGCACCACCTAAATTTAGCGCTGAGGGGAACCTCTGGGCTCACGCTTGGTCTCCCTGTCTTTTCCCCACTCAGGCAGCGATACGGAAGGAGCTGAACGAGTTCAAAAGCAACGAGATGGAAGTTCATACTTCGAGCAAGCATCTGACGAGGTCAGTCTGAGTCTGGCCTGGGGGAGGGGACGGGGGACGGGGGTCCGTCTGGACAGTCCATTTTTATCGTGGGTACTTTGACAGAATATCAGTAAAAATGCAGTGATCGGATTGATGAGAGAAGTCGAGTTCACTGTGACCTCACAGAGCGACGTCCTATGGAATAAAATGGCAAAGCGCTTTTGGAGGTAAGCTCCTCGGCGGCGTCCTACCGCCCTGCTCTTGCTTTTTTTGTCGGTACGACGTCCGAGAGGGTTCACTGTGACATTGTGTAAAGAGCTGAAAGCGCATTACTCGCCACTCTCACGCCAATGAGAGCGCCGCCCCGCACTGCGGGGCTTAAATTTAGCTGAAGCCAGCCCCCCCGAGAGGAGAGAGTCGCACACTTTTGCACCACCTCTCCACTATAATGGATGTCTGTGTATATTTAGCTCACGTTTTGCTTGTTCCGAGGTTCTCTGGAGCTAAAACGCACTGACCGCCGGGCTATAAATAGACCGTATGATTGATGAAACCTTGATGGGTGAATAATTTCGGCCCCACGCTCATAAACTCTCTCCTCTCCCCATCTCCCCCTTCGCAGGTTCCACCGGCCATAGCGAGGTTTCTTCTGTGAAGAGTTGCCGATGGTCCTTTTTCGCACGGAGTCTTCCGGCGCCGTGGCCCACAGTCAGTGGGCGCTCTGGCACCGGTGTCCAGCCGGGCCTTTGGAGGCTATGTCTCTAGAAGAAGGGGAGTCGTGCGGCACGGACGCACGCGGCGAGCTCCGCCTCTGCTCGGGACGGGGGATCGGCTCCCCGAACCCTCCCTTCAGAGTTCGAGGTCATGTGGACGAGCAAAGACTTTTATTTTATAAACCGTCTCTTTTGAAAGACGTCCTTTTTTCCATGCTACGGGAGGGAGAGCGGGGATTGGGGGGGTGATGATGTGCATGCGACCGAGTCGACCCGTCCCACTCCAGTATTAGTAGCCCCCCCCCCCCCCCTCTCCGATCTGTGTGTGACTCTCACCGATGCAGTTGATGCGTTTCATATCGACAGTGTAAACAGAAAACCTTTGTCTGCGTAAAGGACAGAATTCCCTTTGTAAGCACTATTTATTGTCTGCACAATACAGGTTTTCAATTTGTAACAACCCTGGTCCGTGTTTTATGTTCCTCTGTGTTTTGCGCGGCGCTCCGAGAGGTCCGATTAGGCTGCTGACCGCTGACTCAGCATCATAAACGGGTTGTAATCCTCTGGGTTTATCTCGGCGTCCCGGTAAGCGGATAATAACGTGGAAGCGGAGTTGAACCTGAGATCACGCGGCCGCTCGTTCACGAGAGAGAAAGCTCGGTGACCTGCTTCGGGGGCCTCGTTCAAATCCCCTCGAGAAAACAAGGCCACCCGACAGACTTCGGCTCCGGTTTTGGAGCGAGATGTTGATCCAGCCGCTGTTTGCTCTCCGCTGCGTGTTACCGACGGGGGAACCAGAATCAAAGGATTAGTTCTGACCCACTGCAAATCCTTTGGGACAATCGGCGGCGGCGTGGGTCCAAAACCACATACTCATATTAACAAATAGAACCCAGGCGTGGTCGCATTGGCAGTGCAGTTTTTTTGCTGCTGAGCTTCTTCCCCGACAGCGACGCGCACGTGAGGTGAGTCACCGCCGCCGTCCTCGGCGCTGGCGGAGGAACAGATGGCGACGGCGCTTCTGGACCGGACCATCTCACGGTCCAGAGAGCTGCACGGCGGGGCGGGTTGGGTGGCCGGATCATCCCAGATCGCCCCGTGGAGCAGCGTGGGAGGGCCGGGGGGGGACGACGCTCGCTCTCGGCCCGGGAAGGGGATGTCCTCACCTGCGGGTGTCCCTCAGATGGACGAGGACGCTGAACACTTGGTCCGCTGTGGTCAGTAAGCGGGATCACCTTCTGGTTCAAAATCAGGCTTAGGATTATAAATAGTTTTCATCTTTTCCCATTTATATTCCCTCTGCCAGTAAATGATCCTGCGTTGCATAAGAACAATCCGCAGCGTCCGATCCTCGGGGACACGGAGCACACACAGATTTTTAGATTTATTTTACTGTCAGTCATTTTGAAGCAGACGGACAGAGATGTGTTTCTGGTCATGTGCACAAAGCTCACGCCGACTCAAAGCAAAAACATCCCCACACCATGTCTTCATTGTCCTCGTCCCGACATCATGCCGCTAAGTGCTCTCGTGTGTGCGGCCTAATCGGCCGACGGGAGCAGAACATCTTCTGATGAGCTGCCAGGACGTCTGCATGTGATCCACTGCTCGGCAGTCTGCTTCTCCCACAGCGATCAGTCGTCCCGCGCCAGGCCGGCGCGTCACGCCGCTCAGCCCGTCGCCTGCTTTCTGCCAGCTACGCCTTCAGCCGCCTGATTGATTCATGACAATTAGGCTTTTTTTTCTTTTTAGACATAAATAAAACGCTCATTCAACTAAAACAACAAATAATTTAGAGAGAAAAAACGCGCTATGCAGACATTTGTTATACAAATGAATATTCATGAGATGAAATCAGTTATTGAGACTTCAATAATATTCCCAAAATGACACACAGGTCATTGGGTGGGTTTAAAGATGTCACTAAATCATAGTAATGATGCATCCGTTTGTATGCTTCTTACATGTCAATCACTGGCCAGTTCCCCGGAGCATCACGGGGCCTCCTGATTTGGCGTCTTCCCCCAACACAGCTCGCCTCCGCACGGCGGGCCCCCCAAAAAACACGCCCGCTGGCAATGACTGGACCACAAATGAGGAACATGGATACCAACGAGCACCCGGGCCGGGGGAAACAACACAGGAGATGTTTAGTTTGGGTTTGGGAGCATCAGGAGACTCTTCTCTGGTTGCGGCCGCGCTGCACTTTGCCAATGGCTGGCGTGCACGTGCCTCCACCCGGCGAGCCTCGCGGTCACTGCCACGCGGTGGATCCAGCAACTACAAGCAACCTACAGAGGAGCAGGAGCTGGCTGAACGCAGTGCATATTTCAGAAGAGTGCTGTATATTTCTTTTCTGAAAAGATTGACCACAAGCTGAAAGGCTCTGTTCATGGCAATGAGGGAGGAGACAATGAGGCCAAGGCAGCAAATGTACAGTACGGTACTTGTTTCATTAGAGGAGGTGATGTCGTCACTTGAAGGGATTTATAGATATAAGCGGCCACGCTGCTTTTAGTATTGAATTGGAGAAACCCGGCAAAGGGACTGATATTTACACTGTGGAGCTGATTGATTTGAGTAGTGACTCCACTCCAGAAGTAAATGATCTGGAATGGTCTTTCCACTCAAGTCCAGACCTTTATCCTGGTCTTTACAGCTCGGGTTGAAACATATTAAAGCAAGGAGGCCATCTAGTGTCCATAAGTGTGGCTGCAGAGGAACACTTCAATCATCAGTGTCACAGGAAATTATGCTCAGTCATTTTACTTGTATGTGGGACTTCAAAATGGAAATTCACCTTTTATATTCTGTTAAAATATTTCTATTATATTTATATTTATACATGTCCAAGCGTAAAGAGTTTATAACCGTGTAGCTGGGAGGAGTTTGAAACATTTAGTTATTTCACTGCTCATTACTGTTGCATTACAAATACATGAAACCTTTCCTACGTTCAACACAAGAGGAACCGTTTCACGCTTCATTCCCTTTCCGCCGGCAGTAGGCTCAGGGAAGCAGCAGGTCACGGTTCCCCTGAAGCACTGCGCCTGTTTGTCCCCCTGCATCCTGTGCAGGTGTAACAGCCCCCCCGGTGGACACTCAGGTGAAGTGCAGCATGCTGTCCTTGCACTCCCTCGGCACAGTCACCGTGTAGCTGTGGCACCACAGCTTGTAATTGCGTCCGCCGTTGTTGTCCCAATGACAGCGTCCCGCCACGCGGTAGCGGATGGCAAATTCCAAAA
Source organism: Gasterosteus aculeatus (assembly GCF_964276395.1). Classification (NCBI taxonomy): domain Eukaryota; kingdom Metazoa; phylum Chordata; class Actinopteri; order Perciformes; family Gasterosteidae; genus Gasterosteus; species Gasterosteus aculeatus. The sequence continues at coordinate 17,970,894 of NC_135705.1, forward strand.
TGGCCCCCGGCTGCAGGAGAAAGGGAGGGACAGGCAGCCGGAACCTGAAGGAATCGGTCTCCGGGGCGCGGTGCCCGCTCTCCGTCCAGGACGCCGCGGTCTCCGTGTGCGTCCTCCAGTCGGTGAAGGAGTAGCGCACCGTGACTCGCTTCTCGTAGGACAGGTTCAGCACTCGCACGGTGCCCGTGATGCCCTGCTCGGAACACACCACCTGCTCCAGGCACACGCCCTGAGCGCCGAGGCGCTCCAGGAAGTCCGGCTGAGCGCCGACGTTCTCGGGGAAACAGGGTTTGAAGTAAGGGAGGGACAGCTCCAACGACTTGGCGAAAGCCAGCTCGGAGCTCATCAGCAACCTGAACATCACGTGTTGGGGAATCAAGGGGGGCTCCTGAACTTTGAACACCTTGACGTCCTCCAGCTCGAGGCCCAGAGAGTCCACAAAGCGGACCTGCAGGCTCCGCTGCGCCTTTTGTCTCTCCGCAGAGGAAGGAAGGGAGCGGGCTCGTCTCCTGGCGACGGGCTCGGTAGCAGGGTCACCGGGCGAGCCCTGCTTCAGGTTGAGCTGCTTCACCGACGGGGGCCTCGGACCCGGAGGGCGGATCCGGACCGGGGCTTTGGGAGGCTGAGGCTTGGGATCATAAAGGTCCCGGAGACGAATGGTGGTGGTTCTGACGGAGCAGCAAGCGTCGCTGGAGCCGCCGGTGAACTGAGGGGTGACACCGCTGTTTTCCCCGGAACCGGCCATGGTGGTCGAATCAAACACACCTGCAGAAACAAACCAGTCCACGTGTAACTCGTTCATTTAATAAAAACTTCACATGCAAATACGAACTAAACAACGTCTTGACCAGAATCTTAGTTCCGTTTTTGCAAACGCAAACGGTTACATGCTGCGAGGAAGACCAAACCTTTGCAGAGGAGACCCCTCTCGTCCGGCTGCCGGGCCGGCCTCTTGTCATTGACCTTGTTTACTGCTGCTAGCAAAGTTGCTTCGACCTCGACTGCCACCAGCTCACAAGAGCCCGTGTCTGCCAGCAAATGCCATTAATACTCAACGGGAGCCATGAAGCAACAAAGCCGTTGCTGAGTAAACTTAAGAAAGGAAAGCCTGCAACAGAAAACACATCGAGCGAGCTGTGATCTACGGCTCCAAACCCCTCGAGCTCAGCCTTTGACGTGTAACACGACACCTCAGCTGGCGATGGCTGGTGTGCAATGAATATTTATAGCAGGTAATGGGCACAGACTCTATTTTAGATTTACGCAGCGCACAAAAAAACAACAAGCGATCAAACACCACTGTGTTACCTCGTACTGAAGGCTATGTGCATTGGGTAATATCACACATTGTAAACCTATTTCTGTTTTTGCCCAATCCGTATCGTGTCCTTTTGATTTCTGTGCGGTAAATGTGTTCCATAATATTAATATGAATTCATTTTGTATCTTGTAGTTTCCTGAGTTTTCTGACTTTCTGATAATAACACTGCTGGTCTTTGACATATCGAGCGCGCAGGTGACCGAGCAGGCGGTCGGGTCGGGTCGGGTTTGGGTCAGGTTGACAGACTGAAAGACAAACAAAGAGTGTCGGCCTCCTCCGGTTGGCAGCGGTGTGGTTGGGACGGCCACGGGAAGCGGGGCGACCTGGATCTCGGTGGCAGACGGTATGGAGGAGGAGAAGCTCCGCGTCTCCTCTCGAGAGTCCACCGCGGTGATGTGCCTCCAGATGCTGCTCTCGGGCCTGCTGGCCGGGCTCGGCACGGTGACGGCCGGCCTGCTGCTGGACCGGCTGCAGGTCAGTGACTCACTGGTGTTCGACCACACAGAATCTGTGACGCTAGGATGGATGACGAGCAGATCAAGTCCAAATTCATTTCCTTGTATCTTGTATAGCAAGAGTCCTTGCCATATCACTGATCAATATGACTGAAGAGCTTGAAATGACAGGGATGTGGTAACCATACTTGTCCCTCCATGTCCGATTCCCCGTGACTCCTTCCACGTCTCTCTGAGGTGATTTGGGACGGCGAGGTGGTGGCGCAGTGGGTTTGGAGGTCACAGTGAACTAATGCGGTAGAGATACAGATGTGGGAAAAGGTCACACTGTATTTGGGTCTCCTCATAATTAATGTCGGGGCTCCATCATATGTGATGAAAAAGGATGGGAGGTAGAACGGACGGAATTTAAATCAAGAGATAGTTTTCTTTCTTGTAATCTGCTGCGTTTGGATCTATTTCATACAGTCTGGTTTGGACGGAGGTTCAGACTTAGTCAAAGCTTTGTTGCCTCACTATTCACTCCAAAATATGACCAGAGGTGTTTGTCTCAAGGACACTTTTTAAGCTGAGTCACTGTCCTTTTGTGTGCGTGAGGACGCGGTCTCAATAAGTATTCCGAGCAGGTTTGCGTGACATCATCTAGTGAGCACAAATCAGGCGACGGCTGAATGCGTTTCCTCCCATCGCGGCTGATAAACGGTGTCCTTTGGGCAGCAGCGGCACGTGTTGGTGACGAGGGGGGGGGGGGGGGGGGCAGGCACCTCCTGCCGCTCCGACTGCGTCACCCACGCACGGCGAGGACATCACGAGCGGGGAAAAGGAGGAGCTATCAAAGAGGCGGAGAGCACAACAACAGCCGCATTGTCCTCTGAACTGATCCCCAAAAAAAGGACACGGGGAGAAAGACGGGAAAACTGAAGGACGAAGACCCCTGAGACAGTCAGGCCTGGACCAACCGTCACAATGAGGAGAGAGGTCCAGAGCGGCGGGCATCAGCCCGCCGGCAAGCAGGGAGATGAGGAGGTGTGCAGGGGGGCCGAGAAGAAGCTGCTGGCCTTCTGGATGTCCTTGCCCCTCCGGACCTGGACACTCTTCAGGGCCCGTGAGAGACCGGGCTTCCAGCGCTCCGCCTCGTCCGCCCGGCTGCTGAAGAGTGAGGCGTAAGGAGGGAAAGTGTGTGCGTGTCTGTGTGTGTGTGTGTGTGTGTGTGTGTGTGTGTGTGTCAGTAGCAGAGTGTCAGAAGAGGCTTCCCAGACCTGCTGTCAAGTGAGTCGGCGTGTGTGTGTGTGTGTGTGTGTCTTAATGTGTGTGTGTGTGAACCATTCGTGTGGATGAAAGCAGCTTCCTCCACCCATTCCACCATTCATGTTGCTGCCCCGTCCGAGTCGGAGGCGCAGGTGGAGGACAAAACAAGCTTGTGGTCACATTTATCAGGCAAAACCACCAGCTGGGACCCTTTGAGGAGACCACTCGGGAGGAATCTCCCTCTGCGCTTCCTTCCGTCCGAACTGGATGATTAATTCAAACCTGTCAAAAACAACTTCTGGATGTCCCGCCCCCGCTAGACGCTCCACCGGGAGGGCGATGGGTTAACGGGGGGGGGGGGGGGGGGCCATGGCGGTGACCCATCTCGCCCTGGAGCTGCGCTTCCAGGGGAAGAAGCTGAGGGGCTTCTCGTGCCGACTGACCCGCGCGGCACACGGCTGGCTGCCGGAGAGCTCGTGGACAGTCGCGGCGCAGATCCTGCTGCCGTACCTGGTGTCCGGCCTGGGCATGGTGGCGGCCGGCATCCTCATGGATGCAGTGCAAGTATGTGGGCGAGAAGGAAGATGAACAAAAAGGGCGTCTGTGTGAGCGTGAGTTTACATGATTGTTACCGACATTAGTGGTCTGTTTGAGTCTTTTGTTGTTCGACGCGAGTCGTTTTTTATTCTAAGCGGGGAATATGATTCGCTGTTGTTATTGACCATAACCACCACGTCACGTGAGCAAAGCCTTCTCATTTACAGGCAGCGGCAGAACAAGGATGAATGCGATGCTTGTGTGATGAAGCAATGGGAGAGAAACCACAAAAACACTGATACAAGATGGGATTTATGTCTCTTGGGTTTCCCTGGCGAAATGTCCTTGGGAGAGGAGAAATGAGTGAACCAACAGGAGGCGAGTGGGACAGATTAGGAAAATCAGACCACTCAAAACTGTCAAATTCACAGTAAAGCAAATCCGATCAATTCATTTGTAATGTATGCCCTCGAAGACGCAAACACATTTCATGATTTATTTTTTTATTGTAAAGTAAGTAACAAAATATAAATAAATGTTATTTGTTTTGGTCATAAATTGTTTTTTTTTAACATCTGTAGATATGCAATAAGGATTGTTGGGTAGTGTGCAATGTATATTGCTTTTTGATAGCTTTCTCTTTATAGCCTCTACTTCTCTGCACAACAGCCTCAACCGTAAACTCCAACACATCCCTTAAAAATAAATGTATATGTCTATATATATATGTGTGTGTGTGTGCGTGTGTGTGTGTGTGTGTGTGTGCGTGTGTGTGTGAGCAGAAGTTGCATTAATAGAGCGCTGTGGTGTTTTTCAGCACTGGGAGGTGTTCAAGGAGATCCCAGAGGTGTTTATCTTGGTGCCGGCCCTGGTGGGGCTGAAGGGGAATCTGGAGATGACATTGGCATCCCGACTGTCAACGGCAGTGAGTGGAAACTCATGCACACATGTACAGAGTACACTTAGTCACGCACACCAGCACGTAGAGTCAATGTTTATTCTGAATCCCTTTTTACCTTCATGGAGCAAAATGTCACATCTTTTTACAAACAGGTGACATAAGGTGCTAATATGTTGCACCTGTTTTTTTTCTATTTAAATAAAACCACGTTTAGCCAAGAACAAGATGTTCCTACCAACGGTCGTAACTGGCCAACTTTTGGGAAAATGCAGTTGACTCATTACTGAAGTATTCTGTGAGTAGCGGCAGAAATACGTGCAGCTCGCCTTTAAAAAATGACGCGGTACATTCCTTTAATTTCAAAATCAGTTCCACACCAAACGTCAGCATTCAGTGGTGATGATTCATTATCACCTTAATCATTGCTCACCAGCATTTGTCAGGGTTACTTTGATGCAATGTTGAAATACATTTGCAGAACACTTTAAAATCAACTCAACGTGATTGAGAAATGCGATGACGTGAAGTGGTTTCCGTCCGCAGGCCAACACGGGCCAGATGGACGGCGCCCCGCAGCAGCGGAGGATGGTGTTGTGCAATCTGGCCCTCATTCAGGTGACTCTCCACCCTGTTAATGAAACACTCCATCACGGCCTCACGGCAATTTAATGAAATCCAAGAAGCTTTGCCGGATTGATACGGTCTTCCCCTCATCTCATTAATGCATATTAGCATATTAAACTTGATGACAGTGTACAAGTGGTTGCCATGATAAGTCAGTGGCGCAGAAAGAGAAATCATAATTGGGCTGATTCTGTCATAGCCAGCTAGAATTTACTTCTCTATTAGTAGTTTAGTGAGAGTTGTGGCTGCAGTCGGGTACATACATCTTGTTTTTTACTTCTAAGGAATTTCCCAAATATCAGCAGTCTATAATTTGTTTCTGTAGGTGCAATTCACTTTTGATAGAATTATTTTAATTATGAAATAAGAGCAGGCCGCCATACTTCATTAACCACGACCACCAGAGGGGTCTGAACCACCAATGATCAAGTTAAAACATCAGATTGGATCATGTTAAAGCAATGATACATTTAGCATTAGCATCCCGTGTTAGCATTAGCATCCACTGATATGTAAAAAGGTAGTTGTTAGCAAGCTAATGTTAGCTACATGTTAGCAAGTTACTGTAGTTAGTGAAGACACATAAATACACCACTATGTTGCGTAACTCGCAACTTTGTCTTTGAAATATGACGTTAGTTAAAATGGACATTTGGTCGTCTGACAGCGGACAGCAGTGACAAGGACGCACCTTCTCGATGCAAAAGGTACGATGCAAAAATAGAGGGCGACAGATTGTTTGGGTAGGACTACCCATTGTTAAGAGAAATTCAATATAATGATTCTAGATTGCTGCTTAAGGCTGCACTACTCCTTCGATTTAACATCATCTTATTCTAATGTTTGTATTCTCTGCGTGACAGAGAACCAAGAATGAACCGTTACAGCAGACTCATCATGAGACGTTTATACCATGTGGCAACAAAGAGAATGACGCTCTCCTTGGTGCCCAGGTCCAGGCTACGGTGGTGGGCTTCCTGGCAGCGGTCGCAGCAGTGGGCCTCGGCTGTCTGTCCAGGGGTCGTGTGGACATCGTCCAGGCGTCTGTCCTCTGTGCCAGCAGCGTCACCACCGCTTTCATTGCTGCGCTGTCTCTAGGTTTGTCTGACCTAGTAGATGGCAGTGAAAACACGGGCTACGACACAGAGGACGGGTGGCGTTCGTGAGCTCAGTGTGTGCGTGTGTGTGTGACAATTTCTTTGTCAGGTCTGGTGATGGTGGCTGTGATTATTGGATCCAGAAAAGTGGGCATCAACCCCGATAATGTGGCCACTCCGATCGCTGCCAGCCTCGGGGACCTCATCACCTTGTCGCTGCTCGCTGGCGTCAGCAACCTCTTCTTCTGTTACAGAGGTGGGAAGATCTCACGTTACACCAAGAGAGCCCCTCACTGAGGGTGCAAGACACATCAAACCCCTGCAAAAGGGTCTTTAGGGCAGATAAAGAAGAAAAGGTGGTTAAGGAGGGTTTGTCCACATGAGAGCAGCATTGTCCACTTTTGATTCTTGTAAAAATTACGGCAGCAGTGGAAGGCTCTGAAGACTTTCATCATCCCTGTCATGGAATCTCTTGTCTCCCGTTTCCGCACTCTCAAACTTCTCAACTAACAATCTCTATACCATATGAAGTGTAATCAAAGATTTTTAGCGATGCATTCTGGGCTACATTGCTCTTCAGACACGTGGTACCTGCCTCCCGCAGTGTGTGGGTTCTTCCTGCTCCTTATCCCCGCGTGGGTCATGATCGCCCGTCGCTCTCCGCCAATCAGTGAGGTCCTGAAGTCCGGCTGGCAACCAGTTATATTGGCCATGTCCATCAGCAGGTGAGTCGGTGGGGAGACCTCCAGAAGAGCGCTTCTTCCCCTGATTGCAAGTGATTTGAAATATTGAGATGTATGACCATTAATTGAAATAAATCAGCTAGATTGGGGGATCCCATAATTGTGTGTTTTCTTTTTCACAGTATTGGCGGATTAATTCTGGATAAGACAGTGAGCAATCCAAACTTCGAAGGTATGGCAGTGTTCACTCCAGTCATCAATGGTGAGAAGAACTCCACTGCACACTTTCTGCTACAAAGAGCTTTTACTAATTATAAAACGGCCTCAATATAATACTGATGCCTCTACATGATCTAAATTAGCGAATGAAATCATCAGCGAGTAGATTGGATATTTCTATTATCAATCTAAAATCATTCTAAAGTCACTGATGGCACACAGCCATCAGTGTGTTAGCCGCTGAGGTTTGGCAGGAAGAGAGTTTCCTTTAGAGATGATTATTATTATTATTTTTTTTATATTTAGGGGCCATGTTTCCTCTTTCAGTCACTTCTAACAGAAACAAGCTGCCAAGACATTTGAGGTCCATCCACTTTGACACAAGTTGCATACTGTCAAGGTGCTTTGGTCTGACTTAAATAGTAATTGGACAAAATCTTGCAGCTCACGTAACGTTACTGATGTATTTTTAGTTTATAATATAATATAATACAGCATAATTCTATTGTAAGATTTTCTGACAATACTTTTTTATTTTTTGGATTACTTTACTATTTTGAACGCAGGACTGTTTTATTATTTTTTTTAATTGCAATATTACCGTTTGTACTTGCTTGGTAGAGAATTTTCCTCCTTACTTCAGAGGCCTCGAGGGATGAAATTGCTCTGATTAATTTTGCCTTGAGTCAAATTTTTTTTGGATATTATCTCATTAATTGGAGGGGAAAATACTTGTGAGATTTCTTCTGCACGCTTTGAGCAGAGAAATGAAGGCTGACATGTCTCCCGGGAGGAGTAAGCCAAGCTGGTATTTGAAGTTACGGTTTCAACAGCCATAATCGCCATTTAAGCTTTATAATGAGCTCCATTATTATCAGTAACGTCAACTGGAAATTGTCGGAGCATGTGGACGCCCGGCAGCTAATCCGTCATGAGGTATTAAAGCGCTCCAGAGGTTAAGCAGCGACCCCCCCTCTCCCGAAAGAAGCGCGGGATCTTCACTGACAGAAGTTAGTTGCCCACAAAGCAGCATACCAAGTAGAGAGAAATAACAATGGTCTTTACATAAACCACAAGCCTGATCAGAATGCCAACTATGGCCCCCCCGCTGCATCTCTGCCAGCTCCACATTGACCAAAGACTCCTGCATGTGCTGCCCGCCCCCCCGACCCCCACCCCCTCCACCCACGTACAGGAAGTCAATTTGCATTCCAATTCAGGGCTCTTCCCTCCTGGCCTATTGACCGAAAAACACCAGTTGAAGAAGAATTCAGATCCTTTGCTTCATTAAAAGCAGAAGAAACAAAGTCTAAAATACTCCCCTACAAGTGTACCAACACAATGGCTTCTTTCACTGTATTGTATTGTTTTAGTGCGTCCTAAAACGAATACATGTAGCATTTCAGCGTTGTAGTTTGTCAACTGGGAACCAATTTTACGTGATATACTATTTGGTAGATTGCAGTAGGGCATCATGTCCTGTGAGCGAATCATCGGTTTTTCTGCATGTAAAAGGCTACATATGTAAATGTGGCTAGTACCTCCGGCTGCTAAACAAATGTGCCACAGTAAAAAAATACACTATTTTCCTCTGAAATTTAGTGGAATAGATTTGTAAAGTATCAAAAAAGTAACATAAATACAATGCTATAATATTCTCCTCGCCTGCTTCTGTCCAAATGATCCATGTGCTTCAAATTTCACCAAACCAAGATTGTTCTGCTCCGAATGAAACAAGCCGGAGGGCTGGCTGTGTTACAATGAAAATCATCACGCAGACGTTCTCTTCTGAGCTTTCCGAGGACAAAGACGTCCCCCGGGGGCGCTGTGATAACTGATAACTGCTGAAATTGCTGTTTGGTCAGTGAATTCTTTTTCCAAGAGTGACTCCGATATTACTACACTGCAGTGTGGCTGCAAGACGACACATCGGCAAATATGAAAAAATAAAGAAAAACATGCTGCATAAATAAATACTAGTTATAAGCTTGAACTCATTTCATTTTTGTTGCCGACTTTGACAACGATGCACCTCCCCCCTCCACGCTGCTATGTTCCGTTTAATCTTCCCAATTCTCATGTTTATTATGGAGTTGATCAGTGCTGCACGTTTCCATGTCCCTGCAGGTGTGGGGGGGAATCTGGTGGCCATCCAGGCCAGCAGGATGTCCACCTATCTCCATTGCTGGAGTGTTCCTGGAGCCCTTCCATTTATAATGAGGGAGAACTGTCCCGGGCCCTTTGCTAACCTCTGCTCCTCTGGTAAGACAAGGAAACAAACCCACTGAACCGTCCTCAGAAATATTTACCAAGCGCATTAATTCTCTCTTCTATTATTATCTAGATCTGAACTCCAAATCAGCCAGAGTCCTGATCCTCCTCGTGGTCCCGGGTCATCTTCTCTTCCTGTACGCCATACATCTTCTGCAGGGAGGCCATAATGCCATGACGCCCACCTTCATAGTCTGCTACCTGTGTGCAGCTCTGCTTCAGGTCAGATCAACCAATAAGTTATTGTTTCGTTTCTGCCCAAAAAATGTTTACTCTTAAATTGGAAACACTTTCCTCCATCATCATCATCATCATCCTCCAGGTGGGGATTCTGCTTTACGTGGCAACCCTGATGGTGCGATGGCTCTGGCGAAGGGGACTGGATCCAGATAACTTCTCCATTCCCTACCTCACGGCTCTGGGGGACCTGCTGGGGACTGGGTTCTTGGCTCTGAGTTTCAGACTGATCATGACGGTCAGTTCTACCGGCAGTGGAGTTTAACAGACACGTGGTCCTGCACGACCTGACTGTGCTGTTCCCTCAACGCAGGTGGTTGAAACGCACTTGCAAAGCTCGCGTGAGAAGGAAAGTGAGGATTACGGAACACACGAGGCTTGTGTTGGGGTTAAATTTGTGCCTCAACACTGAGTTTAATTTTACAGTAGCACATACGTTTTATTCTGATGATCCATTCTGTGTATTTGTCTGTCTAAAGGGACTAAATAGATTCAACCTCGGTTCGACTCATTTTTCACTCTTTTTAATGCTCTGCTGTGTCCTCTCAAACCCTTTGGAGACGTCCTGTGTCTTTCCCAAAGTTTCAACTCAAATTTACTGTGTGTGTCTCAACAGCAAGTCAAGGCAAAGGCAGCTGGCCAGCTGGCCTACAGCTGACGTACAGCTCGCACATATAGTGCTTCAGGGATGACATGTTTTTCTTTACATCTTGCTGGTTCCCAGCACCAATAAGCCAATGAGATTTTTCATTTCCATTTTTCATTTTTTTTCCTGTTTATGATAGTTTTTCATGAATGGACAACATGTTTATGGTTTCTGAAGCACAAATGCAAACGGCGGAAGTAAAGGACCATTGATGGGCTGAAAACACCTGTACACTTGCATGACATCACCTGCCAACCACTGATGCCATTTACCTTTTTTGCCGATTGTTCGTAGGGTTATCTGCTAGTAAGGAAGTTGGGAAACACTGGGGAAATGTCAGGGACATCATTTAAGTAGTTTTAATGTGGAATTCTGCCCGTATTGGCGTCTCTATCTAGCCATCCCGATAGGTGCATAAGCTAGCTGACACATGGATGGCAGCTAAACAGTAGCTAACTAAGCTAGCGAACTTCTTATTGATACAAATGCATTGTAATCAATATGTTCTATTATTTTTAAAGGGCTCTTTAAGGGTCTCCTTTTCCTCGCAGCACAATTGCATGAAAAAAATGTAGTGATAAGTGAGTTTAGTGTAGCAGCTAGCTGACATGCTAGTTTGCGTTAACTACCTGATAGCATGCCATTCAAATTAGAAACAGCGCACTGACCGGGCCATTCATTTCATTCTCTTTAATTTAAAGGTACGAAACTTTCACAAAATTGTTTTTTGGACTGGAAATAATGTGCAGAAATGTTCTCTGCTCAAAATATCTCTTCCGGCTCAGGATTGAGAACAAAATCAAACAGCGTTCAGTGGTTGAGGGAATGCAAAGGCCGAACAAAGAGGAAACCATTTGGCTGAAAATAGAGTAAATCAGAGGAGGAAAGTATGGACTCATTTTGCAGCCACACGTCTCACTGGGGTCTATAGTTTTACTGGTTAGAATACCGCAGCTTGGCTCTGTAGAAATAACGATCATCTAAAATAGACAGTAGTGGGAATACCACAGAACCTCTGGACAGTTGACACATCTGTAAACATATTGTCAGCAGTTAATGTTAGATGGCAGATGATTGTATTAGATATTAATTATATAGAACTGAATGTAAATGTATATATTAAAGCAAGATGAATGGTAGATTTAATCTGGTCTTTTCACGCGGGTCTGTGCCTTTAGACCGTAACAGGCCTTCAGTTGCCCAAATTCTACTGCTTTTATTTTTTGTGCAGCAGTGCCACTGAATATTGCCTAATGTACTTGACTGTTTCCATGTTAGTATGAGTTGCGTGTATTGACAATACAGAGATTTTCTTGTGGGCCTTTTTGTGAATAAATTATTTATGCATCTCTGTGTACGGGGCATTTTCAATTGTTTGATACACACTTATAGAAAAAGGCTTGTGTTTTCTGATCAAAAGATGGAAAGAATTATGTTTTTTGCAGCAACATTAAGCTTAAATCCCACAAATGTAAGAACTACTAGATGAGCTTTGCAGCTACGATCTGTAAATTAAATAGAAAAATGACATGTAACGTGTGTTTGCCGTATTCTGAAGGATATCTGTAGTGATCAGAAAGGATTATATTCAAACCAACAAACAACTTTGCTGAAATGCATTTATTTGATAATTGTGAAGAAAACCAAAGGTCTATTGTGGCTCGTAGGAATTTGGGGAGTCAGCAATGACAGAATAAATAAAAACATGATCATTGATGAAACACAGAAATCTCTTCCTCTCTACAACACAAAGAAATAAACATAGTCAGAGTTTAGAAAAGTTGTCCGCTGAGGTCAACAATAAGGCTCAGATCAGAGGCACGTACGTTTGGAGACTTTACCGGTCTCAATACTTTCATTAAACTATTGCAGATTACATTTTTTATGTGAATTACACTTCAAGAACAGCAGATGGTGAAATGAAAAGAAACTAAAGGTCGAACGGTATCTCACACTTTCAAAGGCAGTGACCGACATCCACTGGGTCACCATTTACAGTCAAATACTGTATAATCCTGTCCTGTTTGTATCTTCTCCAGAAGTCAGAACGCTTTTTACTTTCTAACTCCAATCAGGAAACATGTTCAACAGTAGCTACACTGTTCGTAAAAAGGCCCGAACGGAGAGAAACATCTCAAAAACTGCACTTTTAGAAGCTCCACGCGTTCAAGCCCGGCCCGTGGACGAGCGATGTCCAGGCCTCACCTGAACTTGAGGTAAGCTGGTAGTGAGTAGTTGAAGAGCAGGAAGTCCATGCGATAGAGGTTGTACAGCTTCTTCTGGTAGAAGGGGCTGATGTTCTGGAAGAACTGGGCCGCCATGTCTCCCGTAGTCCTGGTGCTCTTGGACGAGGCGGGGAAGCTGACCTGGTCCTCCACCCCGGCCAGCTGCAGCACGTAGCGGGAGTCCTGCTCCAGCGTCTCGTACTTACCAACCACGTCGTAGTGGATGAGGCACGGGTGGCACAGCGAGTGCACCCGCTCCCAGTGCTCGTTGAAGGGCTCCTCTCGCTGGGTCGCCGGGTCCACGAGGTAATACACAAACTCCTCGAAGGAGACGTCGTTGCCTCTCTGCAGAGCCTCCGGCTGCGGGTCCGGCCTGTGCTGCTGCACTATCTTTGTGCCGTATCGTTTATGAAAGGCCGTGTTGTAGGGCCTCGTGAACTTGTTGCGGTACGCCGACACCAGCCGCTCGAAGGGCTCGCGCACGAAGACAAACTTGAGGTAGGAGCGCAGGCGCTGGTTGATTTGCGGAGCGGAGTACTCGGACAGGGCGCGGAGGTTCCCCGGGATGTGGGCCTCGTTGGCGGGTATCGCCAGTGGGTCCCGGACGGACCCGGCGACCCCCGTCAGAACCATGAGCACCCGCTTCCAGTTGGTGCAGGCCACTTTGGGCACGTAGCAGTACAGCAAGCCGTGCTGGTCGTCCACGATGACGTGCTTCAGGTCCTCGGGGATGAGCACTCTGCGTTTGCGGGTGTAGGAGCGGCACGCTTCGTCCAACACCTCCCGTCGGCCCTGGTGGACCGCCTGCACTGCCGACTCCACCTCGAGGGAAAAGGAAAATAGGAGTCAAATGGGTCTGCGGTCCCCATCTCTGTTTTTACGTCTTCGTCCGTACAGCATGATGCTCATTTAGTTTACGTTTGGTCCCATTCACAGTCAAATGGACCAAATAGACAAATAGTTGCTGCTCGATTAAAGCAGAGATGAGAACAGTTCTGGGCCCTCAGCGACTGACTCACAGACCTCACACAGCTGAGGAGACACTAAGGAGCTGGTAGTTTTTTGCCAATTGAGGGAATATTCCCAAAGACGTATAAACAGACTTTGATCAAACTCAGGGATTTAAGCCAAGTCAGTCAAGTGGCGCAGATACCTGCATATTGCCAAAAGAGGCCATTACATTAACGGATACTTTTCCCTTAGAAGGTCTTAATCGGGGTCCATCCTCCGGCGTCCGCATCCCGTCTCAACGGGTCAGCCGGTTCAGCTTGGCCTGCTCGTGGCACAAACGCCTTATTTACTTCTTTCGTTTGCTCAGCCTGGCGGTCAGAGCCCTGAACCTCAGTTTGACACTATGTGTGGCTCCGTGTCTACTGGCGGACATCAGACCATCAAGGATACACCGGGGGCGGCCCAAGACCGACCCCTCCCTCCAGCAGCCGGCTGTGTACTGTATGTTTACAACACCCTCGAACATTAATTCCTTCATGTGAGCAATATGCACGATTCAGTACAGTTTTCCTGAGGACGTTAAAATAGCCTCCAGGATTCACCGAAACACAAACATGCCATTAAGTGAGTGCCAGGGCCTTGCTGGGAGTTTTGAGCACATGCACATGAATCAAATGTAGCGAAAAGCTGGGCCATGATTCACAGGGGGGGGAAATTCATGCGTGCCATTTCTTTTGGAATATGATCAGAGCGAAATCCTTTTTTCAAAACCTACGTTATGAAATTAGATTACACAGCATTCAAATTATACGAGGCGCTTTGCCGCACTTTTATTTGGACCGTGTTGGTCTGACGGCACAAGCGTTTCCATTTTAATTCACGGCCATTGTTCTCCATCCACATTGTTTTCAGCTGCACTAAATCCCCGGCACACTACCAGCACACGGCACACGAAGTCAACAGCCAGAGCATTCTAAGGAGAAAAGACTTCATTTCATCAGGTGGCCAGAAATATGACTCCAACTAGCTGACATAACCAATGCGATCATGCGTTGATAACGGGGTCAGTTGTTAATCTACAGCGTTTCCCAATGTTGCATAAAAGAGGCATCTATAGCATGGAGATGCAACGCTGCATCCAAACGTTTTCGTTCAATTAAACCAGTTAAGTTGAAATTATTAGTATTAATAATACTTCAATGGAGCTGAATTGAGGTTGACTAAATCCCCTTTTGCACAAATGTCAACGTGCACGAGCAAAGGAGCACATATGCTTTCACATACTGCTGTTCCATATCCAAATACAAAGTGATCTTGCATTGATCCAAATGCCGCAGGACTTTCTTTCCACAATCCTGACAGCTTGCTCCCGTCGTGGGGTTGGAGGTGGTGGGGGTGATTGGAGGAGGGGGGGGGGGGGGGGTCGTGAAGCCTTCAAGTGTCAAAGTACCAAAGAAAATAGCACAAGCAGTTAAAAAGTAAATGATGCCTGCTGGAGTGGGCCTGTTTTTTTTTTGCCGTGGGCACCTTCCCTTTCCTCACAGGGAGATTTAACCGAGAGCAGCTGTTTCACAGATGGAGGGGCAGAGGGACTATTTAGAGCCCTGCCCAGGGGCGTTTTGTCAGGGAACATCTTCAAACCCTCTCATTTTCACAAGCTAACCGTCATTTTGTGCGGACGAGAAGTGAAACTCAAAACATTTGCTGATGTTAAGGGCAAACAAATGTGCAGTCCGTCCCGTCTCCGCCCACTCGGGACAGATGTGCGCGTGCGTCATCAGCAGGATGGCTGAGGTACATGCAATCTAAACCCCTCACAGCCAGTATCTTTTTTGCACCAGCAAATGCATCCCTTATTGGACATGACTGCATAAAGTTAGAGTGGCTGTTAAAAGCATTACATTTTCCTCAATAAATTCACCAACCTGCTTTTGCTTTTTCTTCCAGATGGATCAGGGCAATGTGTATTTAACACATAAAATATGACAAGGATGAAAACATCACAGAGATGGGTTGTGTGTCAGACACTTACACGGGTCATTTCCAACCGAGAGGGCTGGTGCAAAACAGATGGATTGCATTTGATGTGATTTAAGACGTTGATGGCTTAGGAGGCCTGTGTTTATTCTTCGTAATCCAAATCAGGTTTAAACATGGAGTCTGAGCTGGAAGTAATAATCTTTCATCTTAATTAAAGAATAAGACCAGAAGTCATTTCGCTGCTGCAAAAAGCGAGGCGCACTTCGTCTTTCTCAATCCGACTGATAATCTGCGGCGAGGTTTGAAAGTAGCCGTTGGACTGAGCTTCAGCTTTTTTGCCGAGAAGAACGGACAAACATTTCCATCTCTAGATGTACAAAGCTGCTGGAGACATAATCCAAAAGACGTGCTGCGGTGACTGCAGAAAATTCTACCCAAGTGTTGACTCAGGCGGGCGAATACGGCCAAAAGATGTAAAACCTTTTTTGCTGTCATCGTTGGGCCACGCTGCTCGTCTCTGCTCTGCGTACGAACAAAGCCTTCCAGAAGGACTTGGGCCTGCGTTTAGCGAGCAGTTACCGCGCACTGACCTGGTCTCCATCATGAAGCGTCTGGAGCGGGCTCCTCCGCGACTTCTGCCCGCTGCTTCTCTCGCCGGGCGGCTCCGAGGCTGAGGAACCACAACACGTCACAAAGTCAGACCCAAGTAGCTTCCAAATCAAACTCGGGTTACTTTTTAAAGCAAAAACACCACTTAGCACAACGTAGTGGCCCATAACAGTCGGTGACTAGTTATTCAACTTAACAAGCAGTTAAAAAGTAGAAAATGCAATATGCAATATGCACAAACAAGCTGCATTGACTGTAAACAACATGTAGTTGGGAGTTAAAATATCTGTTATTAGATCTGTGTTATAGCCAGGAAATATGATCTATCATTAAACAAGACTTTCACAATCATGTAGTGGTGCAACACTTATTCAGGAGATTGCCAAAGTCTGCCCATCAGCATTATCGCTGCACTTTACACAACATTCATGTGACAAAACAAAATGAGGCAATACGGCTACGATAAACACACACAAGTTGGAGCTTGCCAATGTGTACACAACACAGCTGGACAAGGACGTGTAAAACACGGACCTGAAGCTGCGAGTTGGGAATCGGCAACGCTGAAAAACTGTTTTTCAAAGTCAATGAGACTGGATGAGAAGTGACATTAATTCAGGGGCCCAATAACGACAACAGCCTGGTGTTATAATATTGAGCAGACCGAACTCTGTGTGTGTGTGTGTGTGTGTGTGCGCGCTTCTTTTCTACACTGAGGTGGCGTTGGGCCATTTCATGTGTGCCAAGCAGCTTATGAGCTGTAAACCCATTGACAGTCACAGTGGAGAGAAGCAATGACACATGCACAGTATTGAATGTGCACTTTATGACCAAATTACAGAGGCACTAAATGCTTATATGAGGGATTAAAAGTCAATCTTAGGAGTTATATTTCACGGTGCTTTCCAGCTGCTTTCTATCCATCATAGTGGACGACTTTGTTTACCGTCGTAGGAGACTCCGACAGCCAAATGGATCCGGGTTTTGCTTTTGGTAAAATGATGGTGCATTTAGAGTAAAAGAGACCATGAAACAGAGTAAGTGCTCTAAGGCGGCTTTAGTGAGTTTGAAGGTTTTCATGCCTGTACATGTGATGGGAGCAGACGATGGCAAATGAAGACAAAAGGTGGATCTTGGCAGGTTTAAACTACCATTAAACAGCAAGAGCTTGACGTCTGCCTGAATGCGTTTTCTTCATTTCAATTATATTTGATGGCTTGGTTGTGCACACACACACACACACCTACACCCACTCACTGCTTGTTGGTACCTCTGGATTCCAACTGGATTTAGCTTAGCCATTAGCGAGACGATGATTGGGAATCCAGTAGACTCGCCGCAGCGCGTTTCAGGAGCCACAAACACACGTCTGCAGCAGGAGCTCAACCGTAGAGTCCAGGAACAATCAAAGTCCTGCACCACGACAACCGCTGCCACGCTCAGCTTCATCCTCTCAAGTTAAATGTCGTGTGTAATGGGTGACGTTGGGGGTTGCCATGCCATAATTAACTGGTGGGAGCATTTCTTCACCACGGCATTATTGCGAAGCGATTAAATCCTTTGCGCACATCTGCATTGGCACAAGCAAATCCACTAATAGAGAACAGAACAGTCAGAGATGCTGCTCGCAGAGAGACGGGGGGGACGGGGGGGGTTCTGCTGCAGCACACTGCTCTATTGACCTTGTTTTTCTGAAGACATGGCCGCTTCCTTTGGGAAACTACCAGCCGTTCAGGAAAACATTTCCAACGCGACCACTCCCGCGGCCATCGCTGCTGCCCCTCCCAAAAGAAAGCGCCAGTCGGCAGAGGTGACGTCTGAGCGGACAAACACCGGCGAGCCGAGGTGGCACGTTGTGGCGGCCCTGAAATAATGCATTGTGGGTAGTCACTCCCGCCACTCCCATGTCGCATTGCTTGGCAACAAAAGGAAATTTCTAATCCCCAATTTTCTTGCGACGCATTTAACAATGAGCCAGATGGAAGTGCCGGGGAACTGAACAGATTCAATTGTTAAAGCCGGACCGCTGGATGTCGCATTGTGGAGGAAAAAAAAAACTCTATTTACCAAGTGAATGAAAAATGCATTCGTACACGACAACGTCTACAGCTGTGGACTGAAATCGTGTGCTATTCAATCCAAACACTGTCTCCGCTGAGGAGATTCCCCTTCCCCACCTACGGCCGACTCAAAGGACGGAGTAGTCCTGTTGGTTTAACCCTGTCTCGTCCCTGCAAACCCTGCAGCATTCCTCCTGGTTCGCTCTGAACCGAGGGCTTCGGGAAATGTAAAATATAGAAAAGGGCCAATGTGTGTTCCTCATTTTCAGGCCATAAACGGAGCTCTGTGTTAAAGTCCAACTGAGGAAAATGCCCCCCTCCTCGTCCTCTGCTGCCAAAGAGCAGCTTTACTGAGAGACGCAGTGTACAAGAGGAAAGCCTGATCCTTTTAGGCCACAAACGTGTGTGTGAAGGGTGTGAGCGCAGAGGCTCGTGGGTAGCGTAGAGTTTGTCTATTGACACCTAGATGAATGAACCCAGATGTGAGATTCGCGTCTTCCTGGTCCTGATAACAATAGGAATGTCACACCTCGTGAAGAACTCACATATGCATCTGTGAGATATTAGAGGTGGCGTCCTCTGCTTCTCCTGGATCCTTTCCGATGTTTAAATAATCAACCGGCGGGTTGACCGTTGAAAGCCGGTATGAAGCATAACGTGAAGCGTCGGGACCTTCACCACCTGAAAGAACATCCGGCGGACGATTTTGCTCTGTTTTTGGTTGGAACAAAGTGGTGTCAAAAAGTCTTTATGAGACTACGGGGACGGAGACTGATGCCATATTCAGATGACTCCTGAGCACCGGGAGGTAATCTGGTGATTGCGCTGCAGCTTCTCCAGCGAAGCCCGAGTGATGATATTTAAGACGCGTTCGTGGAACAAGCAAGAGCGGAGGAAGGTACGAGGTGGGGGTACCTTTCCAGCGCGGTCGCTCCAAGGATCAAGCAATAGGTTTCTGCTGGTAATTATATAACTAACTAGCTAATCGCATCTGTATTTGTCAATGTTACTGGGAACATGTACAGCAAGGGGACGCAGAGCAGAAGAGCCTGACAATGCAATAAAACATCTACCACATTCCAGATCAGGCTGCCCCACGATCCCTCCAAGGTGCTCGCGCCCGAGTGAACCTTCATAGAGGAAACACACCTGCCCTCGTACGTAAGACGCCCCACGTTGGAGCAAATGCATCTCTTGTTGATGAGTCATGTCTACCGGGACAGGCGAGGAGTAAAGAGATCCTTTTAAATCTCAAAGAGTTACAAAAGTCTCCCAATGCGCTGCATAGCCTTTTAAAAATCAAAGTCAAGATAATAAAAATAAATATTAGGAACAAGGAAAATCACGTCAGACCAACAGGCAGATTTTTCACGAGATGTAAAAACCCAGATGTCACAACTGGTTAACGCAGTCGTCTTTCTGCATTGTGGGAGGCACCTCATGTTCCATAAAAGTACTATTTCCATCCTCTGTGTCCATGAGAGCGCAGCATACACGACATGCATAGACAACCCGCTCTGCAATTATCCTAAATTTACATTTGCACAGCGAAACATCTGTGCAGAAAGAGTGGTATTAAAAGACGTGAGGAAAGAAATGACAACTGCATCCACAACGAAAGTGAAAAATATTATAGAAAAAAGGTGGACTTTCAGGTTTTTAACAATTCAGATGTGTTTTTGTAACAAAACTGTGATGTAATAGTACAAGCTTTGAGATACTCATCTGTAACCAATCCTGCTCTGATACAAATTCCCATCCTTTGTAAAAGTCAGTTTTCTCATTATATGTATTTATTCATTTAATTTTTGCTTTATTTGCATCGTACTTGTCACAGCCCCGGGGCTTCTGCCTGGAGTGAGTGCGTTTGTCTTGCAGGACAGTAACGTTGGACAGATCGGAGGCAGCTGGCCGCTGCAGCCCGCTTGCATTGACCCTCTCACTTCTCCCACACACACCTGGTGCTGCGTGGAGACTGCGAGCCGTCTTTTTCACGTTTTTGGTCAAAAAGCCGAGCCACAATGAATTGGAGGAGCTCGTCCAAGTTTCGCAGACTTAATTTGTCTAGTTAATTAAGTTTTAGGGACTTCAATGTTCATGTTGTTAAGAGTTTTGTTGTGAGTTTGTGCCTTTTCTAGATCTAGTTTGGATGGATGGTCATAGCGAGAAGTTTCTCATATTTTTTGTCGACGTTCTGGGTGTGAACGTGACTACGGGCCTCATGTTTTTTCCTTTGGGATTTAGGGGATTCTTATAGCGTATACGTATGTAGTGTGGGCTGCAAGTAAGAAGTGGAAATTTACTACAATATCCGAGTTCACAAGATGTGACCAGACTGTATATGAGAATGTTCATGTTGTTTTGTGACCAATGACCTGAAGACGTCTCATGTTGTGCTTTGACTTAAAAAAAACAATCAATCCATTCATAGAAAGTGAGGATATCTGCTGCACATCAGTTAATAATACAGCTTCCTGCATTTTGGCCTCCTTTTGATCTCAGTTCCTTCAAACGTCGACATTGTGGAGATGATGAGTCGTTGGTAGATGGAACAAATTGTCCTATTGAAGTTAACTCAAGTCATTATGTTCTTGGATGTCTAAAAACTGGTATTTACTCTGTTTTTTTTTAAACCATGACGGGGGAATGCTTTGAGGAAACCTCTTACTTTGCATTAGAGAGGTTACCTCTGGGATTGTACCTGTTGAGCGGCTCAAATGTATCTCACGTTTCAGCCATTAAAGCTGCCTGTCAGCTTTAAATCAGTTTAAATTAGTTCCAGATATGCAGCCGGTCTGTTCCCATTAGCATTTAGAACGCCTCTGCTCGCCCGCTCCCTCCGGGCTAAAGGTCGTATTGTTTGTTTGAAGACACACACATTATATATATATATATATATATATATATATATATATATATATATATATATATGCAAGTTAGCAGCCAGGAATGCGACGCCAGGTCAGAGCTGCAGAGTCAATTTGTCTTTTTTTTTTTTTTTACAGAATCTAACATACAACAATTGATAAAAAATCAATAGCATTGATAATGGCATTAATAATTTAGCTAGCAGCGAGTACATATCCATCCAATAGCATTAATGATGTCCCTGTTGTGTCCATATAAAGTGGTGCCATTCGGGGGTGACACCAGTCCGCCAGGCCCTGAATCCAGAGCAGCCCCCTGATAAGCCATTTACTATTTACTACTACATGGAAATATTTCTTTAAAAAGTATTTTTCTTTTACCACACTGAATGGCCATGGTAAAATAGAGTTGAAAAAAAAGGAATGTTAAATTGTGATCCAAAACCTTTAAATGGTTTTCCATTAGAGCGTTGCCTTCAAGTGTGATTGAAAACAGGAGTACAGTAAAAGGGAGCATCGTGAGGGACCGATGAGCAGCGCACAACCGCAGAGAAGGAATTTTTCGATTGAAAATCTTTCCACAGCTCCCCAAAAATGTACATCTGTTTTTTTTCCAGCCATATGATGGGATGGAATCTGCCCCCCCCACACGAGGCGGGCGGCTCCTAATAGCTCAAAGCGGCATTCGCCCCCGGTGTCACATCACACATCACACACACATCCAGCCCTGCCTGATCTCTCATTTGGAAAAAACCCCAATACGCTCCACGCAGTATGTACGAGCTTTCTTTGGCCCCCCGGCAGAACTCGGCACATCTGAATGGGGCCCATTGTGTGTGGCAGAGAGAGAGAGAGAGAGAGAGAGAGAGAGAGAGAGAGAGAGGACACTGGACGACCAAACTCCTCCGAGCCTTCCTCCAGGTAACATTAGCTGTGGATCTCCAGGACACCGGGTGGGAGTGTGGAGCGGACAAACGTGATGGGAGGGAGGGGGGGGGGGGCGATGTAGAGACACAGGGATCCCTTTATCACGACGAAAATGGCTTAAGATGAAGCGCTTCTCACACTTGCTCCATTCAAGCGTACTGGAACATCATTATCGAACTAGTGCATTACGGAAATTAAAATATAACCGTAACAATAGAATGACAAAGGTTTCTAATGGCCATGGACATTTATTAGATATGTTTCAAATAGTCAGGGATGTGTCTGGTATTCTAGGTTTCTACAGAAGTCTTGCTGTGTTCAGTAATAAATAGATGGGAGAACTTTTAAGACTTCTTAGCGCAGTGGTGGTGAAGAAGAAACGGAACATGTAACATGTGGGGCTCTTGCCTTGTGTCGCTCCTGCCGAGTCCTTTTGCGTCAGAAAAAGACAACATGACGTCACAGAAGGGGTCGTCGTGGTGCACGTGGAACAAAGTCCGCTCACCTGGCTTCAGGCTGCCGTTGAAGTAGAGGAGGAGGACCATGAGGAAGCAGCCCAGGCACAAGAACACTTTGGGTCTCCTCATCCTCACTCAGCGGGAACGAGCGACACGCCGAGCCGAGTCCCGACAGCTGGCGTCATAAGAAGAAGAAAAAAGGGGGGGGGGGGGGGGGGGGGGGGGTGGTGGTGGTGGTGGTGGTGGGGGAGAGGGGGGGAGGGGGGGGGTCCGGCAGCGGCGACGTCTACTTTATCCCCGATGAGAACGCCGGCCCGGCTCCAGGAGCGTCCCCGTCCCTCGCCTGTCGGCACATCTTCGCTCGTGCAGCCTGGAGGAGAATAAGCGGCGCCGCGCTGAACGTTCACGCGCCGCCCGGTCACGGTCACGTGACTGCGCGCCGGAGGAGGCCGCCGCTCTGTTTGCGTAAAGGGGGGGAGGGGGGAGGGGGGGGGGGTCCATCCAAACCTTTGGTTCACTTGTTAACCCCTCACTCCCCAAACGTCCGTGCTGGACTTCCGGTTGGACCTTTCAAGGTAAAAAAAAAAAAAGTCTATTAAATCAATATCTTTTATTTTTACTTATAACTTCATGTAGCTTTATTTTTATTTTTTTATTGAAGAACTAAAGATGTCAAAGAATATTCAACTCAACATGAAGATAATATGAAAGTCACTATAAAGAGAAACTTCAAGCAACGACTACATATCGCATCATTGTGAGATGCTAAACCATAATTAGGAAAAATAATCCCACAATTAGGAAATAGTAGGTCATAAATATACTCATATTAGAATCATATCATATTCTGCAAAGATAGGATCACAGAATTGTGAGATAATTATGTTGTGTACATACATACTTATGATATACTAAGTCATTATTATGTGAAAGTTTCTATCCTTTTTCACACTGGAAGTGGTGATGAGAATGCGTAAGGTGATTTTATGCTCATATTTTGAAAGCCAACATCAGAAGACTTCCGTTGCTAAACGTTCATGTCTGGTTTCCTTCACACAGCTTCAGTACCACATGTGTTAGTCCAGCATGACCTCCTCTGGACTGATGGTCCGCGTCGAGTCATCTGCCGTGGATTTCCGCTCCCGTCGCCCCAACGTCACTTCATGAATTACTTTTAACGCTCCGTCTCCAGCCGACAGTGAGGCCATCCCACCATACTCACGTCAAACACGTACAAAAGGTCAAAGACCAAGGTCAGGTCACTATGTACCCGCTACAAAGTACCAAAACGGAGATTCCCTGGAAATACTGCAGGGATACAGGAATTACAAACTATTGTTGGTATTTACATATTTAGGTGAATGTAATGAGACGTGTCGGTGATTCCCCAGACAAATAAAGTCCTGAATCTGATTTCACCCCCAAAACTACTGCTGCGGTAAAACCGACCTCATCTCAACCCAACCCGAAGCCCCAGGCCCGACGGGGGTCGAGCGGTGTGAGGAGACCTGTTGGTGTTTACTGTGGACTGGGATGAAGGGTAATGGTCACGGGGCCGATCAGGAGTCAACGCTCGCGTTCTCTCAGAACTCACCAATCGAAGACGAGGTGTAGACTAGAATAACTCCATCGGGGTCAAAGGTTAGGGCTGGGTGTGCTAAGTTTGAGTGACGGGCGAGGAAAGTGATGAAGGGAGAACCCCCTGCGGTCGCTGCGGTTTTGCACGGTGATTTGGCAAGAGGACACTATCTATACTATATATATATATATATATATATATATATATATATATATATATATATAGTACTTGACAATTCAATTCATTGAGGCTTTATAGGCATTAAAATCTCAAAGAAATATTGTTGACAAAGTATCGAAATACAAAAGTAGACAACACTGTGTGACTCTTGCTACTCCTCTTCCCTCTCTGAGTCTGCAGCGGGGATGAGGAGGGGAGGAGGGGACACACACACTAGTTTATGGGGAACATGATGTCCAAAGCAGACTGCTGGAAGGTTCATCAACAATAAAGTGATTAAAGTAGGTGTGGTAACTAAGAACAGCTGAAAGCACTTTTCTGTGGCGAGTTGCATCACATCTAGAGGACGCAATGACCCGGAGGAAGTGATGGTGTAACGTCGATCACTCCGCATTAAAACGTCCGTTTTAGCGCCAGAGAAGAAAGAAACGGCCTCTAAGCGATCAGCCACGAGCAACACGTGCGAGAGCGTGCTGCTCTCTGCAGGCCGCAGACTGCAAGTGGCATCGGGGCGTGTGACACAACGAAGGGGGGGGCGAAGCCTTCAGGGAGAGAAATCAGATCAGAGGAAGCTAAAAAAACGCCGTGTGAAATCTGAATTCTATATCATTTCCGCTTTTTTAAAGAAATGTGTACAATCTACGGCGTTCAGCATAATAAGGAGCCGTAACCTGCCGGCGACGAGCTTCTCACATATGGATGAAAAACGAGCCGCAACCAACTTCCTACAGGAATAACATGTGCTCATCACCAACAAACATGGAGGCTTCACAGCGTTTTAAGCCTTTTGTGTGTTATATTGATTTATTTCTTCACCAGTAACATATAAACTGAGTTTTATGGACAAAGCAGTTCCAGAGTTTGTCAGTCAGTCGCAACGTGAAATGATTGTGATACAACAAGTCGCCACTTTCTTAGGAAGTGCTGATATCAAACATTGTTCATGTTATATTATAACTTAATCAAACATTATTAAGCCTTCATGGATCCAGAATTCCCAGATAACTTATGAAATATCTCCATGTTTAACAACTTGCCATTCAACTAAAACGGAGTCATCTGAATGTCATCAGACTTATTTCATGGTAGTCAATCATTTCCACCAAACCGACACAGAGGAATTTTTCAGGGTCGTTATGCATGTATGAAGGATTTGATGACGTAAGCGCTGCTCACAAGTCCGTTGCGAAATATAGCAAGTCACAGTGAAACAGGGACGACTTCTCGGTAATCAAACAGGAGTTTCCTTCAGGCCACGTGCAGCTTTTCCTGCACTGAGCTGAGGCCCGACTTTGGAACGAGGGCGTTACGTTAACGTACATTTAAAACAAACTGACAAAGGTCTTAAAGGTGATGAACATAACACAGGTAAGCAGAGAGATCAAAGTCACGAGAGAGAGGACGAGGCCACACGCGTTGTTCTCACTCAAGCAGCGGTTTCTAATCTCACTTCCTCATTGGAGGATAAAAGGATTTTTTTAATTCTCATTGTCTCAATTCGATTGAAATCCTACTGGGGGGGAAAAAAACTGAAATATGTTTATACTCTGTTATAAACAATGCTGATGAACTACATTTGTTTTGGGGGACATTTGGTAATAGAAAATGTTGGAGAGACACACAAGGACTATAAAGAGACAGATTATTACAGATACACAAAACGGTACATCTTTGGATGTTATTTGTCTAGTTTGGTGTAACTCAGTAAAGAAGTCACTGGTTTCTCTTATCCCAGTACCAGCAATGTCCTCATAAGACTGGTTTACGGATCCGGTCCCCTGGACCCTATGAGCCGTTTATGGGAATCACCTGAATTCACCGGATGATGGTGGGTCTGTAGCTCAGGCCGCTCCTCCTTCATTCCTGTGCCTGCATGAGGACGTAAGAAAAACCGCCGCGTGCAGCTGGCGCCACAGACCAGACGCCCGAGAATCCATTAGCTCCGCACATCCAAAGCGTGCTCATCAAAGCCCCGGGTCGCCATGGCAGCGCGAGCAGGTGACAGTGGTCTCAGATGTTGGCCCGACAAAAGGCTTCACACCAGCCCGGCCGCTATTGATGAGGACTGACCCCCCCAGAGGAAAGGATGCTTATATTCTCCACATCTCTCTGATGTACATGAATGGGCTCCACTGTACCAGCTCCAGGAGAGGCACTCCCCCCCCCCACCCCCCGGTCGTTGGGTCAATTTAAGAAGCGAGGGACACCGACATGAAATAAACAGCACATTATAGGAAGGAAGGAAAATAAAAACGAGATAATTTCATAACTAATTGGTTCAACTAAGATTTATGCTCATATTTTAATCCATGTGAACAGAAGAGACGTGTTATACATCATTCAAGAAATGTCCCTCGTTATTTGTCATTTACATCTTTTACAAGTCGCTGGAATGTGGCTGAAAGGCGAGCGACTTCACCGTGGACGTGAACAGGGATCATATACAGATTAAATGTGCCGGCGAATAAGAGACAGGAGGATAATGAAGTAAGAGGAGATGACTTGTTTACTCTTTAACACTGGGCTCATGTCGAAACGTCTGTAAGAGAACAGGATTAGAAACACAATCCCACTAGACAACCTAGAGAAGATGAAGGTCAGACATGTTTGGATGACACCAGTCTATTTACCACCATTATCATATTTCAAAAAGACATATTTAGGAAGGTGTGAAATGAGTGAAAAGACACTGAAGGTGAATTCATCCTTTATTAAATCTTGAGATGTAATCTACAGCCGCCCAACAAACAAGACATTTGTACACAAGTCGCTCACCTGTAGAGAACAGTACAAGAATATAATAATATTATCTATGTTTACCAGTCACATACAGCAGTGATGGGACAACGGATCATTCATTTTAAATAGTTGAAACTTGTGAAAATGTCATTATTTTTCTACAGCAGAAAGTTTGGATTAAATTTGAACTTGAGGTTTGAAGGATTCGCTCGGCTCCTGATGTCGGCAGAATGGTTTAGATGAACGCTTGAGGGCGACACGGCAGGCGAGTCCTGGTGCGAGAACACGCCGTCCTGAGAGGCCTCGTGAGAAGAGCAACGGGGGCCACGAAGAGACCATATCCAAGAGAAGACACTCGTCCCCCGCTTGAGTTACCAGTTTGAATCCGTCCCACCGCTGCGGGAGTTTGCGGCCGCCATCGGGCGCTCCTGCTGAGGGACATCGATCCTCGCCCCCCTCAGTGATGAGGTTACGGGCCAGGACGTCACAAACAGCCCAAACACACACAGATGTGCGTTTGGTGCTCCTCAACAAGAACACAGTGGTGGAGCCCAAAAAGGGGAAAATAAATAAATAACAAAATAATAATATCAGCAGAGTAACCCCGCTGTTCAGCAGGTTGCTCTCACATCAGACCACTAGCTCAGCGTCTGTGTCCCCCCCCACGTAGCTGGGAGGGGAGGCGGGACGAAAGAGGTGGACTGAGAGTCTTAACGTGGGAGCAGCCCGCTAAACGAGCAGGGTTTAACCTCAGCAGCCGGACTGAGTGATGTTTCCGCCGGATCTCTTGGTCACGTCCAGCGTGGTGAAGACCTGAAACCAGCAGGAGAAACTCTTTATTATGCTGCTTTCTCAGCAGAGGCTCAGGATTTTAATGTGCACGACCGTGGTCATCTAGTCTCATTACATTGGAGAGAAGGCCGATACCTCCAACAAGGTACAGGTAAGAGGGGATGTGGAATTTTCCGGAGAGAATAACAAGGTGCCCTGCAGTTTTTAAACTTTACTAAAAGAAAATGGAAATGAAAGTACGGAAAATCTTCAAAGGACTGAGTGGATTAATGAGTCTCAACTGTCCCCGTCCAGCATTAACATAATCAACAAGTAACGGTGAGATCGGCAATTAGGTTAATGAGGCACATTACGCATCAGTGGGCGGACAAAAACAGAAATTAAAATATTTGTCTGGCTTAGAATCTGCAAATTGGGATTGAAGAGGCTACCGAAGTGGTACGTTTTGTGATCAAACGTGTGCTGGGCCACTACAGGACCATTCGCACAGGGACGTCCTTCACAGGGCTTTAGACTTGGACAAAGCTAATCAAAGTGCAGGGGGGGGGGGGGGTTCTTTGGACCACATGGAAGCACCAGGACATCTACACACGTGCAGCCTTCTGGCCGTGTTTCATCTAGTTTGCTGTAAACTAAAGACTTTCACAGGGCGGCGTCTCTTCCTGCAGTCTCGTTGGTCAACAGCAGGCTGCATTTTGCTCCAGTCTAGACTACTACTACACCTTTGCTGGGGCGCGCTGCTCATGCAGCCAGTTGGTCGTTTTGCTTATAAAGGTTACACAAGAAAGTCAAAAGCAACTCATCTTCGGCCTCCAGGCGAACGGTTTCAGGCCGCGGGTGTGACGAGTCACCTGACCGAAGCCAGAGACCGCCGAGAGACAAGCGCTGACTCACCTCCGCGCACGTCGGGTGGATGCCGACGGTGCCGTCCAGCTGCTCCTTGGTGGCGCCACATTTCATGGCCACGCCGAAGCCCTGCGTAACCTCTCCGGCATTGGGCCCAAGGTAGTGGAACCCGATGACCCGATCCTGCGGCGCCGAGGGCAACAACAAAAACACGGTCATTGGCGCGACGCTAACAGGCGCGATACGACGGGGCCGTGTCCATATGCAGCTTACGTTGTCCAGCTTGTTGCAGATGAGCTTGGCGTAGCAGCGGTTGTTGTCTCTGCCGGGCACAGTGAACTCCAGGGGCCAGAACAGACTGTGGTACACCTGAGGGCCACACGCAAGAGCAACGAATCCCAACGTGTTAAAAACCATCAGGCAGGCTGGTTGTGAATGCTCGTCCAACAACGTTCACTAGAAACATTTAGCTATTAGGAGTCTTTGTCTTAAATGTAGTACTTCATCGTATTACATTGATTTGGAGAGAAGGACTTTACTCCAGCTGTCACATCGTGTGTGTGTGTGTGTGTTACCTCAATGTGGTCCTCTCCGTAGAGCTCGGTGGCCCTCTCCTCTGACAGACCACAGGAGCCGTACTCCAGCGGGGTGAAGACGGTGGTGGGAACGTTGACGTAGTCGCACTGCACCAAAAGAGAAACACTGGTTGGTCGGGAAGCAACAACGGTCTCTCTGGAGGCGCCGATGTCACATCCGCCCAGTCACTTTGTTGTAGCCAATGTAGCACCAGTAGATAAGGTGAATGGTTTGTAAAAGTACTGTGCGTGCGTAGTGGTGACGAGCACCTTGAGCGTTGCTCCCTTGTAGAGGCGTCGTGCCAGCAGCTTGCCGGCCTGGATGGCCACAGGAGTCAGCTCCCACTTTCCCTCCAGAATGTCTCCGATGGCGTAGACGTGGGGCACGTTGGTCTGCTCCTCATCGTTCACCGGGATCTTCCCATTCCTGGGCGGCGGGGAGTATTAGGTCCTACACTTTAATTGTGTACTTGGAAAAATGATAGTGATGTAACAGCATCCGAGTCGACAAACAGTTTAATCGAAAGCGCGGAAAAACGTTCCACATCCACAGTGCAGAGCAGCTTCTTATGTATTGTGGGACCTGTTATGGTATTAGTGTTGTACTTGGAAGTACTTGTTCTGGAGACAAAAGTGGTATTGGTGCATCCATGCAGCTTACCTGGACCCTTAATTATTAAAGTTTAACACAGACTGGTCTCCGGCTTCTTCGTTACTCCACTTGTGGCCACTTTTAACAAAAAAAAAAAAATTGTTCTGAACTTTTGTCCAAAAAAAGTTTGGACCTCTAATCTTAAAATGGGGATTATCAAAACGGAAAGACCTTTTCAGACCTGCTGATGCACCATCAGTGTTTATCCCACCAAGCACATATTCTCCTGGTCTGGTATTATCGGTTGTTCTGGCCAATTGCGTCCGTGGACATTTTGTTCCCATTTGAAAATGTACCGAAAGCTTCCGGACTGATTTGCGTTTCAGTGATGTCCCTTTAGAACGCAGCAGAGAACCGGCTACTATTCACAAGTCAGACAAAGGAAGGAGTTAAACAGAACCATAGTGGTATTGTGATAAAGTCTCTAAGCCCCCTGGCTGTGTCTGGGCTCCTCCGGAGTAATACGGAGGTCATGAGACCCACCGAGCGCTCCTTTAAGCCTCATGCTGCCGTAATCCCGTTTAACCATCAGTCACAAAAAACATGTCTCCCACATTTGTAATGTGTGAAGCGCTTATGCAGTACAAATGTTCAACTTTATTTCTAAATTTTGAAAAAAAAAAATGTTGTCTTAATATGTAAATTAGAGCAAAAAATGCACCACAAGGACACCAGCCTGAAAAACGCTTCTGTAATTCCTTTTCATGATTAACAAGCAGCTGACACACTGTATGGTAGAGAAGGCGCGCGCGCCCCCCCCCCCCCCCCCCCCCCAACAAATCCCCTCACAACCCGTCCCCTGCAGGGAGCCGTAGGACAGGAACTGCTGAGTCACTCTGACTGTACAACGAGTCTTAAAGGCGCAGGACGGCCCGTGTAACGCGATGGCTGTGTGGACAAGTTAATAAACTTACTTGGGATTGACTTTGACCCCGATCTTGTCCAGGCCGACCTTGTCTGTGCAGGCGTCTCGGCCCACTGCTATCAGCACCTGAGGCACAAGGAAGCGGCGTTCTAGTCAAGGAAAAAAAAAATGAAGGCAGTCCTCGTCCTCGCGTCAGGCAGAAATATTGCTGGTGTTTGTGGATGTCGGCGCGAGGCTAAATGCTGAAGACTGAGGGAAACTAAAAACTGTTTTTAATACATATGTCAGTTGGAGTATTTCCACTCTTATCCTTTTGCAAGTGTTTTGGCTTCAACATGGCAGCTGTCCTGCTCTCCTGAGCTTTCCAACAGCGCTAACAGACTCTTGACTTGGATGCAGAGTAATAGTTGAAGTTCACAACCAGCCAGCTATTTGTAAGGCTACACTGGTAGCATTAGCTTGATAGAGCGTCCTGGGAAAAAAATAAAAATAAAAAATAGACCTATCGGGTGGATAGAGAAAAGGTGTACACTGTGTTCTCCAGCAGTAGCACCGGGAACAGATGGATCAGTACACACCGTGTTGTACTCCCCCTCGATGACCTCATCAGTCTCTGTGGACTTGGATGTAACCTTCAGCCTGCCGGGAGTTCCTGCTTCCAGCTCTTCTACCTGAAACA
The DNA here is from genome assembly GCF_964276395.1 of Gasterosteus aculeatus. Taxonomy (NCBI): domain Eukaryota; kingdom Metazoa; phylum Chordata; class Actinopteri; order Perciformes; family Gasterosteidae; genus Gasterosteus; species Gasterosteus aculeatus. Next base: position 18,002,117 of record NC_135705.1, read on the forward strand.
CACACACACACAAGTCAGTCTTTGCATTGCTGACAAGCTCAGATAAAAAAGAAAAGAAAGTATAATGCAAGATGTGACAATACATCTGATGCTGCACAATTATGGTGTGCGCTTTATGAGTCAAATTAAAAACCTGCTTTATATTTTAGATCAGCCAGTCATATCAAAGAAATACATGCTTGATTCAGCTGAAACACGATTCGAGTACATTTATTTAGCACAGCCCTAATTTTCCTCAGAGGGCTGCACAGACTAAACATATCCTACATTCTGATCCAGGACGGACAGAACCACAGCAGATGTCCCCGTCGCTCACCTTCACCGGGACGTATTTGCGGAGGAACTTGACTCCGTGCTCCTCCATGTGCTCCCCGGCGCGGTTGGCCATGTCCTGGTCGAAGCCCCTCAGCAGGATGGAGCGGACCATGACTGTGACGTCGAGACCCAGGCCGGCGAGGAAGCCGCCACACTCCAGCGCCACGTACGACGCCCCGATCACCAGGGTCTTTCCCGGGCAGTGGGGCAGCGAGAAGAGGTCGTCGCTGATCGGGGTGAACCGCAGACACACACACACACACACACACACACACACACACACACACACGCTCTACGTCAAAGGCTAGAGGATAAGATCGCCGACGGCAAACACCACCATGCAAGCTGGAAAAAAAAACACAGGCCGGATTACAGCCTGCCGCTGCGCTCCCACCTGGTGATGCAGTACTCCTTGTCTCCAGGGATGCCGAGGTAGCGCGGCCGCTCGCCCGTAGCCAGGATGAACTTAGCGGCTGTGTGAAACGTCTCCTTCCCTCGTTTGTTGGTCGCCTGGCAGGAAACACCCAAAAAGAAACTGTTGACAGCGACATTGGCCGACAAATATTTGTTCTGGGTGCAGGAAGCATTGGGAGGGACAACACACAACATTGTTGAAAGGCAGATAACGCTTGAGATTAAAATCAGGGCTGTCAGGCATTTTAGGTACGGGGCCACATACTGCCCACTTTGTGGGTTACATTTTTAGCAAAGCTTGTTAAAAACAAACTAAATAGAGGGCTTATCAACATTTGTGGTTTTGGTAAATATCATTAGTCAAGTCTATCAAAGCTGAAACGGAACCAGTGAAACGGATTGTGGTTTGAGCGGTTTGTCCTTGGTGAGTTACGGACTAAAGGTTGGTTTGGAGAGATCGAGTACAGGCACAAGAGCAAAGCAACTTACTGCTGCAGACATATTCAAGCCACCATCGATATCGCTTTGATATTTGTCGGTGTAATACACAGACTATAGACAATTGCTCAGAAGTGCTCATTTACCTTGATTTTGTGCGGTTCAATGAACTCTGCGTAGGCGTTGACATAGTTGACGTTCTTGTCCCTCAGCGCCACCCTGTAGCCCCAGTTTAGGGAGCCGATGTAGTTGTTCACTGCAGTCTTCATTGTGTCCCAGTTGTGCGTCACTGAAGGCGGACAAGACGGCCGTTAGCAGAGTCGATGCAGCGCTGGCGAGACACCATTGACCGGGCATGCCTCTTGATTTACCGCGGCAAACCGGCGTGGTGTCCCCCCTCCGTGACCTCCGGGGGCGGCGCTCTGAGCCCTCACCTGTCTCGCTGAACTCCCAGCCGAACTTGCGGGAGTCCTGCAGGGTGGTGCCCAGCACGGCCGTCTGGTGCATCAGCTTCTTGGGAATGCAGCCCACGTTAACGCAGGTTCCGCCAAGACCTGATGGGCAGTTTACGCATTAACAACGGACTCAAACGCGTCTGAGGCATCACAAGCGTCTCGCAAAGTATCCTGAAGAGGAAGCGGCTTACCCCAGGTGGTTCCCTTTGGTGTGGGCACGACATAGTCCAGCACCATGACCTTCTTCCCCAACATTGCAGCTTCCTGTTGATAACAAAGAATGTTTTACTGCCATGTTGCGTAAATCTGGGCCGTCCCAACCCTCCTCTGTGAGAAGTGGTAAACTGTTAGCGGCGGAGAGGAAACCCTGCGTGTCACCTTTGAGCAGGCCAGCCCCCCAGATCCCCCTCCGATGACGATCAGGTCGTACTCGTAGGCCTCGTCTCCGCTCAGCAGCTGCTTCAGGCTGCCGTCTTCATGAGCCTGACGGGAGCATTAACACGGCTCTTATGCACCTCGATCGTGTTGCGATAAGCTACCAAACTAGTTTCAAATACATGGTGATACAGATGTATAAACGGGATGGTCCGCACACAGCGGCTGGAGCGTTAATAACCACCAGAACCCTTTCCGCTATCCGTACGCGCTGACTTCCTCACCTGCAGCGTTTTGTCACAGCCGCCGACGTGCATCTTGTTGATGAAGACATTCGGGACGCTTTTCTGTCCAGTCATCTCGAGCAGCATGTCCTGGTAGTTGGTTCCATCCTCTGGGCGGAAGATTGGTTAGTTTTTACAGTTTACTGGTAGCCAAACTGTCAATATAGCTACTCTTAATATGAGCAGCAGTGTGAATATGCAAATAAAACAGGGAGGGTGGACACGGTGCAAAGCGTTTGATCCTTTCCCGTATCTGCAACCACAGAAGGGATTTCTGCACTCACTATGAGGCTGCACTCAAGGGGTCACCTGCTTTTCAGAAGGTCTCTTGTCACTTTCTAGGCCAGTCAGAGACGACCAACCGCACTGTTGCTGTAGTCGCCCTCCGTCTAACATGGCCACTAAACGAGAGTAGTCGAGCTGATTGTATCGCAACACATCGACAGCTGAATCTGTAACATTATTGATGCCGATTGAGCTCGTCGGTGCCAAACGAATGGCCAGCATCCCTTTGAGGCCCGGTGGAGGGTCGAGGGTCAGCGTACAGAGGTGAGGGTTGACTAGATAGCGAGGCCAAGGGCGTCTTCAGAGAGTGACTCAGCATGTCTCCGCTACACGGCCGGGGAAGTGCAACATCCTCACTGCATCACCGAGGATTTCACAAAACGTTAGTGGAAGACAAACTCAACCACGACGACGCAGTTGCATATCAAATGGAGAAAAAAAACTCAAAACATTTTAAAAAAGACATCCGTGAGCAATAGTTTAACTTCTCCTAAAAAAAGTGTACAAAATAGAAACGTGTGGCGAGCAGACATTTCAAAAAAGCTTCTTTTTTTTTAATGTATAATAATAAATAAGTAATATCTTACCGATGAGATCCAGCTCCACTACGTTACAATCCACTTTCAACTCTTTGAACAGGTCTTTCACCTACAAACACACGAACAAACAATTATTAACGGTTTCCTCATCACACGCCAAACCTCCCGTTAGCAAGTCACAGCTTTATGAAATGAAGTCTATAAACCACTCTGTGTTAATCGAATAGCCCGCTTGGTTAACTCGGGTTAGCGCTGCTTTGGGCCTCCGTGCTGTTGATAGAATAGCCCGCTTGGTTAACTCGGGTTAGCGCTGCTTTGGGCCTCCGTGCTGTTGATAGAATAGCCCGCTTGGTTAACTCGGGTTAGCGCTGCTTTGCGGCAGTTCAAGTTACGTTAGCGGGTGAACTTCAAAATTATGTAACCAACTCTTTGAAGAAGTGCGACCACGAGCAGATAACTACTAACGTTAAGCTGCCGACCGGACGTTATCTCGAATACCGAAGCAATGTCGGTTCTGTTAAGTTAATGGTTTTATGTGGTGTGGTTAATTTGTAATGAATAGCGCTTGAAACCGGCTTCAGGCGCAGAGTAGTCGCTGGCAGCTCTGACTTGAAATGGGGAAACCGGCAATTAGACGGAGCCCGCGTGCGCTTCGTGGAGGAAGATGGAAGTTTCCAACCGGCGTAAGCGAGGAGTCCTTCGCCGTCAAACGAAACGTAGCTGCCTTACCGTGACGCAGTACGGACAGTAGCTTTTGCTGAAGACCATCACTTGGTGGGAGTCGATAAGCTGCTGTATCCGAGACTTGAGTTCTTTCTTCCCGGGGTCATTGTCAATGGGAGGCATTATCGAGGTGCGTCCTTCTCCCGGGACAGCGCAAGCTTTAAGAGACGGCTTACGAGGAAAGTATACCACCACACCTGGACGTTTACCGCACCGAGTCTCTCCCTGACACCGCACGAACGCCTCTGGCTCGCTTCTCCAAGAGAACAACGCTATAAAACTAAGGTCGACCGCGGTTGCTCTCCCTCCGCTGTCAGCCGCTCTTCTACCGTCCGTCCGCGCCGAGCGTCTTTTACCTCGTCTTGCTCGCGTTGCTTTGGGTGCGCTCGATCCTCTCACCGTGTCACCGCATATTCCGTATGCTCATTGTCGTGAAGAGAAGGAACTCCGCCCACGCGGTCTACCGCGAACAACAAAACGTTCGTACCTATACAAACGTCACAAGGGCTGCCTATTTACATGCCGTAACAGCACAGGAACTATTGTTATATATATTCGGAATTAATTAAAAGTATCAGGCGCGTGTTTTTATTAAAAACGACATGATGCTAATGAAATGACAGGCCTATAGCTGATCTACATTTAGGAAAAAAGTGAAGGCGAGAGGAGCATTTCTTTTTGCAGTGTATTACTGATAGCATTCAAGTTCAGAGCATGCCAGATGCATATTCCAACATGGCGTTATGACTTGTGGTTAAGTAGCGCCATCTGCCAGTGAAATAACGCAATGACAAGACACGGTGGTTTTATGTCTGATCCGACTATGTATCCCCACTATCACCTCCGTTAGCATTAACTTCCAAATGTTAATTTGGAGAATACTGTACTGTAGATATAATGCGGTGTGGAGACACCCCATTTAGACCACCTATCAAATAAATTCTGATACATAGTAAATATTTTACTATTGTCTCAAACAATGAGAAAGTGTGTCCAAACTTTTGACTGTTACTGTATATTTAGAAAATATCATTTCTAAATATCATTTAAATATTAATCATATGACTATTACTGTCATCATAACCCGACATTATGTCTTTGTGCTCACCCTCCCCACAGGCTTCTGTGGATGGTGGTTCTATCTGATGGTGGTTTTCCCTGCCGTACACCTGGCTCACTACTCACAATTATTTGAATCATTTCTGTTATATGAATGTAATGTATTGTACATCTTTTATATTGTTCATTCTGTCGCATGACATCTATTGTAGTCTGTCCATCCCGGGAGAGGGATCCTCCTCTGACGTTCTCCCTAAGGTTTCTTGCCTTTTCAACCCCATTTTCCCTATTTTTCATTTTTTGGGGAGTTTTTCCTGTGCCAATGTGAGGGTTTATGCACCTGCCTACTTTTGTTTAAGTAATTATTGCACACTTTCTGTAAATCCTATAAACTTCATTTCACTTCTTAAATATCACTGTGTTTGTCTGCTGTATGATATATTTAATTGAAATTGCTGTTCAATGATACATAAAGGAAAATCTTGAAAATGATCAGGGGTGCCCAAACTTTTTCCTTCCACTGTACATATATAATATTAAGCGAGATGCAACTCCCCCTAGTCCTTTTGTCTGTCTTCATGGTTGTTTTGTGCATTTATCTCATTTCTTTTTATAGTCACATTTGTTGTTGTTTTGTGTCTCTTTGTGGTCACGTTGTGTTTTTTGAGGTTATTTTGTGTCTTTTTGTAGTTCCATCGTTTTTCTTTGTGATCGTTTTGTTGTCTTGTAGTATTAATGCTGTGCCTCTTTGTGGTTGTTTTTTTTTGTTTTGTTTGTTGTCATGCTGTGTCCCTTTCTTTGACATTTAGCGGTTTCCCGTGGGGACTCTGGCTCTGTTGTATATTGCTTTTGAGTGTATAATGTAATATATAATATAATTTATTTTGTCTTATAGCAACAAACTGCCTGTACCAAAAGCATGAGGGGCTTTTACACACACATATATAATAATAATAATAATAATAATACAATATTTATGTCAGGAGGATGGGGAGCTACGGGTTAATAAAACAGGTAACTTCTATGTTACATTAGGAGCAAAACAAATCGTTTAAATAATAAACGGAAGTGTCAACAATGGCCAACTGGGAAAATTGTAGCCAAAGAGCTGAGCATACACGGCTGATGAAAGGCCTTATAAATCCATATCCGACATGGTGACGTGACAAGAAATCGCTTCATTTTAATTAATTTGTGATTCATGAAATCCAACAACAAGGAAAAAACCGGAACCTTTAAGTCGCACTCGAAGGCCGTCGCTGAATCAGAGACGCGTCATCGCAGAGACGCAATCAAACTCACCGCGTAATTAACAGGTGAGTGTGGTTGGATGACGTCACCGTCACGCGGACCTGTTTGTTCGACGGGTTCGGACGCGCAGAGACTTCCCGGTACTCCTTCTGCGACGGGCGTGAACCTCCTGTTCGGCGGGTTGCACTAAAAGCGCTTCCCTGCCTGTGTGTGCGTGTATGTGTGTGTGTGTGTGTGTGTGTGTGTGCGTGTGTGCGTGAGTGCGCGAGGGCGCGCGACAGTCGTGTTGTTGCTCCTCCTCCGTCCTGCCGCGGTGAACTTAAGCCGCTCGCGAGGCGCTCGCGCGACAGTCTCTCGTGAGGAAGCGGAGAAAAGGGGGAGGAAAATACGTTCTAAAGGAAAAAGTTAACGATGGCAGAGAACAAGGCGGGACCCAACCTCCAGGCTGGAGCTGGATTCCTCGCCAAACGGGTCCAGAAGTCTCTGAACCGAGCCCAGGAGAAGGTGAGTCTCAGTCCAGCTGGATCTGGCACGCCAGCCTCATCCAGCTGCCGCGTTGAACTCCTTGGATGCCTTTTCCTCGAGATCAGGCCTCCTGGAAGGTCTTCCATGTAGCAGAATGTGAGGCATGTCTGAGGGGAGGGTTCAGTTTCCAGCACTGAAACAAACGTGGACAAGCTGCTCATTCAGAGAGCGTTCAATCTATGCAAATGTTGTTTGCTTTAGCATGAATCTGGCAAATGAGTAAACCGGGACAACTTGGGAAACATGTTGTTGTGACGTAGTTTGGGTTTCCCATCTTACAGTTTCAACCCCGAGATGCAACGCACCCATGTGATAAAAGTCATGCAACGGAAAGTGAGAACCTGTGCGACGTGCTGGCTATGGTGTGGGTGAAAAAAGGTTGAATAAAACACCCCACTTAGCGAGGGAACCGCATGCTTTGTTTCCAACAGTCTACTTTTAAACGATCCGTTCTAAACCAGCAGTTTGGACTTTCCCCGTCCATCTGAGTGTAAAAGCGTTGTGCGCCGCTTCACAAAAAAAGCTGCCACTTCCTGACTGCACTTCCTCTCTCGCTTGGCTGAACCTTTTTCTCCCTCCAAGTTTGTGGTCGACTTGTTTGATTTCACTGCTCCACCTTCCAAACAGCAGCTACGCTCTGCGTGCAGCCTGTAGTCTGCAGGGTTTTTGAGGTCTGAGTGCATTTTTCATTGGCAATCCTGGAAAATGGATGCGATAAAACAAGACTTTTTGTTGCAGACTCAGAGTCGAAGGTCGCGCTGTCCGGGGGTATTCTGGTTCAACACCAACAGCTGCGTGCACAGTTGTCTGTGAGAGACAATGGAACGGTTGGCCTTGTGCGTAGGAGTTCGCGGGACTCTTATGTGGAGCACGGGACAGCTTGATCCTAACAGCCTATGCATCCCGATGCATCCTGACAACACTTATTTATTTCTGTCCCCCATCTAATTGGCTGACCTTTGCACTGATGTATCTGATGTGCGCTGTAATGGGGCAATGTGTCGGCCCACTCAGTGTTCGAGTCAGAAGGCGCACACCCCTTTAACGCTGTCATGAAAAATGGCAAAATCAATGCAGCAGAAGTGGAGACGACATTTCTCTTATCTTTCTGGTCCAAGCCCTCTTTCTGTCTTGTTGGAACCTGGTGCCTACATTACCCACAATGCAGTTGAAAATAGATTGAGACACTTGGATCGTGGAGCCTCTCGCCTGACTTTTCCACATATACAGCAGCCCCCCCCCCCCCCCCCCCCCCTTTGTTGAGTCCCATTGAGCTCCCTTCTAATCATTCGCTCTATAATAATCATCTCGTGCAAAGGAGCCGTTGTCTATTTAATGTTGCTGACTCTGCTTTCCTCCATCAGGTTCTTCAAAAACTGGGCAAAACCATGGAGACCAAGGATGAGCAGTTTGAGCTGTGTTTCCAGAGCCTCAACAAACAACAGGTAGTGAGACATGCGCAAACGTCAGGTGGTCTCCGGGAGCGGCGACCCCGCTGACCTTCTCTCAAAGGTCATGCATGGCGCTGGGCTTCATTTCACTTTTTTTTTTATAGTTAAACAGCATTTTCTTTTTTCTCTTTCGATGCCGCACCACCATTCCCAAGTTAAACGGGGCACTGCAGAGTCTTCAAAAACTATTGAGCTGTTAGTTCCTTCTGCTGAGGTGCCGATTCACGAGCTCAGCGATCTGCTCAGCCTTGACAACAGGAAACACTCGCAGCAAGATGTTCCTGCCTTATTTTCTTATCTGCTTCTCATAAATACTTTGTTTTGTCTCCAGCTTTCTTGGTACACACAAGCAGCCGTGATACTAAAATGAATTTTATACACGTGTATGCTCGTATTCATGAAGTCATCCAGTTTAACTGCAGTACATATTGGAGGGAGACCAACAGGAGGGAAGTCTACGCACGCCGCTTTCACTTTAACTGCACATTGCACGTGTGTTGATTTTAATTCAAACGCCACAATGTGGTTGGACAGCCGAGTATCGCGCGCTGCGTGCAGCTCTGAACTTGTCACGCTGAGTCGTGTTGTGAACAGAAGACGCCGAGGCGGCTGAGGAAGTGACCCAGCGCAAATGGATGGGGGCAACTGTTTCTGGGCGTTGCCGAAATCTGACCAACTTGCGCCTTCTGCTCTGCGTCCCTCACAGGTCGATGCAAGCAGGTTGTTCAAAGATGTCAAAGCCCACCACGCAGCAGTGAAAGGTAGGACGCAGCGCTGGACCAGAACGCCGCCCTTTAGCCCGGGAGAGTCTTGGAATAATGGGGAAGTGGAATTATTCTGTTCTCGGACCGCGTGTCGACTTTTGCAATTCTGCTGCCATCTTGTACGAGTAGAATCCTGCGGTAAAAACAGCCAACGCAGCATCGCACACGTGATTCGCCTGCAATAAAAAGCTCTTGCCTCTTGTATTGTGAGCTCCTAGCCAGGAAAAGCCCGTGTTGTTCTGACCTTCTCTGTGTGGGTGAAGCAACCCCACCTTAAAAAAAACCTCACCGACCACAAACGCAAGATAGGTTTCCTCAGGAGTCCAGATGATTCACTCTTTAAGCATTTCTTTTGTCCCGTAATGTCCGGTTCCCTTCCACAGCCGTGCATGAGACGTCCAAGCGTCTGTCGCAGACTCTGCGAGACGTCTACGAACCAGACTGGAACGGAGTGGAGGACCTCGCCGTCATCACAGAAGTACGTCTGTGAGAAAGTCTCAATCTGAGTTAACATGAAAATACACTCTTCCTTCACAAACGTCAACACACGTCTCATCCAGCTGAATAGTTAAACGGCTGCTCCGCTGCAGCGCGTTTCGGGTAGACCTTATTCCAGAAAACTATACACGGTGCAAGTGAAGCTGCTAAATACAAGATTGGGAGCATTTCTATTGCCGAGGCGCGGCTGTGAACACGCAGCTAACGTTGCCTAACTGTACAAACAACGCCTGCAGGGCGACAAAACCGTGTTTACCTGTTGGGAAACCAGAGGTTGGGTGGTACACATCTGCAGTGACACCATGGGCAGTGGCCATGAGTGGTTCTTGCCATATGTATTAGTGCTGTAGTCACATAGGTTCACTGTATAGAACTGTGCACAAACCCTGCACAACACACATTCTGGTTTAACACCTTTTTTTTGTTTGTCGCAAATAATTCTACGAGTCCCTTCATAGTTTTGATGTCTTTATTTTCTTCTACATCTTATATGGGTTTTAAAGAAAACAACAATGAATGAGAAGGTGTGTCCAAACGTTGCACAACATATTCATTCTTTTTTTTTTTGAGTATTTAGCAACGCTTGTCAGTTGCACTGATGTCATAACAACTGTCTTTTAGAGCGAAGACCTGCTGTGGAACGACTATGAAGAGAAACTAAGCGACCAGATTGTGCGCACCATGGAGAACTACACAAGCCAGTTTCCCGAAGTCAAGGTAACCGGATGCCTTTTAACCTATATCGGTTCAGCAACGGCATTCTTCGCCCGGTATGCTCATGTATACATGCATTCAATAAGTATTCAACAACTATACAGAATAAATACATATTCAGTAGTCTGCTTTTGAATATATACAGTCTGCATATTCTAAATGTGTGTGTGTGTGTTTCAGGAACGCGTAGCTAAACGCGGTCGCAAGCTGGTGGACTACGATTCAGCGCGTCACCACCTGGAAGCGCTACAGAATGCGAAGAAAAAGGATGATGCCAAGATTACAAAGGTAGCATTGGAATTAAGAAACGCCCCTTTAGTGTTGAAAGTGTCATCATTTAGTGTTGTGATGAAAATAACGGTTTCACTGTAAGTCGTCTCATTTTGGCTGCATGTCAACAGGCAGAGGAAGAGTTCAACAAAACCCAGGCTGTCTTTGAGGAATTAAATCACGAGCTGAGGGAGGAGCTGCCCGTTCTCTACCAGAGGTAGAGTTGAAATGAACACGGCGCTTTAGATAACACTTTAGGTGGAATCTGAAATCTTGAAAAGGAAAGATCGGAATGTCAGTGTGTGAATAAACCAAAGAGTCATGTTGGGTATTCAGGACTTACAAGAAGTACCGCTGCTATTTAGAACATTCTTTTTATCATAAGGAATGTAGATTCTTCAGGCCTCGGTTCCCGGTTATACCTTTTTTTTTTTTTAAACATGCCTTAGTCGTTCAAATATTGAATTACTAGACTTGGTTGACTTTTTGGAATAGATTAAAAAAAACACTAATGTCCATTTCGGGCCTGTGAAAATGCATAAATGAAATTGGTTCAAGCTGAATTTTATTTTGTCTGCAACAACTTAACTGAGCTCCTTTTTTAAAATCCACTCAAAAAGTATATGCGAACAAACCAAAATAATAAACCAAGAGCTTTGTTTGTGTCCATAGCCGGATAGGTTGCTACGTGACGGTGTTCCAAAACGTATCAAACCTGAGAGATGTCTTCTACAAGGAAATGAGCGTGGTAAGATATGACACTTTTTTTCATGTTAACACTGTCAGGCTGTTCATGTGAAGTACTGGAGTGAGTAAGAAAAACACCCATGTTGCAATTGTCTTGCAGCTGAACCATGAGCTGTACAATGTGATGAAGAAACTGGAGACCCAACACTCAGGAAAAGCCTTCATCGTCAAAGGTCTGAACAGGTAGGACACTGTGGCACGTTCCCTCATCTACGATCCCATATACATATATTAGATCAAAAAATGGTTTATGCATCTTCTTATCTTCTTCTAATAGCATGACAAGCAAGTCCAGGAAGCGAAAGTCCTTGGTCATCTCCAATCCAATCCCGTGCAATACAGCTTTCCCGACAGACCACGTCTCCATACACTGCGAGAATGGAAAAGACGCCGTGCCCACTTCGCCCGTCCAACGAACCGAAAGCACCTCGGGGGAAAGTGGCCTGCCGGCGGAAGGCGGCGTGCCAGAAGAAAGCGGCGTCTCATCCAAAGACGTCAACTCGTCCGACTCCGATCTCAGCTCCAGCGGAACCCACACGCCAAAGAGGCAGTCTGTGTCCGACCCGGAGAGTGGCGACCGGTGCACAGGGAGTCAAAGTCTGGAGGAGGCGGAAGCTGACGTGGCTTCCAACCAGTCCGATGACTCCGGGGTGGGCGTGCCAAAGTCAGAGGCTGCAGGTCACAAAGTGTCCCATCCCTCCGGCTCTGCAGAGAGTCCCCTGCAGAGTCCAGAGCAGGAGGATGTGAGTGACCCAACATCTGAGAGTCCAGAGCAGGAGGATGTGAGTGACCCAACATCTGAGAGTCCAGAGCAGAAGGATGTGAGTGACCCAACATCTGAGAGTCCAGAGCAGAAGGATGTGAGTGACCCAACATCTGAGAGTCCTGAGCAGGAGGATGTGAGTGACCCAGTAACCGAGGAGGTCAGGCCAAAACCTGCACCGGTCCCGGCCCCTCGCATCTCGTTCCGCCGCGCAGAGAGACCACTCTTAGTCCCTAAGGAGCAGAATGAAGAATCGCTCCACCCGGAGACTGAGGACTCCGGTACTAAAAATCCACCTGGCTTCCTTTACAAGGTACCAAAGAGTAGCATCGCACTCGATGTCTGACTGACTTCACAAATTCACATGCACTCTCCTTTTCTAACTCCTAATCCTTCAGCTCATGTTCAGTCGTAGTTTGTACGACCTTGTGTTCTTCATGTATGCAGTAGACTGCTGCCCTGGACCTGTAGACACACGCTGATGTATGAAACTGGTGGAGTTCCCCTTTAGGCACAAAGCTGGACTCCGTATCAGACTGGACACATGGGGGTAAAAGAAAGACTGGCTAAAGTTTAAAAGGAAATCTAACCTCATCTAATGAATACATTGTATTTTATTGCCATTTCTTCAATCCATACACAAACCGATATTTAAAAATGAAACAAAACGCTATGCCTTCAGGCCAATGCTCGAATTGTTTCTCTTTCAAAGAAAAATACCTAACTTTGCCAGTCACGACAAGCAGAGAGGGGAGAGCAACAGTTGGACTGATGCACACAGTACCACACAATACGATAGCAAAATGTCGTCTGATTAAGGGCCAAATTTGGAGAGATTTCAGAGTGAGGTCATGAAGTGTTTTTGGAGAATTGCTGCACAATGTTTTGTATGTAGAGAGAAGACCGACTGACTCCCAGTGATGCACAAACAGCCAACAGAAGCTACTGGGATTCCAGTGTTGTATTGAGCAACAGCGGGTTTTTACTGTTAATGAGTTAAACACTTTATCAGCCAGTTGAAACATGTTATTTCCTCCTTCTAAAAAAAAAAAGGGAAAGAAAAGTGGCAGCAACTTTCACTTCTACCGACTGACTAATGTTAGTTTACTAGCAAAGGATATGAAAAAACCTTCAATCATTCTAATGTGAATTCTGATTAAGTTCAATGTAGTTTAGAGGCCAAGAAAACATAAACCCACTATGCTTTGTAGTGTATATACTTATTTAATAAAAATATTTTGCCTGATACAAAGTAGGTGAATAAAACTCCCTTTGTAGTTATTCACAATGTGGTAAAAAAAAAGCAGCTTTCTCGTGGAAAAAATATCCCTACGAAAACTGTTGCTGTGCTTCGCATATTTGTTGTGCATCAGTTTGTAAATACACAAATCTGTGAGCACCACAAACACCGTCCTCCAACACCGCTCAGACATCTGAGTAATAATTTGGTTGAAGTGGCCTTCTTAATGTTAATGACTGTTTACCACCAGGCGGTGGCGGTGGAGAGCCACGCCGCGTCTGAAGGAGGCCTCCTCCAGTTTGAACAGGGAGACGTCATCCTGGTGCTGGACGACACTCGAGAGGTTTGTGTGCGTTCTTGTATACTTTTCATTATCTTTTTTTTTTTTTTTTTAGTGATGACGTTGAACGTCTCCCGTGAGTCTGGTGTTTCCAAATGTCTAAAATGAAACATCTCTACTAAACACCAGAAGGCGGATTCACAGATGATCCCAAATGAATGATCGACTGTTGGTGCTGGAGGAAAAATTTCCTTGGTAGTTATAGTGAACGTCTTAGCTAAATAATGACCAAATTATAAATTGTTCGAAGTAATTTAAATGTATTAAATTAAATCTATTACAAATATATATTTGAAATTCATGCTTTTGTGCAATCACTGTCCGCCCCACTTGAAAGAGGCCGAAGGAAGCTCTCACGGAAAAAGCCTGTGAATTGTGGGTGGGTTTCTTTCCTTGAGATCTGGCATGTGTTTTAATGCCTGTCTTAATGTTTCGCTGCAGGACGGCCTGGTGAGGGGGATCAGGGAGGAGAGCTGGAACCAGCACAGGGATCTGCAAACTCACTCTGGGATCTTCTCGGAAAAACTCCTCCAGCTGGTTCAGGCGGAGTGAAGCAATAGTCACTCCTCGGTCTGTAATACTTTCTTGTTCCTTTGAGCAGTTGGTGACTCACACACACACACACACTTGTGTACGGAGGGAGTGAACACATATGTTGGGGGTGACGTGCTGTGCAAACAGATGAGTCCTACGTGAACTTGCATGCTCTGATGTAACTTTTGGAAGGAACATTATTTTTGAACATTTTGCAAGAGAAATCTGGTTTGTTAAATGTTTTGGTATTTTTGCTCTTATTGCATTTTAAAGTCTTACTGTGAAACAAAACACCTGTTTTGTTTATAATGATGCTGTGACCTGTACATTTCTTAATAAAGTTCTATATAAAAAACGAGGATGTTGTTATGGTTTGAAATTTTTCCAACGCAAACCAATGTGTTTTTATTCTGTTGACGTGAGAATGGAAGACAGGCGGATAACTTGCAGCAAATGGGATTTACATTTTTGGTAAATACAGAAAGTTTTTGCTGCAAAACTGCAGAAAAACTGCTTTAGAAAGCACTAATCCGCCACAATGGAATGAATGAAATATTGTCAAGATCTTAACTGAGACACACTGACTGAGGACTCCATTGAAGAACAGTCTTTCTTTTATAAATAACATTTTTTTTTTTGCATCAAACCAACAACATGGATGATGGATATCAGACTGATTGACTGGTCAGTTACTGTCTGTTGGACTGGGACAGTATCAAAAACCTAAAACGTAAAAAGATTAGACCTCTATAGCTGTGGTGTTTTCCACGCTGGGGTTTTTATTTGGTCAACGGTTGTTGTTGAGTTTTACAGTGACGACGTTCCTTTTCCTAGTGGGACATATTCTGCGTCCATAACGGTCATTCCAGGTTATCGTAATGCGACGGTAGCTCTTTAAAGTTGAATTGCCAAAACCAAATTGTTGTTCTGGTGACGTCAGGCGTTGCTCTGCTCGTCATAGTGGTCCTGGCGGTTTAAATGAAAGTCGGCTTTTATGATCGGCTAACTTTGATGCGATAGCGGGAGTCCATGGTGGCTTGGAGGCAGGAACAACGTTTGGCGGAGCGCGTGCCGGACTCCTCTTCTGTTCCAGATGGGAATGTACTGAAACATGATTCAGTTCATAGTTTGTCTTATTGGAGTAAAACTTCGTTCTGCACCTCATGAAGTCCCTGCAGTGACGTGGGGACTTTGGCACAATTCTCTTTTCTCAATAAAGAGTAGAAAACATTTTTCCTCTTTTGGAACATTTTCCTTAACGCAATCCAAGGAGATTTACAACGTTTTTAACTCGCGGGAAGACTTTTCGGCTTTGAAATTTCTAAAATAAAACCATTATTTCCGAACCATTTGCGTTCTGAGGATACTCTGACCCAAACCTCCTTGACCAAGAATGTGGTTCCATTATTTGCATCATGGGGAAAATGTGCGACTAGCTGAGGGATCGACGGAGAAACCAGACTTTGGTGCAGACGGAATCTCAGTGGAATATCTTGCATGCAACCGGTGGGAATACTTACCGAATGACCACGACGGGGGCAATAACGTGACAGACTGCCCTCTTTGTTAAAAACCCAACGGTAACTGAGCTTGTGTTATTTCCAGTTGTTTCGTCTTCGCGGCCCTCGTGCTGCTCTGCTTGTTTTTCGGTGGGAGTTTTCCTCGCGGCTTCCTCTGGGCCTCGGGGCGCACGGGTCACGTGGGGCTAACTGCCCTCCGAGGTCGGGGGGGCCGTCGAGAAGTAGCGTTGCGCGGATAAACATGGAGGAGGTCTACCCCCCCCCCCCCGGAGGGCTTCGGGGTTTCAGCCACATTCCTCCCCAGCAGAACCTTCGCTGTACGCGAATGCACGTGTCCGAATCAATCGTATGAAAAACCATGAATGAAGGAGAAGGCGACTCCCCTGAGAAATGCTTAATCTGAATGTCTTCCTCTAACAATACTCGCCAAAGGAAGATGAGAGGTCAAGAGGTCATGCCCAGCAACACAAAAACCTGCACCATGGAGCTCCAGCAGGGTGTGAGATGTGTTGACAGAGGAGTTTGATCAATTTAGTCTAATAACAATGTTTCAACCTACAACGCCAACTCTCCTGGCGTCACGTGCCTGTATTCTGCTTTCTTTAAAATCGGTACCACTAAGAGCCGGCCCCATGCTCCAACAACAAAGATTAGAAATAAATTCATCTTCACAACTGATGTTGTTATAATATTTGATGGAACTGCTGAAACTGAGTGGGTTCGGGCTCTCGTACCATGCACCTTCCTGAATCCGACTACGACGGCAACGCATGCAATTATTCTTTACTACTACTGTACTTATCCGAGTCGAGGTCAGTGCTGGTCAGCTGTACTACAGCCTGAAAGTTAGACCGGAGCTCCGTGTTCACCTCACTGCAGGAAAGAATAACACAAAGGGAAAAATGTATAGATGTAACCATTGATTTCTTTATAAATGTACACGACGCAGGTACATACATGTAAAATCAGACTTCTATGCATTTAGAATTCTTTGCAATGTGCAAAAAAAGACAAAAAGACAGACATCAATATGAAGCAGTTGACGTTCTTCACCTTCTGTTGATGATTCTAGTTAATTTCTTGAATATTTTTTGCCTAAAATCCTGGCCAGGAGTTTTTTGATCTCTCGTTTTCTAAGAAAAAGCACCTTTATCTCGTCGGACGGTTTGACAGTACACCTCTGATTCATAGGTGGCGCCGACGTGCCGAGGAATGCAGCACTGAGCCTGAAGGACCGTGAAGAAAGAGACTGCAAGCCATCAAACAATGGATCCAAACTACATGTGAACTGAACATACTTATATAAAAAAAAAAGAACACACTTGTTATTAAGGATTCCCACAATGCATTTGGGTGCAAAAGACAAGTCTGACCGGCCTTAGCGAACAGGTCCTGCTTATCTGAAACCGGGGGCAAAACATTAGCAGCCATGTTGTTTTTACTTCGGTAATCCCGGGCGGAGGGAAGAGCGTCCTTTGCTCCATCAGTGCTCGAGACAACGCGCAGACACTCCTCTGAGGTGTGTGTTATGTCTCTTATCACCTACGCTCTGACATAGCGCAGGCGGTCCTCTCTGTGTGTGTGTGTGTGTGTGTGTGTGTAGGGGGGGAGGTCACCCACTTTTTCCCTCTTTTTTTTTTTTCTGTCGTTGAAAAAACAACCGTCCACACTGAGTCCACTCATCAGACGGCCACCGATTCCTCTCTGGACCGGTTGATCTTCCTTTATTGGGACAACAGCATCTGGTTTGCGCTGCACACGCTCCGTGTTGCTCTCCAGCGTTTGACCCCCTGTGAGGTCACAGGTGTCGTTCGTACCGTCCTCTGAGTTTGAGTCTTTCCACTTTCAAACCGTGTCGCGTCAAGATTAAAATGCTAAATACACCAACTAATGCTTGATGAGGATGAGGTTAAAGTGTTGGCTGAGTAGGTTTAAATATACACAGCCATGGTTTTATAAGAAGTGGTGGTTTGGTATAATCAGTAAATGGTGAGGGACAGAGAAATATGTATTGCTGCTGCGGCTTTTTTGTCACAATGATGTTGGAATATTGAAACCTATTGCCAAAAATAACCAACGCTTATGTTTAAGGCTTTAAGACTATTGGCATTGATGAACTCAATTTTGTATTCCGTATTTGCAAGTAGTGCTACGTTCAGTTTGAAGTTGCATAGATTTTTGGCTGCTGGAGACAGGAGGACAAAACACAGACATGTTAACGCCTCAAAAAAGAAGCATTTCTTTAAATGTAGTTGCAAGTTGAGCTGATCCTGGATATTATTGGCTGTCCTTCAGCATAGGACTGCTCATCGTGATGGTTTTAAAGCAGCAGTTACTTCAACAAGAAGCTCTCAAGAACAAAATAGTAAAGCAGCGATAGCGCTACGTAAATGCTGTAGACCATTTAAAGGAACCGGGCGTAGAACTGAGAAACCTTTTTTTCCGGTGTTTATGTTGCAGTTCATACTTCCTGCCAACAGAGGCCAACAAAGGTCACAGATTGCTTTATCTCGTATTAATCAGAGTTGAATCCCACGCAAACTATCATGCATGTGATTAATATTCTTTATGTCACAACTTTGCTACACAGCCAACTCAACTCTCCAGTCTTTTCTTCTATAAAGGAATTCAGGTTCAATTGATTCTATCTTGATTGCGCTAAACTCCTGGAGTCAAGCACCTTACAACATCAGCTGGAATGAAAATCTTCTGCCACTGTTGCCAATGTTGGCGGGTAAATGTGTGAAACCCCCTTTTCTTATGTTTTGAAAAGACTCACACGCTCGAACGCACACCATCTGCAAGTTGTGTCCCAGGTGACGAGAGACGGTTCCGAAGAAAGACGTCGGTGGGCCTTCCGGGTTTAGTCACACAGATTTCTGTCCAGACATGTAGAGTTTGTCACGACACAACGTTCTGACAGCGAGCAGCACTCACAGGGCTTTCTAGTGTTATGAAGATCCCCCCCCCCACACCGCGTCCACAACAAACGGCTCATTTTAGGACGCCGACTTGTATTTGGGTTTCCACCTTAACACGCTCACATGCTTTGATGTTGAAGAATGTGTTTTTTCTCCTCTATTTTTCTCACCTTTTTCCCCAATTCTCACTGGGACACGGTCTTCATAAATGAAATGAATCCATTTGGTTCTAGTGCCTTCTATGCCTGGGAACAGCCGACTGCAGCGCATTTTGAGGGTTGAGTGCGTCGGCGTGTTGGGGGGAGGTGGTGGGGCAAAATCAATGTTGCCCCAGGCTGAGTCTTTTGTCTTATCTATTGTATGTCACACATTTTTTTTATTTAATCAGTAATTGGCTAAAGGGCTTCTTAGACCCGCCCTTCTGCGGACAATCTTGAGATTGCCCCTAACGCAGCTGAAACACGCAAGACGGGACGTGGCTATGACAGGCAGGACGTGCAGGAAAAGCATATATTTTACAAATATTACATGTTATATTTAAAAAATATTGTCTCATAATTTAATATTATCTTTTCTTTTACTGTTTTTGAGCATCCGCCTGAGACCAGGGGCCGATATCTAAACTACAAACAGGTATTGTGGAGCAACGTGATGATTCGGTTTGGGGAAAAAGGTTGTCCTTTGGGTTAGAATGACAGACGTTCCTTTGCTGGAGTTACAGGACAAATAAATCAACGCTCACTTTTCTTGTTCCACACGAGGAATTACCTGCGGTCTCCCGGTTGACAGACATGGATTCTATACAAAAACATTTTTTGGGACACCTAGAAATTATATAATATATATATAATATATATATATATATAATATTTTTTGGTATTCGGTTACAAACGCATGAGATCAGGCTGCTGTAAAGACTTTGGCTCAAACCAGGATTTGTGTTTTGTTCCTTCTGGGCGACTATAAGACCTGCAGGCCCTCTAATGCCCATTGCTGTCTTAACAGTTGTATATGTGATTCTTCCTCAATAAGTTACAAGTTATTCACAGTTTTATGTCCCAAGTCAAATCCTAAAAGCAACAAATCATGTAATTTTATAACGACAATGCATCAAAGCACCGGAATAGTAATCATCACTCACGTTGGGCTGTGAAGGAAAAAAAAACCAACCCCAACTATGCAAATCCTAAGGATTTACAATGTGTTCATTATAGTAGATGATGATTTGCATTGTAATTTCCGTCTCTGACGTAAAACTTGGGTTGGACTTGTACACAGTCTTACTTTGGGGACCGGGCTGTCTGGTAACGTCTTAAAGCTCCACCCCAAATGAGGTTGCAATCACCCCCCCTCCCTCCCTCCTTCCCTCCTTCCCTCCCTCACTCCCTCCTTCCCTCCCTCCTTCTCCGTCTTGACTTTCATTACATTCACTTATGTCCTCTGGATCAACACACCGGACCTGCCGCTGGAGCTGAAGAGGGTGCTGGGGGGGGGGGAGAGGGGGTGAGATTAAACATTTAGGGACCATTACATTAAACGGGAGCAGCGCGGATGATGCGTTTTGCGCTTCGGCCACTCGATGAAAGAGGAGACGCGCAAAAGAAGAGATGGGCATCGTTCCTGCGCTTTCACCGACCCGGTCGTGGGGGAAACGCCGCCGTGGTGCCGCGTCCGCTGGACCCGTAGCCGCTGCCGCCGCCGCCGCGGCGCCGCTGCTGCCGCTGCTGCTTCTGGCGCAGCTGTGCGCCGGTTTTAACTTGGACACGGAGAGACGCGTCGTTTTCACCGGACCGCGCGGGAGTTATTTCGGCTATTCGGTGGAGTTCGTCGGCAACGCATCCAGGTGAATAAAGGCACAAAGTCTGCACCATTGTGTGCGGTTTATTACAGCCTGCAAGATATTTCTGCAGGGAGAATCTGACATTATTAATATCTATATGCACAATGTCCTACTAAGAGTCAGTTTGGTGCACCGATTCTTATACAACTTTCTCTGTTGTTTTTATGAGTGATTTGTCTCTCATAAATGTAGCAGCCTAAATTGTTTTGTTGATTCAACCTGCTATATTTAAAAAAACAAAACAAAAAATACAATTTTTCAGTGGAATATGAGTCTGTTGGAAAATGGATAGATTTTATGCTCTCTCTCTCTGTCTCTGTCTCTCGCTCACACACTGGCCTCCATCCCACTCGTGTGATTGGAAACAGGCATGCAGCCTGAGTTGGATGCAGAGAGGAGGGGGTTAACCCGCAGCAAAGTTAGACACATGCAAATGTCCCCCTGAATATCTACTGAAGCAGCTCTCCTGCTGTTTCTTATTCTGTGGACAGATGAGGAGCTGCCGAGTGAGATAAAGTCATAAAATGTTCTTCTTCCGTTAAATGCAGCCTGCAGGCTATATTTTAACTTTGGGCGTTGGTGAGGACTAAACAAACAGTCTCCGTCCGAAAGTCACTTGGACATGAGGGAAGTGTGGAGCAGCTCACATCTGGAGCAATGGATGGATTTGTGGTTCACCGTTATGATAATTGGCTGCATATTTTACAAATCAGATGCAAATAACCATATGGTTTGACAATCTAATATTCTACTGTTTTTGGAACACAAAATAGCACGTCAATATTTTGTCTCTGTCTCAAGGAAGGACATTCGACGGTTCTGGCTGCCTGGATAGGAAAGAATAAATAAATGAAGTGATGTGATGCGGATGGGAGTTGACATTTTCTCAGCCGTTTTTATATGGAACGTTTAGTTAATGTTACACTTTTATACGTAATCGTCCCTTTATGCTACTTTCCGTTAGCAATCACTCAATGGTCCTTTTCAACCCGGCAAACCGTTAGCTAGCTAGCCAGCTAGCCAGCTAGCTAGCCGGCTCACAAAACCAGCTGTGATGAATGTCACATGTAGACACGCCTGGCAATTTAGAGCTCACAAGTACATTCATTTAGACATCATTTTCCTTGAGTATTTACATTTTAAATATACTGCAATTTCAAACTTTGCTCCAGTAAAGACAGACGCTTACAGATAAGTAAGATACCAAAGTCACGTTTTCCATTAGCTCTTGTGTGTTGGGGAAGTTATACGCAGTTTAACATCAAACAACAGTTTTTCGTCTTAATTTTGAAGCTTGAAGACGTATTTTTTTTACTACATACTGAGTTAACCGTCTAACATGAGATTGAAACGTAGAACAATGTGATTGACCATTTGTGGATGTTGGATCACCTGAGAGCCCTTCATGGATGACAGTGTTCACCTCACCTTCATAGGCCTCCGCACATTGGTTGAAAATGAGGGCGACATCTGATTGGCCTTTGCCAGCTGCAACGTTAAAATAATGAACACATGAATGTATTAATAAGTGTGTTCCAACAACATATCACTAATGTAAATGTCGGTTTTAACAGATGTAGGTATGTTACTGTGAGGACGTTGGTTTTCTCTGGCAGCGAGAGGGGAGGATGTTGAGTCATTTTCTGAGATGTTGATTTAGACCAATTTGTTCGGACTAAGCCGAAGCTCCTTTTGCCTCAAATCCTTTTGAGTTTGAATGTTTTTTTTTCCTGCTCGTGGGATGATTTCTGCAGGTTGTCGTGCACTCGGACAATTGCTCCGCTGTTTGGCTGTAGGGAGCCTTGCTAAGAGCTGTGGCTCACCACGCCGCCGCGGACGGGATGGTTCAATATTGTACATCCACAATAAACTCGCTTTATGGACTTGATGTGTCCTTTGCTTTGGTCCCCAATGAAATATTTATGTCCCCCTCTTGT
Organism: Gasterosteus aculeatus; assembly: GCF_964276395.1. Lineage (NCBI taxonomy): Eukaryota > Metazoa > Chordata > Actinopteri > Perciformes > Gasterosteidae > Gasterosteus > Gasterosteus aculeatus. The sequence continues at coordinate 18,024,319 of NC_135705.1, forward strand.
GACTTGGTTCTCTCCCGCCACCATCAGGTAAAAAGTTTGTCAAATACTTTGGGAGAAGGTCAATTACCTTCCACGTTCAGTGCAAAATTGTAAATGTTAGCTTACTAACACGCTAAGCTAAGACGGGGAACATATACCTGCTGAACAAATGGCTGTATACGGAGAAAAGGGTACTTTTTGGGGTATAAGATTCAGATTAAACTACCTGCGCAGGTTCACACAGCAAGAGCGGTAGCGTTTCCTCGACCTCGCCACCGACTCATTCACATGAACAGAGGATGGAAAGAAACTCTGGATTCAGCTATTAGTCTGTTGCACAACTTTTAGGACATAATAATTTACCGGAAAAGGTATTCTTTGACCCAATTACATCGCTCAACTGTCCCGGAAGTTGTGATTCCAGGATTTGGCCGCTATGGGAAGTTTTTCCAACACTCTTGGCTTTTGGTTAAACATCCCATCATTGTGGGCATGTAGCATGCTAATATGAGTAGCATGCTAAGATGAGCATTTAGCTGTAGGCTACTTATGCACAGCCTCTCGGAGCGGTTAGAAATGTCAATAAACTACCTATTTTGTTTGGGGGTACTTGATTTTTTCACCCCCCCCCGGTACACACCCCACAGACCCACAACATACATGGAATTAGTCTGTAGCATTGAAATGGGACGCAGATGTTGAAATCCTGCAACCCGATGTCAGCGGACCTCTTTGTGTTTAGGAACCTGTCTGTCAATGCGTATGTCTGGTTTTACTCTTACATTTCAAGAGTATCTAGACCGGGTTTTTCATATTAGTAATAAAACCAGATCTAAGTCATTTGAGCAAATTCATGTGTCAAGAACAGTGGATATTTTCCTGCAGTTTAAATTATAGCACAGCTTTAATGTTAGTCCAATTTGCATATTTGACTAAAATACTACTAAGAAATCACACCAATGAGTGTTGTGTCAGATTACATACGTATGAGTGTTTAAGTTGGAGTTTCAGGCTTATACAAACATCATATCCTGTTTATTATAACAAGCAAGATAACATCTCAGAAACCTGAACTCAGCTTGGATTCCGGGGCTCTGATGGTTTCATGGACATCCATTACTTAATGTCACGGAAGGTCATACCAGTATCATGTGCCACTCAAACTGAAGCATCAGGCTTAATGTAAGTTATGAGAAATTCAACTAATGCCTTTTCCTTCATAAAATAGTTTCCATGAAACATATTCCGTATTTTAGAGAAAAGGGAATCTTGAAAGACCTACAATTTGGATATGACATGGCTCAGAATAACTTTGGCCTTGAATGACATGCTGCCTCTTTGACCTGCACATGCCCTTAAGCCATTCCCCTCGTCTGCAGATGTTCCTGTTTAACGTGAGTTAAAGGAATCCTGTTTTTTTCAGGTCTCAACAGCAGCATTTATCACCCCGATTCTGATTCACATCATGTCGTCGAGGAGGGTTTCGTCGGCCGCTAAGTTTCCGTTACAAGTGCTTTTAATTGACTCCTACAACTCAACACGTGCCGAGATCTCAGGGGTGGTAGTCACAGATCTTTGTGAGAAAAGGGCCTCTGAAAGCCTGCAGCCGGGTCTGCTAAGCGACTGTGGAGTGAGTGGTTAATGAGGAAAGCTTATCCGGGCATGTAAATATTCCTCTTCTGCTCTGCAGAGATTTGGGGGAGGGGGGAGGGCGGGGGGTGGTACAGAGTCTGATCTCTGCTAATGTCATCAGTCATCACGTTAGGCAATTCGCTGTGGGCCGGGACTTCTTTTTTGTAAAATTGGATTAATTACAAACAACCGCAAGCGATAAAAGGAACGAGGTTCTGATGCAGGGCCACTCCGTCTAATGTTCTGTGTGTTACGTATACAGTGGATGAAGCCGGTTTGGAGAACCAGCACGGCACCAAAGCGATATTCAGCTTGGACGGACCAAGCGGCATAACCTATTTTGGACCCCCCCGAGAAAAATCTACGCTCCTTTGGCAAAAACAGTATTTTTCAACCTCAAAGCTAACAAGGTTGCTGGTGCCTTGGTCGTAAAACTCACCGATCAAGGCGGCGGCCGAACCAGCAGCTTTGGCCCCTTTTCCCCAAGGAGTCTGGTGGCTTTGAAGAGAACACGGCAACGGCCTCAGTGGCCCGTCGGAAAAGGTCGTCTGATGTCAAGTTTAGGTGGTGAAAATATTTTAAGTAGCTTGCACTTAAACTCATGCTGATTCTTTTAAGCCTTTCCTTAGATCTCTGAAATACATCCAGCTGCTGCCCTCGCCCACAACAGTATATTACCGGGCTTCTGTGCTGGTTGTGTCTATCGACTGGAGGTCCTTCGCTGATGATGGATTGAGTCCCTCACACAACCCCGACACGGAAACGCTCTTTAAAGCTGCTCTAGCCAATAATTGACAATAAATAAGCAAATTGTTGCTTGGTTCTGCAGAGTTTTTTTGGCGTCCCTCAGCTCAATGTTTACGGCTCACACAGTCGCTCTTTTGCTCGCCTCTCACAGCTCTTGTTGACGTTGTTTCCAGCGGCCGCGGACAGCTGCCTGTAAACGAGCCCTGAGGCACACCCAATCAGAGACGAGCTGGTGAACATCTGCTTTGTGAATTCAACGTGGTGATGAAACTGCGCTTTTCAAACGTCACCCTTAAAGAAAAACCTTGTTGGTGCAGGTTGATTCCTGGCCGTCTTTTTTGCATGACTTTAAATTGAAAAATTCCTCTGCAGTGCAGGCGTTGACACCATGCTGAGGTAACAGAGCTTTGGCTTAACTTGATGCGACGATGTGGGAGCACTGCATAAGCATTGTTGATCGTGGGCAGATGTTCAAACTTGCAAAGCAATGCTGGACATATTGTCCTGCATCTAAGATAAAAAAAAAACACTCCATGCAGTGATAATCCCAGGGATCTGCAAAAATACAACCACTGAGGTAATAGCTGTAAACTGGTCTATGTATGTATGGAACATTTACCATCTGAGGCCCCATAAACTGCAGCAAGGAACTTACAGGAAATCTCCGTAGTGGTTCCACCCCTTTATGGTTGTACTACTTCTGAATTGCTTTTGTTGCCTGCTTCCTCTACATATGTTGCTCTTCTCTCTGTCATGATCTTAGTTCTGATCAAATAGGACTGTGCCACGTGGAGAAAATCAAATATCACAATTTATTTGACCAGATATTGGTCAATGAAACTGTTCAGTGGTGTTTTTACAAAGTATTCATTCAATAACATTTTTGATAAACAAATATTTGTAAATTAGCTATGATAACTATGCGGGGAAATGGTAAAGCAGCTAAACTTAAATCACTTTAGTGTAACACAACCGTTAAAACCACAAAGAGAGAACACCACACTTGAATTTACAAAGGTATAAGATGGGTTGCAATGTGACTGATAATCCTAGAATATCTGTCTAATATCACTATATTGAGCAGTGATTTTGCAGAGGGAAATGCACTCATTTGCTGTCTTTTTTAGTGTGAAATGACAATATTACTATAAATTTCTGTAAATATGAAGCTAAAGCCAGGAGATGCATTCATGTCAAGATTCACACTCCTCACGACACTTGACTTTACAGTACCAATTGAATGCACATGGTTGTAACTCATGACAGATGTTTCTTGGTTAAACCTTGGACATTCCCTCGACGCGGTCCGTCATCACGACGTAAAAGATTTTGTTTTTCTCTCGGCCGTCCAGCGTCAGCGTTTTGGTCGGCGCCCCGAAAGCCAACACCAGCCAACCCGACGTCACCGAAGGAGGAGCCGTGTTCTTGTGCCCCTGGAGCCGAGCCAACTGCAGCATGATCAACTTTGACAAGCAAGGTAGGGAGTCTTGTTAAATCTAAATCTACGGCCGGGCCTCCTTGCAGTTGGAAATGTGACCCTTGAAAAATCAAGCTTAAATAACCAAATACCGAGGGAGACAAAGCGTCCTCCACGTCTTGAACTGCAGGACCGGTTGATAACTCACATTGTTTCCAGGTTATAAACATGTCACTTTCCCCAGTGGCCCTGTTAAACAGTTGAGACAGGACTAAGTGGCAAACGCTCAGCTGCCTCCATCCAACCATAAAAGTGTCTCGGAGACGGTGTCGGCCGCGTCCCGCTGTGCGTGACCCTCGAGGTCACGGGTTTCACTCCATGCGTTCTTACAGCTCCTAACTTAAAGAAGCCTTTACTCTTCATAACGTCCTCTCTTTGTGCTAAATAAATTCACGTTATTTACTTAATGTTTTGGTGAGCGAGGCTTTCCTCCGCTACGTTCTCTATTCTGGGACTCGGGCTGTGCTTTGCTGTGTTTTCACAGAGCTTTGATCTCCTGCTGGGCCGGGCCCCAGTGTTGTGAGCGCTCTTTAATTAGGGCAGAGTCTTTACTGGGACAAGGACCCCAGAGGACCGGGGGGGTGGGGGGGGGCAGAGAAAGAATCCGTCCGCCATCAGAAATACAGGAAGCGATAAGGACCCACGCTTGAGGATCACAGGAGTCACTTTACGCTCTCCGATGCTCATATGGAGTTGCCTTTTAAACAGACTGAGAGAAAGCGCTTGTGTGCATAAATACACACAAACAGCCACCGAAACACGAGAAATATGCAGAACCACACGTATGTTCAGGCAAAACGTATATATCTACACACACAGACACGCTCCTGCATTTACATTCAGCAGTCACGAGTGGATTATGGCACAATGGGCTCTTGGTTGAGAGCATCACCATCACCTCTACTTTATCAGTTTTATTATTTGTGCTCATTTTGTGCGTCTTTGTGTTTTTTTGCAGTTGAATTTATTTCACATTTCTTTGTGGACATTTTCTTGGTTGGTGTCTCTGTGACGTAGTTATAGTTGAAAGCCAATGGGGGGCCCCTCTGGGTCTGTCCTCTGTAGGCCCGTTACAGTAATCTATCTGTGTTAGCAGAGCTGCATTTCCCATTACAGACCTCGGGATTCATGATGTGTTCGGGACACACGCCAGACTGCGTTAATAAACAGGCGCGGGGTTGCAGCCAGGAGAGTTCATTGTCATCACTCTTCCACAGACATCTAAAAAATATATATACGCAGTTGCAGGCGGATTTAAGAAGGATTTAAGGTTTCAGGTTTTGTAAAATCACTTTTCAAGGATACTTAACTGCACGTGTTTCCTCAGAAAGACTTTGTGATGAAACCATCACAGACTTTCATTTTTTATTTAGATAAGGATGCGAAAAGTATTTCAAAGCCTGTAACTTTTTTTAATGCTGTTCCATGGGACATCGAGCCACCTGTCTCACCTCACTGTTACTGCCTATGTCTCCAAATACATTGACTCATTAATTTAGCAAGCAAAGGAATCCTGAAGTTGTAATGCACACACACACACACACAGCGTGGAGGATGGATTAAGACTACAGACCCCGGGAGCAAGGCCATTCAATTTCAATGCAAAAGCCAAGAACATGTGAGGGGGGGGGGGTCTCCCCAAAAAAAACCTTAACAGCGATGACAGGGGGATCTCTTAAAATACCAACTCCTGACATGCTGCATGTGTGTTTGATGAGAGTGTGGCAGCGATGTGCTATTCACTAATAGAAAGAGCTGCGTACAACTCTAAAACATGTCCGTCCTCTCTGTGTTCTTCTAGGTGATCGACATTTTTACATCAATGGTGTAAACACTCAGGTTGAATTTAAGTCCCATCAGTGGTTTGGAGCTACGGTGCGTTCCCATGGAAACAGCATCCTGGTAAGAGTGCGTCGGGGTTGGTTGTTCTGTTGGCTCAGGTGCGCAAGGAGGAGATATATTGGTCGGGGAAACACTGATTGTTTGTTCAAATTTTATTTTTAAAGTGCTAGCAGGGACATTTTTAATACGTGCCGTTGGGACTGTGTGGGGTTGCTTAATGTCCACATTCCGAAACGTTTCTAACCCTGACTCCCGTCGAGTTTAGAACAGTAAACACACAACAATCTGAGAAGTCTTACCACATTGGCTTCGTGAAAAAAAAATCTATCTGAATATAAAAGCCTAGAGCCAACAAGTGTTTTTCAATTCCTATTAGAGGTTGAGGAATTTCAAACAATGTGCTTTACTCGTACAACGATGATGGGTTAAAAAACGAGCCCTTAACCATGACATATAATACGTTCCTGCAAATGAAAACCACATTATGGAGAATCCTTTTGTGTTTGTGCTCGGCAGGCTTGTGCTCCCAGGTATTACTGGAGGACTGAACATGACACACCTTTCGCCGACGTCACAGGAACCTGCTACCTCTCTGTAGACGGTCTGAAAACGTTCGTGGAGTACGCCCCCTGCAGGACAGGTGAGCGGACGTAACAGCCGCCAACCGCTGGTGTGGTTTAAGTGACGGATGCCGTGTTCACCAGCCAGCTCAAAACTTAGCGACTATTAGTTACCACTACTCAGCTAGCTATTAGCTAACTCGACATGCTTTTAACCGGGCTACATACAAACAAATATACAAATATAGGCTAAAAAGGGGACTCAAGGCAAACGTACTGCATGGCAACATGAAGCTTCCTGTTTAACTTCCCCAAATCATTCCAACACCTCAATTGAGAGCAGGATTGTTCCCCAAATCTAAATCATTTATTTTTGGCGGTACTAAGGCTTAGAATGTCCTAACATATTAGTTAGTATATTCCCGAAATAGTGTAACTATTCATTTGCTCACAAGACACAATATTGTTCTTAGTTTTTTGTTTTCAATGGAATAAAGATTGTTAATGTTTTCCATCTTTTGTGCTGTCTTGCAGAAAGACATGGGCCTGTTGGGCAGGGATATTGTCAGGGGGGATTTAGTGCAGACTTCACCAAGGTAAGAGAAATATTTTCTGTTTTCTACACAATCACATACTTGCCATTTCTATGTTTTGGTTGATGTAATCAGGGGCGATTTCGCTCTGTTCAGCACATCAGATTAGCAGAGTTTGTTTGTTGAATTTCCCGGTGACACACGGACTGTTCTGTGTTACAGGACGGCCGGGTTGTGCTCGGAGGACCGGGCAGCTTTTACTGGCAAGGTGAGCTGGCGAGAATGTGGACCGGCATGGATCTGCAGCTGGGCGCTGGAGCTGAAAGTCACGTTGTCTTATTTCAACCTCTGACCGTTGACCGGTTTGCTTCCCGTCCATCCCGTAGGCCAGCTGATCTCAGCCACCACGGAGGAGATCGTGAAGGCCTACTACCCCTCCTACTTTCTGCTGTCCGTCGCCGGGCAGATTCAGACACGACAGGCGCAAGGGAGCTACGATGACAGTTACCTGGGTGAGGAAGTGCATCTGAGTCTAATCAGCAAAATTAGAATACCTAATCATTTATTCCAACCCTAACAATATCGTTACGGATATGACAAACGCTACTTATACCCAGATGACAAGTGGTGGAGTCTACGTGATACGCAGGCTTACGCCGCATACCCACCAACAAAAGCGCGATGATACGTAACAAAATCTTTGTGACAGAACGTTCTAACTTTCATTCATAAATTCACCCTGTCTGAAGGCAGTACCGGTCAATAAAAAAAATGACCAAAACTAATGCTAATGCTAATTAGCGATCCCTGCTTACTAACGGATGCGTTTCATTTCATGTGCGCAAAATAAACGCCTTGGTTTTTTATTCAATTTCGCACATTTAATTACCCAAGAATCTTCCTAAAAGTCGCATTTAATCACATTTATATTCCCCGGAGGAAGAAGAACTTTTCTGACAATCTGAAAAAACACCATGTGATGGATTTGCTGGCGACCTTTCCTCTTGTTCCACTATCAGGCCGAAATAGTCAAATACAAACACGTTACTTAAGACCTGACGCAAGACTCTGCATGTCACAAGCTAATTAAATAGGAATGAGCACATTCATGCTCTAAAGCATGATGAGCCTCTGTGGGTGGTGTCATCCTCAGGATGCAGCTAAATCGACCTCATTAACGGTCAAACGTTCATACAGAGGTTTAAGTTCAACAAAAATGCTACATGTTGGTATTATTCATTCTAAAAGTTATTATTACAGTCTAACTTGTAATTTCGGAAACAAAGCCCTTCATTTTATCCGCCACGTAAGGCGTTTTTTTTCTCACGTACATTCGTCTTCCTCGCTCCTGCAGGTTACTCCGTGGCGGCTGGTGGCGAGTTCAGTGGGGATGACGATGAAGGTGAGGGTGATGTTTCCAGTGCAGACAAAATGCATGGCTGAGTGAAGGGTTTGCTGACCCCAACACAAAGTCTGTCTAATGTTTAACCACAGCCTCATCACATGTGATCGTGGTGTGATTATTGCATCTTTCAGGAAGCTTTGAGAGGCTCAAAGAATAAATAAATCTATATTGTTTTGTGCCTGTTGATCACAAAGGTTCCCAGTTAGCCTGCCTGACCTTTTGACCCTTGCTTTCCCTGTTGCAGATTTTGTCACAGGAGTTCCAAAAGGACACATGCTGTATGGAGTTGTAAGGGGTTCCCTCATTTTCATATACAACCATTTCACAGTGCAAACAGTGGACAAAACAAATAAGTATGACGTGCATTGTGCTCAGGTGTCAATATTAAACGGAAGGGACCTGGAGCCTCTGCTCAACTTGACAGGAGAGCAGGTATGTGCACATCTGGACTGTAGTCTTTTTTTTTCATAACGTGGGCACACTTTTATATGTAAAGGAGGGCTGGAGATGAAGGAATTTGCCCGTGCAGAGGAGGCCTATATCAGGGGCAGAGGTCGAGCTTACTGTACGCAGTACTGTATTCTGCAAATGAATCCCAGAAACAGCAGCCCGGCTCAATGTTCATGTTGACACTGTATTATTCAGCATGCGCGATGGAAATGGGAAATACGTAAGAGCAGCAGTTTGTCCGAAAAACAACCGAGAATTTATTCATTTGTATGAGGCTCGTAAATATAGTGGATGTCTTTCAAAGTCACAATGTTGATAGCAACACTGCTATTGTTCCTCTTTGTGATTCACGGAGCTTTGCATGTGTTGAGTTGAAATAAAGATAGTTGAGGATGAGTGTGGACTCCTGGAGCAAGTGCCCCAGGGGGTTTGGGGTTTGGAAGTGGGGACGGGGCCCTTGACTGCCCCTCTTTACGCCTATGGACGTTTTCAAGGCTGGTGTGATCCTACTGCAGGATTCCATCTCTGCACTTCCACCGACAGCAGGCATTCTTCTATTCAAATGCAGTGCACATTTTACCACAATGTTCTGTAAAGTTGGCAAATCAAATGGCAAACCAGAGACCACTATCTCCGTACCTTTGGGGCTCTTGCACGGACCACAGCCATCGTCAAACTCGGCCGCCGCCTTGGTATCGACGCACAACTGCAAAGTTTCATCACGGAACCTTGCAAGGTTGTACCGCTGTCATGTCAACTCCCCCCACAATAAATAGTATTAGTTGGACACAAAAAGATAAACAGTTTGTGGCTATAAACAATTAAACAATTGCCGAGGAAGAGGAAGCGAAGAAGTAACCGTAGCTTGTTAGCCTCAAGGGAGAGCATGTGTGTGTGTGTGGGGGGGGTCATCGGCGACTGCTCGGGGTGTCAGTCTCAGGGTGGAGGGCGCTGGGTAAACTGTTAAGTCACATGGTGATCTGAGGTGATCTCCCGGCTGACGGACTCCCCGCTGTGTGGGGGGAGAATGCTGGTCCCTCTTGAACTGTGTAGCCTGAGTCAGCTGCGAAAACACACCAGAGGGGATTTGTGCAAGAGGCCTGCTTGTTTGTTGAAGCAAACCTCACATGTAGTCATTTGTCAGACCGGTAACTATTATTTTCTCTTACTGCATCAGACCGTCACGGCCAAGTCAATGAGCTGAGGATCATTAATGTTGAGTTTGAAGGTACTTCATTATTATTTTCATTAGGTTATAAATATTTTCTTACTAATGTCGGACACAGATCCAATTTCAGAATAGTGCCGTGTTGTTGCAGCGCAGGACCCAGGAGCAGAAATGGTTAACAGTCCTTGTTTTAAAGAAAACGGGGGGCTGGCGTGCTGGTGGTCACGCCGGAGGAAAGGTCGGCGGACCGGGTACGGGTTGAATCCGGAGAGGTAGCGAACCCGAAGCTGAGGCCAATGAAATGGTAACAGGGTTTGCGGAGCAAGCAGTTGCCGAGCGCCAGTTTTTTTTTTAGCCGTAGCGTAAGTCCCACGTTAGAGGACTGACGATCTGACAACGACTGGAACGGAGGGTTGTAGCATATCGAGCATGGAAGCACGGTGCTGGATTATTGCGTTTCAGCTGTGCTGGTCAATTGGAAGGAAAGGCACAGCTCAGACCATCACAAATACTGTTTCATTAGTATAACGTGTTAACAGGGGTTGTAAGTAATTAGAAAAGATGGCATGATTGGATTTTAAAGGAAATAAGTGTGGATTCTCTACTGCAATGGCGCTGTTTGCAAAGTTTTTGTTGCTTAATGTGCTTAATGCTCCACTTTGATTATCAGCCAGCTAAGCTAACTGACTGTCTGGTGCTGATCCGGAATGATATGATGTATTTTAGGACCTCTGAAAACAGCTAAAGGACAACTTGTCAGTGCATGCAGTGGTTAAAAAAAAGTTTCCGTAAAACAGCTCATGACTGTGAAAACTGACCATTGTGCAACTTTCCTCAGCGTGCTGATTCCCCCTCTTATGAACATTGGTGGTGGTTCAGCTCCTCGAGGAGTCTGGATCGTAAGTGGGAGTGTGTTTCTGGCAAAGCGGACATGGTGTCACAGTGAATATGAACTTTGTCCTGTGCCTCGCTGTGACTTATGTCCATGTCAGCTATTTGGCGTGTGATATAGAGGAAGTTAACCCAAATATTCAGTCTTGCCTTTCACAAAGGGTCTCCACACTCATACCTCCTTTTTTACTGAGAGTAACTGATTTATCGTACGAAGAAAAACTCAATGAGTGAGTTTTAAAGGGGTTGGGGTCCCTAATGCGCCGCACCCCCCCCCCATAAGAAGGGGAGGGGAGGAGACCCCCCCGGGGGGCCGTAGGGTTGTGCGATTGGGAAGGAAAGCTTGTGGGGGTGGTGGTGGAGGGTACAAAGGAGAAAGAAGAGAGGGAACCTTTCAGAAAAGAAAGGGACCCGTGGCGTGATTACGGGCTAACTGGGTCTCGCTTGTGTAATGCGTTCCAGATGGGGTCCTACTTCGGCTACGCGGTGGCAGCCACCGACATCAACGGCGATGGGTGAGTGGACGCAGTGACGTTGAGCCATGTGAAAAAATAGGTGAAAGGCCGGTTGAAGTAGAGAAAAGAAAGCTAAAGCAAGAGATTGAAAGAGAAGGATGATGTCACTCAAAGTTGTTTTTTAACCTTTTGGAAGTTTCCAGAGCTTCGGTTCTGTCGCCTGTCACTCTCCAATGTGTCATAGAAGTTTCTAAAATGCTCTCATTTGGTCTGTAGTTCCTCTTAGTCTAAAGTTCAAGTCCCCTTCCTTAAACCTCGCAGAGGCACACAGTTAAAATGAGGTTTTTAGGTTGCAGTGTAGCTTTAGAAAGTGTGGCATATACATTGCATCTATTTAAAGTGAGTTAAATGGGATTTGCACTTGTTTTAATAGCTGTATTATACAGATGTCACTTTACTTCAACTGTGTTTGCAGCTGAAAATCATCCTGTGAATGTTCTTGAAGAATCAAGTTCAAACTTTAATTTTAGGTTTCTAATAGAACATGTTTACGTGCTTTAAAATGAAAGAAATGTTCTCACACCGTCTCAATATTGCTGTATTTACCCTGAAACTCTGCATCTCTTTAATGGCTCCCTCACAAAAAAGCCCAATTTGTCTATTTGTCTCTGATTGGCTTGTGAGAGCAATTTTAAAACAAAAAGTGTAATGGAAAAAAAAGTTAAATTGGTGCCAAAAGCCTTCTGGAAAACCGAATCACTGCTAAAAACCGTGGCTTTATTTTAAATATCCACCGTGTCTTCTTTCAATATCTTCATCCATTTGCCGCCCTCGTCCCCATCATGTGTCTCCTTCCTTTTGCCTTGTTCTCCAGTTTGGACGACCTGGTGGTGGGAGCTCCAATGTTCATGCGTCGAGGGCTGAACGGGCGCCTGGAGGAGCTGGGTAAGGTGTACGTGTACCTCCAGAGGGGCCCTCTGCGGCTGGAGCCCAGCAGGTCCCAGCTCCTGGGTCAGCAGGCCTTCAGCCGCTTCGGTACGTCGCTTGCTCCACTGGGTGATCTCAACCAGGACGGATTTAACGGTAGGAGTGCTCCACAACGCGCGGTTTAAAATGCTGGAGGACAATGACAATAATTGGACAGCAGTGATTTATTATATTTTTATAAGGCTGAAATTCACGTTAACGTCTAGAATTAATTAGGCTTTTGGTGAAAGACTGATTTTGAATATTTTTTTCAGTAAACACAGATTATAATGTTTCGTTCTGCAACGTTGCCATTGTAATGCGGAACTGTATTCTGAGAATTTGGTTTGTAGCCTAACATTAGCGTTTCACTTTTAACGATTGCATTTATGCTTTGAAAATCATAAAAGTGGTTTCCATTTATAAAAATGATCTTGCTTAATTTAACATATATCACATACATAAATCGTTTGTTTGAGTTGACTTTCTGTAATAATCCAAACTGCGATGGAAAAATCCCATTGTTTTTTTGTCAAAGTGTGATCCTACATCCATACAATGGTCTGACAACATTTGTCATTGCATTACATATGTTGCATAACATATGTTTTAGACCATATTTGCGAAAACACAAGATTCTTCACACTGTGTCTCTTCACAATCAGACATGGCCATCGGTTGTCCCTACGGAGGAGACCAGCAGCGCGGGTTAGTTCTCATTTACAACGGTCACGCGGGAGGACTGATGGACACGCCCACTCAAACTCTCGTCGGCCAATGGGCTTCCAGCTCTTTCCCGGCCAGTTTCGGCTTTGCCCTGCAGGGCGACAGGGACCTGGATCAAAACGGCTACCCAGGTAGCGTATTGGGGCGTCTGCTCTGACTATGTCCTCCTCTCTGGTGCCTTCGTTGAACTCTCTTTCCACTCCTGCAGATCTGGTTGTTGGTGCGTTTGGGGTTGATAAAGCGGTGCTGTACAGGTACGCTCTTTGACTCCCTGTTCTACCGTTTGGTAGAGCGCATTTTCACTCACTAGGATCTTATTGAAAAACATATTCTCTTTTGTTCTGATCATCCTGGGCTTTCTCCAATCAGGGCTCGGCCGATAGTGAGCGCCAGTGCTTCTCTCACAGTGCAGCCGAACATGTTCAACCAGGAGGAGAAGACCTGTGAGCTGGTCACAGCAAATGGGACCGTCGCTGTGTCTTGGTATGGACGGCGACTGTTCTGGAATAAAAGCTCAGCTCCACTTACATCTCAATATCTTAAAGAGTTTTGCGAGTTTTTAAAGATCTTTCAGCTTTCTGAACTTTAGCTTACGAGAACGTCAAATGACCTCACGTTTGCCACTTTCCTGTCCAAGATGCTCTGAACTGCAGTGTTCTTAGACCAGGTAGAGAAAGGAACAATCTCAATGGAGCTCTTGACGTAAGATCGGTCTGACCATCGTTTTAAACCCGGAACATTGTTAAACTGCAGGAGAAGGCGGATGCCAAACCTGGCTGGCACTTTATGAAAAATCTAATACAAGTAAGCCTTGTTTTAGTGTTTATGATTGTTTTCTTTGCTGCCGTGGTAACAAAAAGAAGAGGAAGTGGGAGGAAGGTGAAGAAGTCATGAGAGAAGACAGAACGGTGGAGAGCGTTGGAAAAAGGCTCCAACGCTCTCGTATTGAATCAGATATTGTTCTTACGCAAGAGCATGAGGCGAATCCTCCCTTCGCGTCACCTTTAAATATTCATATGTATTTTCAGACAAAAGGAAAAAAAGTTTTTTTTTAGAGTTTTAGAGTTGCTTCTTAAACTTCTGAAATTTCTTTCCCGGGTTGCAGTGCAAACAGCGAGTTTGTTTCAATACTTGATATAGTACTAGTAATACAACAGAGGAGTACGTGTATGTGTTTACAGTGAGTCAACGTTAACGCTGGATTACATCGTAGGGACGGCGGACTATTAATACAAAATACCATACACAGAGGTAGTCACAGACCGTAAAAACTTTAAAGATTATACATTTTAATTGGAAAAGGATCCGCTGTACAGAAGTACCTCAAACCAGTGTAAACACATCTGTAAAAGCTCAGTGCTGAAGTTCACCCCCCCCCCCCTCCATATTTTTGTCCACCAGTGTCAGCATTGGATTCTGCCTGCTGGCTAATGGAAAGCACCTCCCCTCTCATCTAGGTGAGCCACACACACACACACACACACACACACACACACACACACACATACACACACACACACACACACACACACACACACACACATGGTCCCTATTACCTTGCTTTCTTTGTGTTGCCACAAGTATGCCGGACCTCACTGTGGTCAATTTGGCAGTTAAGATCAAGACTAAAGAACAATCGTGTAAACACGGGGTAATTCGGTGGGCTCTGGCAGTTCAGAAGAAGTGTGTGTGTTCCTACTGCGAGGGTGTGTGTTGTCGGTGTTCTCCACATAGTTGCCGTCGAGAGGAGCCACAGCACATTCCTCTCTTTGAACGCTGCATAGAGAGCAGAAAAGAGGAAAACATGGAGGAGCTTCACCATGATCATGATTACCGTTCTACAACTGTGCATCCACACAGTTTAACACGGCCGAATGTCACGCATCACGTGCCGGCCGTTTCCCGCTGTGCGGCCGTTTCCTTTACGTGTGCATGCTTCCCCAGGCTTCGTGGTGGAGGTTCAGCTGGACAGCGCGAAGCAGCACCAGAGAGATTCCATCAGGAGGACCCTGTTCCTGGACAGCCAGCAGCCCAGCCTGCTGAAGACCCTGCGCCTTGCACACGGGGAACGCCTGTGCCTGGACGCCAGGATCTACCTGCGGGTCAGTCACGCCCGGACGCTCTTTCAAACCTCAATCTGTCTTAACTCGCCTGTCTTTCCTTTTGTTGAGAGGCTTAGTCGCACCAGCGGCACCAGGTGAATGTCATCATCTCGCTGGTAGGGCAGAGGGCAGAAGTCATTTCAAACAGACAGAGCTCGAAGTTGCTGTTTCAAGTGCGCTTTGAGGGGGAACCAGTACAGTACCAATCATCTCATCACTCAGCGGTCACCTGATCAAAGCCGCGGCCTGCCAAAAGTGGAGAGGGCATCTGCCTTGAAGCTAATTGCACGGGCATAATGATCAGAGCACTTTGCTCTTTGGACTGCATAGAAGATGGTTTGAGCGGGAAGTGCCATTCAACACTTGTCTGTTTGTGCAGCACTTCTTCCTTTTACTCTCTTTGAAGGGGCCACATCGCTGTGGCTGCTTAAACAGAATTCATGTTACATCTTAAATAAATCCTAAAATGGACTAAATCCTACATTTGTGGACCATAGTTGCTCTCTGAACATTTGCTTTTCTCGCACATCTATTGGAAATAGGTCTCCAACTCCTGGAGACAAGCAAATTTCACATGAATGACTCGCATCTCTCTCTGTTGCAGGGCGAAGAAGAGTTTCGGGACAAACTCTCCCCTATTTCCATCAGCCTTAACTTCAGTCTGGATCCTCATGCCCTAGTGGACCAGCACAGCCTCAGACCCATCCTGAATTACGGGACAGAACAGCGTGTAGTGCAGAAGGTATGTGTGTTAACCCATAATGCATTGGGTTTTAGAACGTGTTTTGGTGTATTTGGATTGAATGCTGAGGGACTTGCTGGGCTGACACTGTGCTCTCATTCCACACACAGCAAATACTTGGGCGCAAATGGGTAGTCGCGCGTGGCGAGTACAAACGGGCAAAGAAGCAGCCATTAGCTAGTTAGCGTGCTAAGCTACTAGCGAGAGCTTGTCAGAATGGACTCTGAGCAGTTCACGCCTTAATGTAACAAACGTCTTGATGGGTAATGGTGGAGAGCGGCTGCAACTGGTCCCGTCTGCACGGCCTTCGGGAAGAGGAGGAGGACGTTGGGTCACTAGACACAGCGGTCGTATCGCAACGTGGACACCGGAGACACGTTTGGATACTAATTGTAAATGATATCCGGTTGATGTTGAGATCCAATCTTTAAAATACACCTCAAGTATTATTGCTTAGTGTAATGGGGGTAAATAAAGGTAAAGGGTTGTATGTCACACCTTGGGCCGTTTAACAGTGGGCTCCAAACCTTTTGAAAACACTTTATGACAATCTTTTCTTAATGCCATGGTTGAACATTTTAGTAACCTTAACTTTACCAAACAAATATGGGTAAAGTAATATTCTTGGATTCTCATAATCCAGGTGCTAACACCTAATTCCCCGAATAGGAAAGCTGTAAATCCATGCAGTGTTGTCCAACACTTTAAAAGCAGCTACCCATTGAAGTGCTTCACTGTGTTGAGTAGTAAATTGCTTCTATGTATAACATTACCGCGCCGAACAGCCAGACCGCGCCGCTTATGTGGCCACACGCCTCGTGTGTCACGAACCGAGGAGCTGACGATCCCTTCACCGCCATGCCGGCTTACAGAGACGACACGGCGCATTCACACACAACGCAACCAAACCATCCGAAATCAATCTGCGCAGCGAGGCAGGTTTAACAGCACGTCTCAGCCACTGTTTGCGCCGTCTACGCCATTTTCTCATTCACATCAAACGTAACCCCCCCCCCCCCCCATCTTGTGCCGAACCCCCATATGGTTTTAGGTTGCAGAGCGTCGGCATATTAACGGCACTCTGGTCTCCGTTTGAAATGTTTCCTATGTGGCGAGTTTGAAGGTTTACGGAGGGCCGGCGAGTCCTGTGCGCAGGGTGGGGCTGGGAGGGCGCTCGGCTCGCACACATCTGGTTGCGGTTTGTTTGTGCGCGTTGCCAGGTCTCCCCCAGCGGGCGGGAAACGTGCACGTGTTTATTTGAGTGACTGCAAACGTGCACTGCTTTTGTATTTGAATACACCGGCTTTGTTTTGCACCTTTGTGAATTCGATCTGTTGTTGTTCTTTCTTCCCCCCCGACGGGCAGGAATCCGTTTAGCCTAATCGACGGCTGCTGGTAGACCGTCGGTCTAACATTTGAATTTGCATTGTGTAGAGGGAGTCTAGCATGAACTACGCTGGTCGTAGTCCGAGGTCCTGCGTTGTTTACATCCGCTGGCCGGCGGTTTATTCCTAATGATGCAGGCGAGTCTCTCTGCGTCCGCCATCGCCGCCATGTTGGATGCGTATATAGCGCCTTTAAGTCGTCGATGGGTGTGGTCACACCAATAGTCATGTATTTACGTCCCATAATGGCCTCCCCATACGTGGCAAGGTTTACTCATGCTGGCAGAGTGCGCCTTTCTGCACAGGGGCTAAAGGGCTCACCCACGAGGTTTGAGGGGTTTTCCAGTGATGATGACTTCTCAGGAATATATGACTCTTTCCCAGAAGTCGCTTCATGAATGTAGCCTGATGTTATTCCATTCCATGTTTCTCCTTAAAGAATCATCAAACACTTTATTTCACAAACTGTTCGATTAAACAATTCCAGCCTGTTGTTGTAAAGGTGATTCTAAATGCATTTTCCCAATTGAACGTCTGTTACGGTTCAGCATGCGACGCCACTGCCAGCGTGTCCTCCGGGTGTGATTTTTAAAACCTGAGTTTTCATCAAACTTCAACACATCTTGACGTTAACCAACCGAGCTGGAGGGGAAACGGATCGCATGGGTCACACATGTGGGGAGATGAAAAGATGAAAGTGGACGGAGGGAACGGGAAGATAAGTCGGTAGTCATCGCTGGATCTCGAGTCTATTACGCAGCGTGATCCTGTCTGTTTGGTGTTAAAAGGGCGATAGATACCCTCTTGAGTCCTGAGTGGACGTAAAACCCGGGGACTTGAACGAGGAATTTGCGCTGAGACACTGTTAACTATTGCCAGGCCGATTCTTTGCTCTCTGTAGCATTCTTGGGGAATCTAATGTTTCCCATATGTCGGAGAGATGCGGAAACGGCAACAATGACACCGCGAAGCTACTTGGGAGGAAAAGTGGAGAGAAAAGCAAACATCTGAAGAAAAAAAACAACAACAACAATGCATCCAAATCCAACAGCGGCATCAATCCTTTACTGTGGTTCCTTGAGTCATTTGTCACACAAGATTTAAGAGCAGCTGAAGCCCAGCTCTCTTCGAGCCGTGAGGTTTTTGCTCCTCCTCCTGTTTGAGGGGGGGGATACATCATCCTTTCATTCTCCGCGGTTTCCCTATTCTTCCTTTTCTTTGATGAAAGGACGCTGCGTTAGCACGCGGCCTCAGCAGCTGGTTGTCGCAAACATTTGTTTGGGTTTTGTGCGTATGTGGAGGAGATACGCCTCTTATCCTTTCATTAAATCACAAGCAGCGTGCCGGCTTCTGTAAACATCCACTTCCTCCAGAGCTTTTCTCCGACATTACATTCCCTGGAAACCCCTCTCTCCTTTTCATCCATCATAACCGTCCCTCTTCCCCCCCTCCGTTTGTCTCTGTCCTTCTTTCCTCAGGCCCAGATTCAACTCGATTGCGGAGAGGACAACATCTGCGTCCCTGACCTGCAGCTGGCTGTTTACGGGTGAGATTGAAATCACCCCTCTGTTACTTTATTGATGAAGTAGATACGGCCGCGGCGTTTGCCGTCAGTTGGCTGTTTACACATCCAGCAGACACACGGCAACATTAGCATTTCTCCATAGCAGTCGATTAATTAAGTCCAGCGCTTCCTCTCTTTTAGCAGTTTATGGTCTCCACCTCCAACGGTTGCAAATCGGATCTGCGTGTGCAGTTCAGAGCGAAATAGAACTGAATGGATTCGGTCTGCAGATTGCGTTTTCAGTTCTCTCAAAGCAGCAATCTTTGACTTTCGCGTACTATTCTTAATTCTAAGCTGCGTGATTTTCACGCCCACAGACTTTGACTTAAACAACACTGTTGTGAGTCTTTTAGACTGATTATCAAACCAATCCACCACCAACCCTCCAACCGCGCGTCTTTAACTTCTGGATCAAAGGACCGTTGTAATTATTGACATGGTGATAAACTGTGTTGTTCTCTCATGTTGTCTCTGCGGACTGATGCGTAACTGCGGAGACGTCTTTTTCAGATTGTCTTTGTCCCTAAGAAGATAAACGCGAGTGCAAACACGCGCCGGTCAAAAATCCAAAGGGCGGAGCTTCACTTCAGCATCATTGTCCAACGCTTAATCTTTACAAACCCATTTACGGTGGAAATATTAGGATTCATTTTAACAAATTATGAGATTCAAGCAGCAGTGAAGAAGTGAGGATACATAAATGTATTATAATTATGGTTTCAATAGATCTGCTCATATCTGCAACAGCCTTAACACATCCCACATATTGATGTTCGCAGAGAGGAAGAAGACATCGTAATTCGTGTCCCTTTCACTCCGGTCTTTGAAAGCTGTATGTGAAAACACTTCATCCGGTCTGTCAGGTGTAAATCTCACCTCTGGAGTCTCAAGAGGACGCGGAGACACCGACACAGAGCAGCCGTCGTCATGCTATGATTCTCTAAATCCAATTTTAGATTTAGTGGCTTTAAATACTTCGTTATGGTTGTTTTGCAAACAGGGACCGTATTAAATCAGCTGTTTTGATCCATATTATTGCTACAGACAATCCTGTGGTCGCTGGATGTCGGTCGGGACACGTCTCCACGTCTCTCCTGAATTGCAGAGACTCGCAAAGATCCTCCGGCTAGAATCAAATCACAGGGGTTGCATTTATATGGCGTGCGCCTCTATCGTAATTAAATGACCTATGTGCTGAATGAGAGGCATCAACTTTTCAACACTTTTATGAGGAAGTAAATGCTTCCAAACATTTCTTTTGAGCTGTTCTGTCAAATGGATTCTGTGACCTGGAGCCTTTAAGACATAAATCATCAATCGAGACGGGTTTTTACAGCTCATAACGCGCCAACACTGGTGCAGAGATTTACGCCACTTGTGATTCATTATCTGTCCTCGTCGTGGGCGGAGAGCAGCCAAATATTTGTCAGTGTCTCCGTCCATTCATAAAGCGAACACACACACACACACACACTCTCTCCCTCTTTTCCCAGCCCGTCCCGACAGGAGGAGTGTTTTGCATTACAAGGACACGTGATCTCTCTCAGCTGCAGAAATACAATCGCTGCAAAAAGTCTCCCATGAAAACTCAAAAACTCGCCCGTTTGTTTTCCGCTGCAGCAAACCGCCGATGATTCAGCGACTTCGCTAAAAATAACTCATAAATAGCACAGCGTTTAACATTCACTGCCCTTTTGCTGTTGTTTTGGTTTGTGCACCTCCGGCTTCGATGAATCTTCGTGCCGATCCTTTTCCCAGAGAATGAAGCTCCGTGTTGTTACGTCTCGACCGTCCGCTGCAGACTCCTGCCTTCTGTCCTCGGCATCTGCTGCTGAGTGTTGTTGTTGTTGTTGTTCGGGGCTTCGGCGCCGCTTCCTTATCTTGCCCAGCCGTAATTCAGATCATCTGGTGGTTGTCTTTCCTAACCAGGGGTCACTGTGTCCAGACCGGGGGGGAGGGGATGAAAGAGGAACCCTGATTCTGACCCTCAACCAGACCCCACTCAATGGAAACATTTACTGGGGGGAGTGGGGAGAGTGTCCAGAGGATTTATCCCTCTCACTGAAAGTGTGTTTGCACACACGGGGCCGTCACTGTGAACACGGCGCGGTGAGGAGGGGGGGGGGGGGGGGGGGTCGGTTTCCTGGGACAAATCACAGTGATCAGATTTGGGTCATTTCCCCGGGTCAGACACGGACAGATACGTGAAGGAGAAAATGGCCTCCGGGGAGCGTCGGAAAACAGAGGAGCATTGTCTGGAAGGACTTCACGTCTCTGCTTTTCATTAAGTTTTACAATTGCTTCCCTGGCACTTCGGTCGTGGTCTGCACAGAGTCACTTCAAATGAGCGCAGCAGCGGAGGAAGCACTAACGGAACAGTCGGGCTTTATAGGGAGGTGGCCACTCATTTTGATTGCAGTGGATAAAAATGGCCTTTGTGTAATAGATACTCATGGGAGATCCTGGTGGAGTTTGGGGCTCTGCAGCACAGCCTCCGTGTGCTAAACGAGCTGCTTTTGGGTAAATGGTAATGTCAGCATGCTAACATGCTCAAAATGAATCTTTGTGCTGTTTGGCAGATATAAACCATGCTGCCTTCTAAACACGACTTTTTCACTTTTTTTTATCTTCATTATAAAACATTTTCTTTTGTGATCCAATAAGGCAAGAAGTTTAACAGAAATTACAAGACACGCTGAGCCTCACGTCTCACGCATTAAATGTGCTCAATTATCACCTCATTTTGACACTTGTCAATTCTCAACCACATAATAATGAATTTATAACACTAACACAGAACATTTTTGTTGCCCTTCATTTATTTAGTCATTCCTGTGCAGTTGTTAATGCCGTTTGCTTGTGGTTGTCGTCTCCCAGCGACCGAGCGGAGGTTTACCTTGGTGATGAAAACTCGCTGAGCCTGACGTTCAACGCCAGGAACGAGGGCGAGGGAGGGGCGTACGAGGCCGAGCTCTACGTGGCGCTTCCCCCAGAGGCCGACTACAGCGGGATAGCGCGCAGCAACGCGGTGAGCCGGGCTAACTGTCAACCCAACTTCCGCCAGAGACTGTGATACATGCATATACGTATTAATAGGTGTCATTTCTTCATTGCTGGAGCATTGGACATTCTCCATCGTAAGCACAAACCGTAACGCACAGCGCGTTTGCTCGTCGTTGCAGAAGCCTCGTTGCGTTCGTTCCCGCTGGCGTCCCAGCGGAACAGTTGACAGCATTCCATGTCTTTGTGTCCTCTCCAGAGCTTGACTCAGCTGACGTGCAGTTATGATGCAGAAAACCAGACCCGCTATCTGCTGTGCGATCTGGGAAACCCCATGAAGTCCGGTACCAGTGTAAGAGCCGGCGTGTCGTCTCAGTACAATTAAGTCCAGTCAGATTGTTCCTGCATGAAGTCATTCGTAGACAAACTCAACACGTGTCAACTGTATCAACACGATTAAACATACAAAACATAAATCAACCTCCGATGGCGAGGCGGTGGGATATCTCAGACCACGATAAGTTTCCGGCGACAGTTTGATTATTTAAACAGGCTTTTCATCATGTGATGAAACCATCATCCTAAAGGCTCCACAGTGAGTGAAAAACTGTTGAGCAAGAGGAAAGAAACCGAGCCAACGACAGAACTAAATTGAATTGAACATTTCTCATGTTTCCTGAAATGAATTGTGTGCGTTTCCCGTGCGTGTCGTTGGCCAGTTATGGGCCGGCCTGCGGTTCACGGTGCCCAGACTGAAGGACACGCACACTACGGTCCACTTTGAGCTCCAGATACGAAGGTAGGTCCCTTATCAGTCAGTTAGATCATATCGGATCCCTGAATTTAGTTTCTTCTTGCTGTACCCACGTTATCAGTAGAAATGGTGTTAAAGTATTTGTCAGGACATTTACTACATTGTCGGTTTATTTTTAGTCAATAAAGGATCACTCTTGTGCTACAAGCGTTGTGTTTATTTAATTATTGGATTATTGGATTATTTTATTTTTGATATTGGAAGAATGCATAAGAAATATTTCATGATATCAACACAACAATTTTGCCAGGTAATTAACAAACGTTGCTTTCTGAAACAACCTTTATGAATCTGCGTCGCAGCAAAAATGCCAACAACTCAGAGAGCGAGGTGGTGCAGTTTGCGCTGGAGGTGGCGGCGATGGCTGACGTGATTTTGCAAGGGTGAGGCTTCGAGGCAAAGCTCCTCCACTCACATCATTGCATCAACGTTCATGAAGCGCTTTTACCCGTGAGCTTTTCTGTCTGCAGTGTTTCTCGCCCGGACAAAGTCGTCTTCCCCCCCCCCAACTGGAGCGTCAGTCAGAGTCTGAGGGAAGAGCGGGACATCGGCCCGGAGCTCCAGCAGGTCTACGAGGTACCCGCGTCTCACTGCTCTCTCTTTTCATTTCAAAAAATGGATTTCGTGTATTTCGCCACGAAACACGAAGCGCCCAAACCCCCCCCCCCTCCCTCTCTCTTTCAGTTGGTGAATAACGGTCCCAGCGTGGTCAGCCAGTCCACCTTAGTGGTGAGGTGTCCTCTGAGGGCTCAGGGCCACGAGCTGCTTTACCCCGTGGAGGTGGTGACCGAGGGGCCGCTCAGCTGCTCCTCTAAACACACCTTCAATGCACTGAAACTCAAGGTGGGGGGGACACGCGTGCTGAAAACCATTTCCCCCCTCGGCCCGTTCTCCTATCGCTCGATATGTCTGACTGTTGGCTTAATGAATGCAGCTCCAGCCTCCGGCAGCGCTGCTGGGATCCGGCAGCAAGCACCGCATCCGGAGGAGGGAGGAGCACCGAGATCTTCTGGCTGAACGAGGGAACCTGGTGAGGCAAAAATAAATAAGTCCACTTGTAAAAAATGAGCAGGGATAGATTTTCCGTCCCCGAGCTGCTGTATTACTGGTTTGTGTGTATCCATGGACACGGAGCCACACACACACACACACATTATGTAACTACATTAAGTGTGTGAGGGAGAATTTGCACTCCTTTAATGTAGAACCATGAGCAGGTGGTTCCAGAGGTCAGGTAACATCACTTCTTTCTCCGAACCTTTAAACTCCGAAGTTTAAAACCTTGAGTCGATCCACGATTCCTGTCATTTATCATTTCAGATTTGTGGTTTTGTTTAGCCTAGCTTAGCACAAAGACTGGGAGCACGGTGAATCTGTAAACCTAGCTAAGGGAACAGCAGTCAATCGTCAAGCAAATTTAACCAAAGCAGAAGCAGAGATAACCAGCCGTACACCAAACAAGCGGCTTTTCCTTTTTGTTGGTTTTGGCTCGCTCCCGGTTGGAGTCGCCTTTAGTTTCTTGTTTATTACTTTTGGTCAAATCCACCTTGAGCGGACATTTAAGCCAAATTTAAGCCAGGACGAACATGTAACCCCTCCAAACGAAACCACAACAGAGGCTCTTTGAATTGACTCAATGTCTCCTGTGTTGGCTGTTCCGTTTGTGTCTCTCTACTGAGGTGTAAGCGTTAGCTTCAGTCCCGTGGGGTCTTTATACATTCATTTAGTTCATTTGGACCAGAATAGTGAACCGGCCTCTGAACTGGAGTCATAATGACATTATTTGGTCCAACAGAGGAAATGAGGATCGATGTAATGAGCTCTGGGCAACATCTGCGGGTTGCTGTAATTGTCTTCGGGATGAAGTTAATTGGGTTTGTGATTCACTGGGTTCCTTTTCATACGACTTACTGTAATATTTGACAGCTAATCTCTCCTGCTATTCAAATCAAATTGCATAAGGTGCTTCCTGGTATCCGCGTACTACTGAAATAACTTTTTAAAGCGGTTTACCTACCTAAAAATAGCCAGACATCGACATCAGGATCAAAGCTCCCACGACCGCAAGTATAAAGCGGCAATTCAAACTGATGTCAGCGATTTAAAACTACGGCCAGTGGGAGACGAGTGGCAATTAGATTAGATGAAGATACGTATGTCACATGGCTGTGGGATCTGGGTGTTAATCACTTTCTTTTAAGTATTCAGATCCCCTTGGTAGACACTACATACCGACGTCTTCCATTGGAAACGTCAGTAAAATGTTCCAATCTAATGTCTACAGTTCACGTCTACTTCCTATGTCCACTCTTTTTAGAAACTACCTACATTCGGGCTCCGTGTGCAGTTTGATTGATTGAGTTTCATGGATCAGCATGCTCAGTGCCTCCAAATACAAATATTCCCATACTGGATTGTCCTTCCACATCCCTGGTCTTCACGGCCAATATCAGCAGACCAAACCCGTTGCAACCACGAATAGTTGCGCGTGCTGCAGCCCGCGCGTGTTTGACGCAGCCTTTGTCCACCGCACAGACGTGCTCGGCCGTGGAGTGCTGGCAGCTGCAGTGCGACGTCGGGCTGCTGGAGGGGGGAGCTAACGTCATCCTCACCCTACGCTCCAGGCTGTGGGCCGAGACCTTCATCGAGGTGAGACGCGTTCCTCCGCCTCTGCACATTTGTTCAACGGTCTTATTCTGCCCTCTGCCGGTCAGGTCACCCAACTGCAATTACACATATACATTCTATACGGTATTTCTCCACCATTGATGGCAGCCTGTAGTCAAGCAGTGAAAGTAGCAGCAAGCAACACAATGTGTAGTTGAGGCCTGAGGCACGATGAAGGAAGACGGTGCTGCTCGATGTCTTCTGTAGAACTGATTCATTCTTTGTGTTTGTGGAGAATCTGTGAATTGAGTCTGTTTGGTGGAGTATTTTCGCTCAATGTGGGTAAAACTCTTAAAGGGACAGAACAACACAGCGTATCGTTCTTCTTACCTGTAGCGCTGTTTACCAATAAAGACGATTCCCAGACCAATAGTTTCCTGTTTTTTTAATAATCCAAAGTTCCGTTGGTTGCTTTGAGTATTTTCTTTGGCGCTTTTGACCCCGGTGTCATTATATTGTAGCGAAGGCAGTTACTGAATCTCTATGGAACTCGCACCAAAACAATCTACATTGATGGAGAGGAGAAATATGCATTTTTATTTTGCTCCGTTTCATATATATTAGTGCAACGATGTCTGTTTGCTCCTCCACAGAGGGCCTATAAGCCGTACGTTCTGGAGTGCTCGGTCCACTACAAGGTGGAGAGGATGCCGTATTCTATTCCTCCCAAGTTCAAGCCATCGGGATCCAAAAAGGTAACCTCCTCGAATGTTTCCTTTAGATTGTGGTAGAAAGGCGAAGAGGCTCATCTGGTCGCTGTGGCTTCCTGCCCTTCAGGTGGTGACGGCTGTGATATGGAACAAGCCGGACAGCCCGTTCCCCGTTCCAGTGTGGATCATCATCCTGGCGGTGCTGTCCGGGTTGTTGTTGCTCGCCCTGCTCATTTATCTGCTATACAAGGTAACACGCCGGTGGACGCGTTTAAAAGGGGGTCTCCTGGTTTCACTGCGGGGACGCAGCGCCATTTAGTATTCAAAGGAAGGTCAAAGGAGGCCAAAGGCTCACAAAGAGATGCAATAACACGACAAATACCTACTGTCGAAATCAACACACCCCGCGTCCCCCAAAAAGTTTGGAATTTAGAAGAAAGAAATCAAAGAGACGTGTAACCTTTAATAAAGAGGCAAATACCATCCACAACGAGAAGGAAAACAACTTTAAATAAATCCAAGTGGCCTTGTTTCAGCATGACGATTTATTTAATATGTTATTTACATATTACATATTTAATAATATCTAAGAAATAGGATTTTATAGCAACAAAAGTGAACACATTGTTCCGTAAATAAGAGTGTAAAACCGGTAAAAAGAGAATGAATCCTACGGACGGCCCCCCACATCGGGTCCGAGTTGTACCTGATCGTTCCTCTCTCCTCGCTTTCCTCCAGATGGGCTTCTTTAAAAGGTCCGATCCGTACGGCACCACCATGGAGAAGGCCCAGCTCAAACCCCAGGCGTCCTCTGAAGCCTAGCCGGACCCCCCCCCCCCCCACCCACAGCTGCTCCCAAGAACTGGAATCATCGCCTTTCCCCCCCCAAACAAATTATGAGACCTCCCGAAGAACCAGGCGACCCGCTTATGGAGGGACAGCTGCTGGCTGTGCATCACTGGACCTGCACTACAGTGCCGAAGGAGGAAAGAGGACAAACAAACAGACACGGCTTCGTTCACGTCGTGTCGAGGGTCACAGCTTCATAGCCTCCGACAAAAGGCACTGCAGTATTTCTCCAACCCTAAAAGACGTGCTCGATCCCAACGACCAATATGCCTTTGTGTGATTTGTTCACCGCTCTTTTATTTATGGCGCCGCGTTTTCCTGTTGGTTGCTGAATGTTGTACTGGAACTGTCTGCAGGACAATCCTGACAAAACGCTTCACTTGAACTATTCCTCTCCCACATTGGGAGGCATTTGTGTGTGTCGTGTTGTATGTAAAGTGTTCATTGTGTCGTGACCCATTGTTGTTGTTGCCCAGAATAAAAGCAGCATTTTCTATACCCATCAATGGTGCTGTCAGTGTGCTACTTATGGAAACTTTGGGTTTTCGACAGATTCTTTGATCTTAATATCTATTTTACAGAAAACAGCAGTATCATTTTAGTCTGGAAATCACAGATGTTTTATATTCCGACAGATGTTTTTTTTTTTTCTGTGTCTCCATAGCTGATAATCCAAAAAAACCTGCATTAATCTCCTCCAGATGTTATTGTTACACAAAGCCCGTCTCGTGATGTAACCAGTAGCCTTGCGAGTCCACTGTGTCCACTGAGTACTGTTCCAATTCTGAAGTCTGCATCTCGCCGAGAACGGTCGTGATACCCGGACGGGCGTCGCCCCGCCCATCTTACCGAGAATGCACCGTTCCGGGCAGACGTGTCCGTTCTTGTGAGAACCAGAATGCATTTCACCTCAGCAACAGGCAGCAAAGGGAGAGGAAAATAAGACACAACTGTAAGTCCAAGTTTATAAATGCTACTATATTCATAACTTCATGTTTTAATTAAACTTTAACGTATTGTTTGTGCCCACAGTGTGCAGGCCGGCACGTCTGCTTCAAAGGGACTCGTAAAGGGAATTGTAATAATAAAAATTTATGTTTTCTAGATATGAATTACTGATTATTCCTCTGTAAGATATTCGTTGTGTAGTCAGCTGCTTGCACATGCTGAAACTGTTCCTATTTATTTCAGTTTGACAGTAAGAATTCACCTGTCTAACTGTAGCCTCATGGATCACTGAATCATAGATATTAAATACTATGTTAAGCACCAATGATGTCCCGTATCTTACAGTATGTGGCCTCCATCATCACTCTATTATATTCACAAAATACTATGAGGTTAATCAGTATAGATGTAGGGACACAGATGAGGTTCAGGTACATTTATAATGTAATATATAGTGATGTTTGTGCGTTTAACTGGACGAGGGCTACCACACTGATTATTAGTAAGTAACAAGGAGGCAAACGGTAGGTGGAATGTAGCTCCTTTATGAAACCATTATATAAAGCTAATGCAGTGTGATGTAATACAACAGCCCTGAGTTAAATTCACCTCAGTAACATTTTGTGTTTCATGTGTCCATCCAATATAAATATAAATTAAGAGTCTGTGTAATCCAGTAAAGTTCAGCAGCACCACAAACTACAGCTGCTGCTCGTCATCTTCTTCAGAAAAGAGTTTCACTCATTCTCAAAGAGCCGGACACGTTTTATTCATACCAAAGAGCGTACCCAAAGTATCCTGCATGCCAGGCTATGAATCCTGTCCGCACATCACTTTGTTACACAGTAACCACTCCTTTTGCTTTTTTCTTTGGCGTCACATTCAAATTGTAAACAAATATAACACTTAAATGTTTACTTCCCGTGTAATCTCTGCTTGAATGGTATCATGGATAGAACATACATCCTAGATTACATGGTCATATTTCTGTGGCGTGAGGTTCATAGTGTTTTATTCATACTGAGCATTTTCGCCAACATTGTGGTTCCTACGGTTAAATTTGGACCTTTGTTGAATAGGTTGAAATACAGGCACTGAATGCTGACGAGCCAAATAGATTTAAGAGATACTGCATTTACAGTTAAGTCCTTCTTTATGCTCAGGTCCTCAAACAACCCGATTACATGAACCATCAGCCATGTCTTTGTAACATACACTCGTTAAGTCAATACTTTATTCATCTGTAGAGTTCTGGGTTCAGCTCAACTGGTTCCGGCCGCTCGCTGGAGTCCGAAATTTCAGACGGTAAACCGCCACTAAACCAAACAACACTGATTGTCTTATTTAACGTCCGTGGAAACTAGAATTGTTTCCGACTGTGTGAAGGTCATTGTGTGCGTACACGCTGCTTTTGCAGGGTCCTGGTGCAGGTGGAGCAGGACGTCTCATCATTCTCCTTGTGCCTGCATCTGCTTACAGAAGGCCTCAAACTGCTGCTGTTCCAACTCGGTCATCACCTTGTTCAAGGCATAAATCTGTAAATCAAAGAGGGGGGGGGGGCACAAACACAGTTGATCAAAGGGAGTGAGAAGTAATGTTGGATACGCTAACTTACAGGTGTAAAGAAGCGCTGACGTTCGGTCACCTCTGCTCTCTGTCGCTGTTTGTGCTCCTGCTGTGCAGACTTGTGCCTGGCTCGGTCTCCTCTGGTCGGGGTGGAGTTCAGCTTGGGTTTGTCTTTACGGCAGGCCGGCTCCATGGCGACCTGGGAGAAAGGAGTAAAAAGGAAAGTGTGGTTATCTGAAGAAACTATGCGAAGCAATCACTGCAATATTCATCCTTAGGTAGAATCATGAACGTTGCATCACGATCAAGACTTGAAACGATGACAGATGAGACGGTAGTACATTTGTTTTTTCTTTCTACAAAATGTACAGAAACACTGTAAAGGAGGACGAGGGTAAATAACAACGAGAAATAATGAGAAAACATCATCATAATGAGATAATGAGAAAACAATGAGAAAACATCATACGTTGTAGCCTAACGTACAATCAAGTCTCGGCTACATGAAGTTTAGGTATTAACGTAACGTTAGCCATCATCTCAGCTAGCGTTAGCGTGTTAGCTTTCAGATAGTTGTTCATAGAGGAACATTCCGACCAACACTAACAGCTGACGGTGCACCTACCGGGGAAATATGACACCGTGTGAGACAGAAATATGATGTAATAAACGTTGCGTTGGTGAGAAAGGAGGCTGTACGTGTATGCGCGTAGTGCCTAGCCGACAGCTGTTGCCGAGGTGCCACCAATAAACAAATCCGACTGTCACAGTCAAGCTTCAAAGGTTCCGGTTGTAGCGGAGAGGGTTTCTGGGTGACGTCATCCAGCGCTGTCGTCTTAAAGATCGCGTATTAACACACATTAGAGAGATAATTCAGATAATACTGAAGAAATAACAGCAAATGTATAACACACAGTTTTTTTGGACATGTCCTGTCTTAGATAATCTCATCTCATCTTTGCATTTGAACAACATTCATTGAAAAACATGCATTCACGTCCACAACACAAATCAATAAACGTTCGCTTACAACAACACAAGTGTGCTTTACAGACCGAGGTCAGCAAACAATCAAGTAATGCTTTTTGAGGCGTTCATCCTTTTTATGTTAAAATAGCGAGGAGAGAAACCCCAAAACAGCCTGCATGCCTCCCGAAACAAAGGTAAACAAGGAAACAATGACATGGGAATTAGTTTAAATACTGAATGCAGTTGCCATAACAATGTTCATGTTCCATCAACCTGAAATGATCTATAAGAAAATGACATGAAACCCGCGCTCAGTGGACTGGTAGTGTGAACTTGGTAACTAAGACTAAGACTAAGAGGTCTTTGGGAGGAGATGTCGCTGCTAAGTTACACTACAGTGCTGTGGGCGCTTTACATTATTCTATTTGAAAAGGCAACTGAGCATAAGTGCTCTGCTAGATGTCTCCATGACAACCAGTGTGGCTGTTGCCTCCGAGAGGTCCCCCAACCAAAGCCGCAGCAGGAGACAGGGAAATAGTTTCAAACCATCTCATCCGCTCCCACTAGGCGTGACCACAAGATGCTGCTCTTGTCTTGTATATTCGGCTGCACTCATCAGCGCGTGCATGGGTTTGCTTTTGCGCATGTATTTTGGGCATCGTGACGTCATTCAACATGAGATGGAACATTTGGAAAGAAGTGTTTGACAGGAGAATATTTATATAAGTAAACCGTTTTCTAAGTGTTTTCCCCCTATTTCCACTTTTGATTTAGAACCAGATCATAGACACACACACACGCACACACACACACACACACACACACACACACACACACACACACACACACACACACACACACACACACACACACACACATTGAATGAGGTAAGTTGTACCTCTCAGAATAAACTTGACGACTCTCATAGTCTGATAGTGGTGAACTTGAGCCTGACTTTGTGCATGCATGCGCGCCCCGTGGCAGCGCTGTGCAGCATACCGACGGTTTACCTGGATTTATCCTCCAACTACAGCGGAGTGCTCTCCCTCCCGCAAAATAATACCCTGCCAAAAACATCTTCTGCTGAACGCTGCAGACAACAGCCAGGCCTGCAGCTCCACATGCACAGCAACGCAGAGGAAACACACACACACACACACACACACACTTTTATAAAGCTGGGGAATCAGCAGCAGAAGTTTAATGTAGGCCCTCAACTGCTTTTTGTTCAAACACGCTTGAATATGTTGTAATTTAAGTAGATTTCTGATTCATATTCTGTAGAAGTGACATGTCCGTGTTAACCTGACGGTCATCTAAATCTTCACTATGCTGCCACAACCCCCCCCAATGTTCAAATGAGGGGAAGCAATCTGCAGTGCGTGATTGACCCCGTGTACAAAGTTAATATGCCCCCCCCCCCCCCCCCCCCCGCCCCCGCCCCACCCTGCCCCTCCTCCCAAAAAAACCCCAGAGTCGACAAAGTGGGCAGTTAGGATGTCATCATGGCTGTCAGAGAGGCACCTCCAGCCAGAGAAAATGCAAAGTGAAAGACGTCAGAGTGCTGACCACGCCGCCTGATTGACAAGCTGCTTCTGGGAAAATGTCAAAGCACAAACACCCACCCAGTAATGACCGATCCAAACTTAGCATAAAATCACGGGAAGAAGGCGGCACAGGCGGAGCAAGACTGCGCGGCGCCGCGGCGAACCTGCTGAGATGTCGATAATACTCTGCAGAGGATTTTACATTCGTTCGGAAGCGTGAAACACGTTTGTTTGCGTGTTTGTTGTATTTCATGAAATGAAGCAGTTGATGCTCTGAAGATTTAAAAATACGTTCTGCACATGAAAACAGGCATTGATCCCAGCTAGGTTCCAATTCATGACAACTTGAGTCTTTTTATTTGTTTGAACACCTGAGGCACTTAAGGTCGAAGGTCAACGAGGATGTGGGTTTGAAAGTGTGATACATTTTCAAAAGTTAAAGTCAATCACCTTTGTTGAAGCGAAAATAACTACCATATTATGGTAGAAGGGGACACAGTCTACAACTTAAAAACCGTGAAATAACCCTGAAGAAAAAAGCCTGCAGCTCATGAGAACATACCAGCGATAAGCTTGAGACCATATCGCATCATATAATGCTCGACAATCACTTCACTTTTAGTTTCTTCCAGGCAATAGTTTTGAATAAATGCACAATCAGACACGCAGCATGAGAACGATGCGTTTGTTGAGCCTTCAGGCATGGAAACATGTTCAGGTAGAAACCCCCCAAATTCCCTCTAAAGGCAAGAAACCACCGGCTTGTTTGGGAGGGGAATCAGTGGCAGACAGAAGAGCAACAGAGAAGCAAAGGTTAAGAAGTGAGGGAAGAGTAGATGGAGGGACGGCTAAAGGTTTATAGAGTGGCAGAGAGGGTCGGGGGGGGTCGGGGGGGCGGCAGCGGCCCGAGTGTGTGTTAGGGGCCTTGTTCCTCTAAATTAAACTCTCTCTCCGGGGGGAAGCGCAGCTCTGACTGCTCTTTCACACCAGCGACCCTGAACACACAAGGTGACCACAACCTCCTAACCCTCGCTCGCCCCTCCACTGCCAAGAGACACACACGCACACACACACACACACGTAGGCCCGGTGTGTACAAATCCCCATGGACATGTACATACAAACACACACACACACACACACACACATACAGTCTTTCAGAACTAAAAATAAACAACTCCGCTGACTGGTTCTAAAATAAGTGGACGCACTCATGCACACACACGCACGCACACACATGCGCTTACTGTACACGGATACACAAAAGGCTTTTGCCAACGCGCTCGCACACTCAGTCGCCTCACGCCTGAAACCCAATAGACGCGCAGCAGCCAAAGCAAACAGCAAAAGAAGAAAATAAAATAGAGTGAAAGATACGGGGCGGGATATGACCTGGGGTCACTGTGGGTCACTGTGGGTCACTGTGTGTGATGCACACTGACACACTGACACACAAACGTGACGAAACGCACACACCCCCCCGTCGGCTTGTATTTGAGTTTTTCTTTGATGGCAGGAAATGTTGTGTGAGTTTGTGTTGTCGTAACGTTAAATGAGCAGCGGAGAGCAGTGCCTTGCTCAGGGTCGCCTCGGCAGAATCTGTTCCGCGTAAAAGAGGACGTTAATGGTGTGAGAATTCCTGAGAGAAAATACCCAAGTTATTTTATTCACGTCATTGTAGCACTTTTAGTGAACTTGTAATGACGAGTTGTAAATGGGCTCATTCGATGAAATTGCACTTTCCTGTTTCTTGTTCTTTTGAGTTTGTATCCTGACACGTAATGTAACGTCTCCTGAGTTAAGTCTCCTTAACGGACTGTGAGATGAAGCCTAATGTGGAGTCAGACGTCCTTCAGGTCCAGTCCATCTACACATTTTACAAGGATAGAATTTGAGCCGCAACTTGTTCCGTTCTGCCTCCTGAAATAAAATCGACTGTGAACTCTATGATTTCAGTCATTTCTTAGGCCTAATGATCAAATGTTCAAAATGTATCTTTGTGAGACTGATCTGTTTCTGTTCACTCAGATGAGCCAATCATTTTAGAGAATTAACACTCCTTAGAGAACAAAAATCTAACACTGCCATAAAACTGAACAATAACTCCTTTCTTGATTCATTCATCTTGAGGGTTGTAACACTTTAAATATTGTTTTTATGAAGAAAAATATATGAATTTCCTGTACACTAAACAAACAGACAGACTAGATGTCCCTAATGGTGAACAGGGGTCGAGTCTTCAAACCAAACAAATGATTCATGGATTCATCCATAGTGGGGTTATGGCACCGTGGAGCAACTGTTTGAGTTGATATCATTCATATATTTGAAATTCAGACTCTACAAATGATCTTTATGTATCATTTAGTGGCCATGAATATAATGATGATTTAGATGTTTTTGAGATTTTAGCTTCTCCTGTGAGCAGTCAGCCTCGGTACTTTTAAACATTGAGTCCTCTGTCTCAGAGCTAACAGCGACTCCTCGCAAACAACTTGTGTCGATCGCTGATCCAAAAACATCTGTATCCCCCCCCCCCCCCTCTCAGCATCCGGATCCTCTGTTTGTTTAAAATGCTCTCCAATTTTCCGATGGAAAAAAAGGGATATAAACTCTCTATTATGGAACCCTCTTGTTCTACTCATCGTGTTCTTCATACGAGAAAAAAAAATGATCCGGAAGACAAAACCAAAAACCATGAGCTACGTAATTGCAGAAGAAAGGACTTGGGTGGGTAGATGTAGCACGACGGAGTCTGGAATGACGGCATTATGTGAGCGAGAACCACATGAACAAAGACTGGAACGACAGACCGAGGGCCAAAGAGCAGCAGGGAAATTGCGGCACGATGTTTAAACGTGTGTCACGATGGCACCCTGCCGTGAGGTGACCCTTGATAGATTACTGCACCCTTAACCCCACTATTGCTCCTGTAGCTGTGACTAGCGTGTGAATCGGGAGGATGGATGACTGCACAAAGGCAAAATCTCTGAAACCGGACCGGGCCATATAGCGCAGGGCGATGGTGGCCTGAGCAGGTGAGGGGAAGTGTAATCAGGGAGTCTGGATGAGCTCATTTTGGAGCCACCAGTCATGTGGGTGACTGTGGTTCCATCGGCCCCCCATCCACCCATGGAGGGGACAGTGGGTACCAGTGGTCACCACCAAGGCTTTTAGACCAACGCTTTTGTCTCAACAAAATAGTTGATAACCAGCAAAATGTGCATCCTTCTGCCGTCTCACTGCTCAGCAATATTATATATATATTATAATAGTTGTGGCTGAGTGTGTTAATGTTGGATTGTAGCAGCTGGAGACGGAGGTTAAGTCGTCGCCACAGTTCCGAGCTCGGGTCCCTTCACAGCGGGGGGGGCCACCGGATGAGAGGAGGCAAACCAAGTCACACGCGTGGAGCCTCGACTCCATCGGTGCACACGTGTCATCGTATCATCAGGG
Organism: Gasterosteus aculeatus; assembly: GCF_964276395.1. Lineage (NCBI taxonomy): Eukaryota > Metazoa > Chordata > Actinopteri > Perciformes > Gasterosteidae > Gasterosteus > Gasterosteus aculeatus. The sequence goes on from NC_135705.1 coordinate 18,059,409, forward strand.
CGAGCGTCGGGGGACGGGAAAGCAGCGGGTGGAGGCTGACGAAGGCGATGCTCACGGGCTACGGGACGAGGACAGAGGGGAGCAGTGTGCGTCCCCCGAGTCGGCGTGAGAGGGACAGCGGGGTCAGTGTGCTGCTCGGCCCGGCCGGGTTTCCATCTTTCTCTCTCGCTCGCTCGCTCGCTCACACCCACTTTGTCGCTCTCTGTCCCAAGAGCTGCTTCTCATTAAGCCTGTTTGTGTTGGCCGACACACGGCGGCACTTAGCAGCAACGCGCTGGCCCACGCGTGTGCGCCGAGACACACGTGTTTCTCTCACACATTCGGACACGCACACACACACACACACACACACACACACACACACACACACACACACACACACACACACGCGCACGCACACACGCGGTTCTGTTTGTTTTGGCAGTGACCAGGTGCCACTTAGCAAAGCCCCTAAACGCCGGCGATCAGCTGAACACACCACTGTGTTTACTTTTTCCAGGCGTGGACCCCCCAACCCCCCCCCTCTGCCCCACGGCTTGCCAGACAGAATGTATGATGATGGTGAAAACGTGTACCGGAATATAATACTTTACCCCCCCTTCAGGTAGTCTGTCTCTGCTGACAAGGCCTTTGTTACCAAACGCTAATAAGAGGTACTTTTGTGTCCGTTAGCAAACACTGATGCGTTCAAACCCTGTTTCTTACTGTCTGCACGGCCTCTTTTTGTGACTGACTTAATGCACAATGTGTGTTACCACGGTTACCGCGTGATTGCCATAAATATTATGCTGCACAGAACCACAGTCCACAATCAGCAGGTGGATTTAGCTTTTTTTTTTAAATCACACGATTCGCACAAAGTGACGTGTGAGTGGATTGTTTGCTGTCACACCAAAAAGCAGCTGAAGTCTGCTTGAAAGAGGCCCGAGGCCTCGTGTTCCCACACACCGCAAACCGCCGCGTTGCCGTGGACAACCCCCAGGTGTTTATTTCCCACCCAAACTTTTCCAATTCCCAGCTGGATCCCTCTGGCGCTTCGTGGTCCGGGCAGCTTCATGCAGTCCGCCACTGAGCAGCACCACGATTCAGGCAGTTCTACACATTAGTGTAGTAACAGTGGCTCATGGAAAGCCAGCGGTGAACTGCAAGCGCTGAACAGCTGTTCAGGTGGTTCCGGCGGCTCTTTTTCGGGCGTCAATGAACGAATGTGCTTACTCGAGCTAAACAGCAGCTGCGCCCGTCGTTTGGCTCGAGCTGGTGTGACGGCGAGACCTCAATGCCGTGGCTCCGCCCCCTGATTCCTACTGCAAATACTACGGCAAATTATAGCAGCGTCCATGTGTGGGTTATTCTAATAAGAGATGCACCGCTCGTCATAGATATCGGCCATGGATACACACACACACACACACACACACACACACGCGTAGTGTTTTCTGTGCTGAACACCGAAGGATGGAACTGGGAAAACACACATCTCACATAGCTATCGCACTCCAGAACACACTGCAAACACACAAACACTCACACACGTGAACAGGAAACAAACGCAGCGTTCTCCTTTCTCGCCAAGTGTAATTTGGACTCCAGCCCTCCCAATTTTCTGTCTGGTACAGTCTGCGGACGGGCAGCAAACAGCCCCCGTCAGGTTTCGGTTTCCCGGCCTTTTCTCCCTACACACATCAGGAATGTCATAAACACGTGACACAATACGAGCATTCTTCGGATCCGGCAGCACGCACACGCATGCACTCAGCGCAACACACGCGCAAACGCACACGGACAGACAGATGTGGCTTTGCCCTGCAGCGGCTATAGCTACTATTGTGCATAGGTTAGAAAGTCCATGGTCCCCCTTGCACACACACACACACACACACACCCAGCATGACTGAACACACACCCGATTCAGAGAACATTCTCCAGAGCGGAGTGTTTTCCCCACAGGGTCCAGGCACACTGCAGCCCTGTGGTCAAAATGTTACAGGACGATGTTGGATTATAACCAACAGTCAGTCTTTTCTTTGGAAAATGGGGATCCCTTATGCAACGTTAAAGCCTTAAAAAAAAAAAAAGCTCTGTTGGCGAAAAAATCACATTATTGCAAAAATGGCACAAGGGAACGTTTACAACTTGACATCAATATGAATCATGTAACAATATCAAGTGTGTGAAAAAGAATGATTGAACCGTATCTCTCCCTGAAGTTTACTCAGAGATCTGTTAAACAAAAGCTGTTGGCTTCATGAGACACAACAAAGTCGGCCTTTCAAATTGACCTAATAGGGTTTTTCCTCCCGTTTGTTCTCTATACTTTACGCCAATGGTCAGTTTATACAAATCAAACTCCTCCGTGAACCCTGGAGTGGACATTTGTACAGAATTTGAAGAAATTCCCTAAAAATGATGTGACCAAAAGACACACTTGACAACCCTGACCTTTGACCATCTCTGTGAATGGACTTGAGAATGTTATGCAGAGATAACGTAAAAATATCGATACGATATCTGCAGTATTTGCATCTCTTCTTTATAGTGAACGGCTGGTCGTGGCCAACGAGTGTTCTCGTCTCCAGCTATTGAGCAGCGGTTACCTTTGAATAACAGGGTTTCCTAAATGGGACTGTCAGGGAATGCTGCGCTTCAGGTGTGTGATCGGTGGCGACTGGGGAGGTGCCAGGTCACAGGGTTAAGGTTTCTGTGGGACGTCTGAGGACACGGCGCACCCTGGTTAGGTCCAGCTGTCAAAACACACGCACTCCAAGACAACCAGGTGTCTCTGCATGAATGAGTATAGTGTATACCACCTGTACACACACACACACTAATTCTGCATGGAACCACATCTCAGACTGTTGAGGCTGATGACGAGCTGTGTGTGTGTGTGTGTGTTTGCGCGTGGAGGCGGACCTCCAGAGAGGACGCTGTTTGACTCGAACTGTCAAATTAACGGACTGATTGCAGTACAGTCGGCTGCAAATTGTGTGCACGGTGATGTTTGAGTACGTGTGCGTCTGATTGTCAGGGCGCTGGAGGTACCGTATGCACGCGCGTGTTGACTCGGGGAGATTTGGCGGCTCGGCCTCAGGGGAGCCGTGGCTTAGTCAGCGCCGGCGCACTGTTAAAGCTAAACACTCCTAATTGAGGAGGACGCTACAGGCCCTCCTCTGTGTGTGTCTGTGTACTTGTGAGTCTGCGAGAGAGGGAGGAGGTTGGAGTTAGACAAGGAGGTTTATAAGGAGCGAAACACAGCAGTCTTGCTGTGGTAAATAACACAGAGGCAAACGCATCAGTGGTCCCTTTTTCTGCCCTTTTTGGGGGTAATTTGCTGATGTCTAGATCTAAATGCAGTGTGTGTGTATTCGCTGTTCTCTTGGACTCAGGTTGTTCACTTTTCCATGCGATGTATGTTGCTCTGGAACTCACGATGAGAGGGAAGGATTAACCCATTTTGTGAGAGCTGCCACTCACTTTCTGGTAGGTCTAATAAACCCTCCAGCCTGCGTGTTTTTAGTTGTCCTGCAAGTTCTTAATCCACTCATTACCCAGACACGGTTAATCGGGACATGTGGGTCACGCCAACGCTACCAACCCACTGACCCACCACGCAACTCAAACGGGCCGCGGATCAGATGCCCAGTGGAGGAGAATGTTGCGTTTGACCCCACTCCCATTTTCCAAAAGTTACTCATCAAAGGCCCCTTTTTGTTAATCGATTAACGTCTTTGTGTACCGGCATTCATTCTGAATTCTCGCACCCACGTCCTCCATGTTGCCGCAAAATCAGTACAAATATTGGACCAAGATTTAGCAAGAAGTCGCCAAAAATCATTCTTGTCAAACAGATTCTGCCGTCAAAACATTATTGTGTGTGTGTGTGTGTGTACATGTGCGGCAAAAGCGCCAGTGTTTAGCGGCACCGGGATTATGGCGAGCAATGGAACAAGAATGCCAGCAAAATACCTGTTCAGCTGCTTTTTTAGCTAGAATCCATCCGGACTGAATTGGATCAGCCAAAGTTCAAATGGCATTAAGTGAGACCACTACAAAATCATTAATAATGCAATGCAGTTCTTTCATTTATTTATTCATTTAAAGCTTCCTCGTTTTTTGGTGTAACAAATCATCCACCGGGTCAGAGGAAGTATATGCTGTGTGACGGCTCTGAAGCATCGTCCCATTGCCGCCTCCTCCTCCTCCTCCTCCTCCTCCTCCTCCTCCTCGGGTCTTCATCAATACTCTCGCTAATTGAAGCCACAAGCGCGAGGTAAGCACGGGACACAAATACAGACAATTATGTAGAGAGAAGATAAATATCTTCAAGCTATGATGATACCTGAACTGGTGGATGCTGAGATTCACATAATATGAATCCATAGTGTTTCCTTGGGTTCTCCCAATGTCTTTGAACTCCACTTCTTTTGGTGTCTTACCACACAGTCGCTGAGTGACCTAATGGCCGAGGTCTCTGCACCACCCTTCAGGAGTCCGTGCTGCTGATCCACTAGCTTCCTGCCGTGGGCAAATTCCCCTGGAAACCACACATAAGTGGAACGCGTGCTGGTCCGCGGTCTGGTCCAGCTGTATTTATTTCCTGCATGGCAGCTCAGCGATGGTGATGGTGGTTCACGTTAGTCACGGCCCGGCTTTCGGAGAGCAGCCGCAGCGCAAGTCGCTCGAGGCCAATCGGATTGTTCGGGACGCTGCCGGATATCACATCTTTTGCCGCGCATTCACAAAGACGACGCTTAAATCGTCCATGTGCGTATTCGTTTGTTTTTCCGACTTGAGAGGAAAAGCTCGGTATGAATTTGTGTTGTGCGAAAGAGCCTGTTGACGTGACCCTTGACCCTGATGGTCGGTTGCTGGTGAAGCCACATCTTTTGCAGTGTAGCCAGCGCTTTTCTACACAGTTTTCTACTCATTTTCTGCAGACCGGCTGTTTGTCGTGTGGGAACAGAGTCGACCGGGCAAAGGCCAGATAAACAACCCGACACGCATGGCGAGGCGGCCCATTAAGCCAATTGATGGACAAATCGAACCGACGTTGGAAAGGGTCTTGGCGTAAAAAGACCGGCATGGCCCCTCAGTCTATCCAAGAATTCATAAACACACAAAGAGAGCGGCTTGGCGAGGATCTGATGCCCTTAGCCCCTAGTGTCACGCTCTAGCTGAGAGAGATAAAAGCTTTCCAAAAAACAGAAAACAAAGTTAAGTGCATGGTGTGAGCGCCCGGGATAGATGCCGGTCAAAGTAATTGACAAGCACACGGTGCTGCTACAAAAACACTAAACTCCCAACTACACCAAGTGCAATCGTCAAGAGATCCAGTTGTTTGTTTGCTCCAAAGGCATTAAAAAAAAAGAAAAAAATACATTTGTAAATTGTTGTCTTATCTGTCTTGTTGTCCAGCGTCTTACCGTCATGTCAAATTCCTCGTACGTCAAACATATTTTGGCAATGAATGTTGCTGATTCCTGAATCAGATGCGTGCTCACGATCCTGCAGCCGGTCAATTCAGTTTGTATGAAGATTGATGTCCAATCTTAGCGAGAGACACAGTGCAGTTTGTCCCGCAGCGTGTGCTGATTTCTACAAACTAAAGAGACGAGGTAGAGAAACGCAGACCGTCATGTTGGGTCTTCGGGAGAAAGTGTGTGTGTGTGTGTGTGTGCGCGTGTGCGTGTGTGTGTCCTCAACCACAGCTGCTCGTCATTTGGACCGTAGCACGCATCCCCACCTGGTCCGAATCAACCGGCGCCCCTCCCCTTCGCTCCCTTCCCCCCGTGTATTTATCATGTAGTTTACAGTAAGCCGATATTCAACATGAGGGCCACGTCCCCCCCCTGCGCCGCTCCACTACAAACCCCGGGGCGTTTGATGAGTGCGATAACGCGCAGAGCCCCGCGGGCTCTTCACCTCTCCTTTCACCGCCAATTTCCTCACCAATCAGGTGAAGGGCTGCTTCAAGGTGAGCCGCCGGCTCTCCCCCCCCCGTCCTCCCTCCGCCATCAGAACGAGTACACCAACATGGCTGACCGCTGGGAAAATGGAGAAGCGAGTATACCTCCACATTGGCTTCTCTGAGTGCTGGTGTACTTGCTGTCTCTTTGCAGGCGTCTGCAGTTTTTTTTATTTTTTGCGCACAAAAACCATTAAGGGGGGTTTGGTTCCATTTGGCGGTGTTAATGGATGAACTCACTCAAACACTCACTCACGGGAATTCCTCACCAGCTGTGTGTGAGAGCTCGTCCTGCTGCTGGCAGAGAGAAAGCGCATCGCCATCAGATAGCAGAGGTGATGGCGCGTAGCCTGTTATACACAGACGAGCTGTGTGTGTGTGTGTGTGTGTGTGTGTGTGTGTGAGAAGAGAGGAGAGCAGCGCAGTAGAGATAAGAGGATTAAAAAGTTTATGAAAAACATCTTGCCTACACAGCTGGGCCGGGATGAAGGAGCGTCCTCGGCGGCGCTGAGGGTATCGCGATTGATCGTCACCCTGCGGCTCATCTCTGAGTGTGGGCATGTGGCCTTCATGAGGTGGCACGTTGGTTTTCATGCGACACAAACACACCCTTCCAGGTAACGACGAGTTATTTTACTCACCTAATTTAACCTCCGGATCCGCACAGAAGTTTGTTTTTCATCACGGCCTCGGCGTCCAAACCCAAGCCGAAGCGTTCGGTCTCCCTGCTGGGTCGGATTCGCCACGCTTTGGGGCGGCGACGCGCAGCGCCTTTCATGGTGCTGCCCAGCGACCGTCCCTTTCATTGGTTTTTATTATCTCATTTTTGTGAGGTCTCAACCCCAGCGTGACGGCAGGAGGCCACTAGGGGGAGCCAAAGAACGCGTCCTCCGGAGTCAATCACCGGAATTCTAAACACCTGCGAGAGAGAAATACCTATAAAAGCAGCCCGACGCAGCGGGCAGGTTGTGAGGTATTGAATGTACACTTCTCTGCTGAACCGCTTTTTGATTATCTACCCCTAAACCCCTTAGAACCTGTGACTCGACCTTCCGCCTGCCTCTGACCACGAACCTGCCTATTCCCCTGGACCAGAACCATCTGTTGCCTCCCGCGTTGCCGACCTACTGCCTGTCTTCGGAATTCCCACTTAGATTTGTCCCGGAACATAGTTACTATCTGTCCTTTAAAAATAAAGAAAGATTGGAAGCTCTGATCCTGAGTCCGAGTCTCCTTCCAGGGTCCAGACGTGACAGAATACCTCACCCCGTATTCAAATGGAACCATCGGAGCTCCAACTTCGGCTCGCCCAGCAGGAGGAACGAGTTGAGGAGCTATGCCAGCTCCTACGCCAGTCCGCCACACCGGCGGTTCAACCCGCCATTCCTGCGGCATCCACCGGACCCGCCCCGATGGCTATGCCGGGAAAGTATGATGGCTCTCCTGGCAAATGCCTGGGATTCCTCATGCAGTGCGGGATGTATATCGCCCACCACTCTGCAAACTACCAAACGGAGAAGGACAGAGTCGACTTCGTCATCTCCCTGTTAACAGGAAGAGCCCTCGATTGGGCAACGGCCCTCTGGTCAGCGGGAGCCCCAGAACTTCTGTCTGAGCAACATTTTCAAGCACAGTTTAAAGAGGTGTTTGACCACCCCATTACCGGGAAAACAACGGGAGATTTGCTGTGCGAAATCCGGCAGGGCTCGCAAACGGTGTCAGATTACGCCCTGAGGTTCCGGACCCTCGCCGCTGGCAGCGGGTGGAGCGAGACCGCACTCCTGACCATCTACCGTCGCGGTCTCCGTCCTGAACTCCAGGCCGAACTGGCGTGCCGAGGGGATGTCACCCAGCTTGGCGATTACATCCGAGTATCCATTAGCGTGGGACACCTCCTCGAGTCCCGACGACCCCCGCGAGCCGGTTTTCCATCAGAGCCCACCTTTCCGGTAACACCTCCTCTGGCCGACGAGGGACCGGAGCCGATGCAGTTAGGTCGCCTGCCCCTGTCTCCAGCGGAGAGAATAAGGAGGATCAGGGAGCAGTTGTGCTTGTATTGTGGCGAGGCGGGACATCTCCTTCGGAACTGCCGACTCCGACCCCCCCGTCAGAAGGATGGCTGGACCTACACCTCCGCCAAGGTAGGACTGTCTCCAGTGTTAAACATGTCACGTCAACAACTAACCCTACCTACTGTTTTATCGTTGGGGAAAATGAAGCAGGAGGTACGTGGGTTGGTGGACTCGGGGGCGGCAGGGAATTTTATGGACCAACACTTGGCTCACCGTTTATCTGTGCCCCTCATCCCGGTGCGTCCTCCACTCCGAATCAACGCCTTGGATGGGCAGCCCCTGGGCACCGGAATGATTATGCACCAGACGGCTAACATCACTCTGCGGGTCGGAGCGCTGCACGAGGAGGACATAAGGTTCTTCATAGTGTCCTCTCCCCGGGAGCCTCTGATCCTAGGACACCCGTGGCTTGTGCTCCATGACCCTGTGATTTCGTGGAGACAAGGTGAGTTACTGACCTGGTCTCCTGAATGTATGTCCAGATGTCTGAACGTCACCTGCCGAGCCACCTCGGTGGAGGCAGCCACGGCTACAAAGACCCAGGCAGTACCCCCCTGCTACGAGACACTCCAGGAGGTATTCAGCAAACAAAAAGCCGCAGAGCTGGCTCCCCATCGACCATGCGATTGTGCTATCGAGCTGCTGCCAGAGGGACCGCTGCCGAGGGGTCGGATATACGCGCTGTCCCTACCAGAGGAGGAGGCCATGAACCGGTACGTCGAGGAATCCCTGCAGCAGGGCATCATCCGCCCCTCCACGTCCCCGGCCGCTTCAAGTTTCTTCTTCGTGGGAAAGAAAGATGGAGGGCTCCGTCCGTGTATCGATTACCGGGCATTGAATGCGATCACAGTGAAGAACCGGTTCCCTCTGCCCCTCATCCCCGCGGCCTTGGAACAGGTAGGAGGGGCAAGCATATACACTAAGCTTGATCTCCGTAGCGCTTACAACTTGGTGCGCATCCGGGAGGGCGATGAATGGAAAACGGCTTTCCTGACGGCAAGAGGGCATTACGAGTACCTGGTGATGCCTTACGGGCTCACAAACGCCCCCGCAGTATTCCAAGCCTTTATGAACGAACTCTTCCATGACATGATAAATCGGTTTCTTATTGTGTACATTGACGATCTGCTCATTTACTCCCACAGTATGGAGGAGCACGTCCAGCAGGTGCGTTTAGTGCTACAGCGTCTGCAGGCCAACCAACTCTACGTGAATGCGGAGAAAAGCCTGTTCCACGTCTCAACGCTCACCTTCCTTGGATACGTGCTTTCGCCAGGAGGGGTCGCCATGGACCAAGGCAAGGTAGACGCGGTGCACAACTGGCCTACACCAAACACCGTAAAGGAGCTCCAGCGGTTCCTGGGGTTCTCCAATTACTATCGGAGATTCATCCGGAACTTCGGGGCAATGGCTGCTCCACTTACCGCCCTTACGAGCCAGAAGAAAGGCAAACTCCCATGGTCTGACGCAGCCCAGAAGGCGTTCGACACCCTTAAGCTGGCGTTCACCTCAGCTCCCGTGCTGAACCAACCGGACCCCGACCGCCAGTTTATTGTCGAGGTGGACGCCTCCGAAGAAGGGGTCGGGGGTGTTCTATCCCAACGCACGGGGAGTCCCCCCAAGGTGCACCCATGTGCGTTCTTTTCAAGGAAACTGTCCCCGGCGGAAAGAAACTACGACGTGGGCAACCGGGAACTGCTAGCCATCAAACTCGCCCTGGAAGAATGGAGGCATTGGCTAGAGGGAGCTCGGCACCCCTTCATGGTCCTGACTGATCACCGCAACCTGGAGTATCTGAAAGGGGCAAGACGGCTAAACCCGCGTCAGGCCCGGTGGGCCTTGTTCTTCACGCGCTTCCAGTTTACCGTGTCGTACCAGCCCGGAGAGAAGAACGCAAAGGCGGACGCACTCTCACGACTATACGGGTCTCCGGCGTCTATGGGCGATCCCGAACCCATCCTACCGGACTCATATTTCGTCGGCCCCATCCACTGGGAGCTCGAGTCCGTCATCCAGGACGCGCTCCGCACAGACCCAGCACCACCTGACACCCCTGCCAACCGGGTCTATGTCCCCGCATCAGTGCGACCTCAACTCGTCCAGTGGAGTCACACCTCGTTGGGATCAGGACATCCAGGCATTACCCGAACCACTCAGCTCTTGTCCCAGAAATACTGGTGGAATTCGTTGGCCTCCGACGTGCGGGACTACGTGCTATCCTGTCCGGTCTGTGCACAAACTAAAACCCCCCGTCAACTCCCCGCCGGGGAGTTAGTACCGCTGCCCACTCCCCAGAGACCGTGGTCCCATGTGGCAGTGGACTTCCTCACCGACCTACCGGCGTCAGAGGGGTTTACTACTATTTTAGTATTAGTCGACAGGTTCTCTAAAATGTGTCGCTTTATACCCCTGTGTAACCTTCCTTCAGCCATAGAGATGGCAGAGTGTCTGTTCCTCCAGGTGTTTCGCCCGTTCGGCCTTCCAGAAGAAATCATCTCAGACAGAGGTCCTCAGTTCACGTCTCAGGTCTGGAGGGCGTTCTGCAACCGGCTGGGAATAAAGGTGAAGCTGACGTCCGGATACCATCCAGAGACCAACGGCCAAACCGAAAGACTCAACCAGGAACTGGGGAAGTACCTTCGTGGTTATTGCTTACAACATCCACATGATTGGTCCCGGTACGTGGCCTGGGCAGAATACGCACAGAACTCTACATTCCACTCGTCATTACGATTAACCCCGTTTCAGTGTGTGCTGGGATACCAGCCCCCATTGTTTCCCTGGGACACTAGGCCCGGTCCCGTACCGGCCGTAGAGGACTGGTTCCAACGCAGTGGCGAAGTCTGGGAGACCGCCCATCGTCACCTCCGCCAAGCCGCCAGCACGCAAAAGAAGTTCGCAGACCGACGACGCCGGCCCGCTCCCAGCTACCAAACGGGTCAGAGGGTGTGGCTATCCACGAGAAACTTGAAGCTGCGTCTGCCCTGCCGGAAGCTGTGGCCACGATACATCGGACCATTCAAAATCACCCATCGCATAAACCCGGTAACCTACCGACTGCTTCTACCTAAACATTATCGAATCTCGTCAGCATTTCACGTGTCTCTTCTGAAGCCTGTCCATGCTAGCCCTCTCCATCCATCTCTACCGACACCAACGCCACCTGCCCCACTGGAGATAGATGGGGGTCCGGCATACGCTATCACGGCGGTGCTGGATTCCAAACGTCTGCGGGACGGCCTCCATTACCTGGTGGACTGGGAAGGATACGGCCCTGAAAAACGATCATGGATCCCGGCCCGGGATGTCCTCTCCCAAGAACTAATAGAGGAGTTTCATCGGATGCGCCCGGATCGCCCTGCACCTCGCCCGCGGGGTCGCCCGCCGTCTACAGTGGCTCGACCGTCAGGAGCCGGCCGTGGAGGAGGGGGCTCTGTGAGGTCTCAACCCCAGCGTGACGGCAGGAGGCCACTAGGGGGAGCCAAAGAACGCGTCCTCCGGAGTCAATCACCGGAATTCTAAACACCTGCGAGAGAGAAATACCTATAAAAGCAGCCCGACGCAGCGGGCAGGTTGTGAGGTATTGAATGTACACTTCTCTGCTGAACCGCTTTTTGATTATCTACCCCTAAACCCCTTAGAACCTGTGACTCGACCTTCCGCCTGCCTCTGACCACGAACCTGCCTATTCCCCTGGACCAGAACCATCTGTTGCCTCCCGCGTTGCCGACCTACTGCCTGTCTTCGGAATTCCCACTTAGATTTGTCCCGGAACATAGTTACTATCTGTCCTTTAAAAATAAAGAAAGATTGGAAGCTCTGATCCTGAGTCCGAGTCTCCTTCCAGGGTCCAGACGTGACAATTTTGTTCTGATCCTCCTGTCTTTGCATCTGCTTCCCGGTGCCTGCAGGGCAAACTGACGCAGCGATTTAGTTCCACTGCGCTCTTTTCTTTCTTTCTCATCGCAGAAAGACAGACTCTTCATCACATGCCGTACCAGTCAAAAGCTTGGACACACTCGCTCCTGATGAGAAGCGGTGTCGTAACCTTTGACCTCTGTTGGACAGACCTGCAACAGGAACAATACCAATGCAGGAACGAGGCGCACGGGTCGGGCCGCAGGCCTCGAGTTCAAGATGAAGCCGTGAAGCCGGAGCACAGCTGCAACATCGCAGAGGTGTTTGAGGGAAGACGTCTGATGTTGGCATGCGGATTAGTCAGCGAGGAGTGGACGCTGTCTGCCTTTTTTCTTTTTTAAACCAGAATAGCTGAACATTCCTGCCTGATCCCATCGGGAGACGCGAGCTACGTCTTTATTGGCGTGCAGCTCGATCCCCTGAACCCCCTCTTTCTGTTCTCTGGCCTGGAAGGTCTTTTCCTTTTACACGGCGGTAATAAAACGTACTGTGTGTGTGTGTGTGTGTGTGTGTGTGTGTGTGTGTGTGGCTTAGTGCCTTCTTTAGGCCAGGATATTAGAGGTCTGGAAAACCTCGGCGTGTATCAGTGCAGCAGGACGACTGGAAGCAGCAGAGATGGTGTTTGTTTGAACAGGGACTGAGAGTCTTTTATTAGTTGTCTCTCCGTCTCCGCCTCCAACGTTTATCCCAAACGCTCTCCGGAGGTTTTGGGAAATTAACCACAGGATGAAACAGTGAGTGTTTCAGGTAAAGCACGTAAAGTAAAGCACATCCAGTGTCTGAAGCACCAGGTGGTCTCGTTTCTTGACTCACAGGAGGTGTGTTTCAGAGTGACGTGTGCTGATTGCTCTTATGTGGCGTGTGCCACCTCAGGATAGTTCGTATGAGACTTTAAGGTCTTGGTTTCCAGAGCTAAGCTGAAAAAAAGGCTCCTACTGCTGCAGACTCTCTCATAAACCCGACTCACAACTTTCTTCTCTTCTCCCTCCCCTTTCAATTCTTCTCCACTTCTGTCTTACTTCTATATTTTTCTGTCCTTTCGCTTCCTCCCCTCATTTTCCCATCCATTTCGCTCATGTCCTTTCCTCGGTCCTCTAATTTTCTCTCCTGTCTTGTCCCCTCTTCTGTTATCCCCTATTCTTATGTCTCCTTTTGTCGTTCCCTCTCATCTTCTCTTCCCGTCCCCTGTCCATTCTCCTTAATGTATCCTTATTTTCCTTCCCTGTCATCTTCTCAACATCCCTCTCCCGTTCTTTTTCCTCATCTCATCTGCTCTCATCCCTGCATGCTCCTCTCCCTTCTCACTGTCCTGTGTCTTTCTCTCTTTTAGACCATTTTCTCTTCCCTCCCCCATTATCATCTATTTCTTTCCTCCTGTCCTGTTGCTAACCCTCTCCTCTTATACTCTGTCATGTCAAGTTCTTGTCGTTTTGACCTGTTTGTCGATAGATGGTCATCAGCAGGCTGCTTCAGTCAGCCTGCTGTCCTTTGCAGACGTAATTCAAAATCAGTTCAATGTGCCTTATGAAATGCTGTAACCATCTTCAGCAGCCAACATTGCTTCTTCTTCAGGTATCAGACGTACACTGAGGTCAATGGATGCCAGGAGTCTGGTTCTATTCTACAGCTTTGTTGGGCATCAGAGTCTAATAACCCATCAGAATCAACAAGAGAGCCACAGCGTTTCTCCAAGGAAGACATGAAGCACTGGTAGATTAATGTACGTGGCTGTAAAATATGATGTCTTCGTTGTGAGGGTAAAAAAGTTAAAAAGAGAACAATCCATTTGCTTGTATGACAGCAGCAGATACAGAATGCAGTATACAGTGCCACATGGTGAATGTTGTGACAGGCTCGGTTAGTCAAAGCAAGATGATGGTTGGTTTTAAAATAGTAACGTAAAAAGCGTCCATGAATAAAGTGACGCAACAAACAGTCCACAGGGGACACGAACAGCTGTCTCCTGGGTTAAATGAATATATTAGTTTGACCCAACGACCCTCCTTTCTACCACCATGGAACTTCCAATAATGATACATTTTTATACTACGTCACCTCCTATGACCGACTGCAAAAACGCTGACAGTCACCGTAGCAGTGCATCCGAATCTGAATGTGAATCCGAACGTGCGATGCCTCCGTTCCTCGCTGGTTGCTGACGCTGCAAGCGGGGAAAGCGGCACTTTTTGGCCCTGTTTACTTTTGAAGAATGAGTTCCTGGAGCTCTGCACTCGTCACACACATTCTTATTTTTTTATGCTGATTTGCGGCGGATTTGCGTGTTCATTAATGCTGCTAAACCAACCTCTGCTCGGTTGGCAGGCAACTAGAAACGAAACGCGGTAGTTGACACGTCATCGCCGGCCTTTTCAAACGTTTCAGGTGAAACTTTCCACTAATGTAGTGTTCTGAAAGTTGTTGAATAAATCTGTAATAACAATACTTGTGGGGATGAATGTAAAATTGATACTATTAATATTACTACAAGCAACCTGTATTTTGATTTTGGGGGCCCCTGTGGTCACGGATCCACAGCTGCCAGACTCCCCTTAGAAAACCTCTCTTTTTATTGTAGTCCCGCTCAGTTCTGGTCCTGTTTGGTTGTGCCTCTCTTCCCCATGTGTTGGCTTTGGCTCCCAGGATGCGGGCAGTGAGCTCGAGGCGATGCAGCCGCAGACGTAGACCGCTGCCCCGCTGCAGCTTTTCTAAGTGCGTTAGCTGACCAAATACACGGTGGAGCTTCCTGTAAAGTCAGAGGGCCCCGCTGACGGAGTTTCTGGTGAACTCGCTTCCCCTAAGTCATTTGGTTTGGCTTTAAGAAAAAGGGTTATTTTTATTTTCTATTTTATTTTGCCTGATTCATAACAACTAAACAGCTCTTTGTGCTCACTTTATTATGGTATAGGCATGAGGCATACATTTTAGAATATGCAATTTACCTGCAGAAATCAGTGTTACTTTCAATCCTCTTTTTTTTTAAAAAGAGAGAATAACTGAAAACTGAAATCCATCTACGCTCCAGAAATTGCAAATGTTTGTTTATGTCATCTGTGCAACATTTCTGGACGCTGTGGATCTGGGAGGGAGACAGCATGGATGACAGAGTGTGTGCGCCGTTAGGTGGCACTTTGCGGGATTCGCGTGTGAATACATGTACTGAAGACTACGTGCATAGAGAATGTGCGTGTGTGTCACGGTGCAGAGGCCATTTGTGTTTAATTTACTTTGGGAGGGAAGGAGACCCAGACTGAGAGGCCTGTCATCACCGGGAGAGAACTGCTCCGCTCTGCTCAGCAACCTCATCTCCATAATGGCTTCCAGTTGCTCGTAAAAACACTAAACCCTGGGAAACCAGGACAGGCCAGAGGCCATCGCAATCTCCTCCGATGGCCGACTGGCAAAAGCTGCCAGAGCTGGTGTGTGTGTGTGTGTGCGTGTGTCTGTGTGTGCGTGCGTGTGTCTGTGTGTGTGTGTGTGTGTGTGTCGTGGCATCCAGACCAGATTACAGGCAGGTTCAGGTGGTGACCACTGGCCATGGAGGGACAACTTCACCGTAACTTGATTATTTAAAGTTTTTTTTTTTTAACTAAAGAACAGTTATCATACATTTGAGATGTTACAAAAGCATGTCACAATAAAAATGTGAGCTGTTATTTATTTCATGACAGGTATTTCTTTATTAAGCATTGAATGCATGAAGAACAATTTAATTAACTCATCTGTAGGGAGAACACAACAGGGGCCAATCTAAGCCTGCTATTGAAAACACAACCAACCAATAACATTTTACTGCCGTCAATCAAACATTGTGGCCTCGCTTTCTTTGGATTTTGTGTTGATGAACGTGGGAGTTCCATCATGGTGGTTAGTGCTGCTCGACGCTAACCAGTAACTAGAAACCAGTAACCAGTCCCTATTTGTGTTAAAGTAAAATACACTAAAAGTACCATTTAACGTTCCGTTAATAGTTTGTGTGTTGAGGTGGACACGGCTACAGCATCTATAATGTGTGCATATATTTATTGTTTGGCCTTTTTTGTTTCTTGAGCCTTTCATCATAACTATTATCCGTCTCTCTAATCGTGTCACATCAGCACATTATCTTGCACAATCAGACGCCCGCACGCGCTTCAAAACACACACATGTCCATGCAGATGCGTGCGTAAATACGCACACGCAGGTACGAGCAACTGCAACTGCTTGTTCACGTCAGAGGTGTTGACGCTGGCGTGATTGGTGCCCGCGGAGCCGCAGGCCCTTCCTGCCCCTCACTTCTCCACCCTATAAAACACACATCTGATGACATGGGTCAGGACATAAACTCCATCAAGTACACACACACACACGACGTCTACAAACGCTCCTGGGCAGTAATATTCTACATCGCGCACGGTTTCAACAAGCCAACAACTAATATATACTTTAATATACTAAACAGTATGAGTTCTGTAGCCTTTTTAATGGCTTGTGTCCCCTTAAAAAGATGTTAAAGAGGGAAAAGCGAACACTTGAGATGAAAAACATTACGTATTTATTTCTTATCTAACTGACAAGCCCTCAAACTGAGCCGCAACACAGCAGGCCGGGTTAACCAGCGCTGGTCGCTGGCTTTGTGCTGCAGGCCTCAACCTATTTCCCTGGGATATTGTCACATTCCTCTGAGTCTCCGGCCAACAGACTCTGCGGTCTGCCGCACATACAGTTTTATTGTGGGAGAGTAGGCTGCAGTGTAAGAATGCCAATGAAGTGATTGATATCATCTCTGCTCAGGACTGCGGTCCGTGAGAGAGAAAGAGGTGCCGTCTGCTGCGATGTGGACACATGTTTGAGACATTACTTGATTTGGACCACAGTCGCTTGCGTGTGGCAGACACAGATCAGAACTCTGTCAAATAACATCATTCAGTACCTATGCCAACAGAACATTTGTGTGTGTGTGTGTGTGTGTGTGTGTAGATCGGTGGAACAGGACAAAGGAGGGCTGATGCGTGACAGGATGACAGTGTGATTTAGAAACAGTCAGAGGGAATTTATAATCGTGTGCCTTTGTGTGCGCGCTCATTCTTCAGGAATCTCGTGATCAAAAGAATAGAGCTTCTCTGTATAAGAACATTGTGTCTGTGCTGCCTTCAGGTTATCTCGTTGGCCCCAGACGGAACAACCAACCCTGATTCTGGGAATAGATGTCGGGGGGGGGGGCTTCCACCGACCCAAGAGACAGACGCAAGGCATCACATATACAAAATCACATGGTCATCACATCAGTTCTGTGCTAGAAATCAAGTATCCAATTTATCCCGGGAGTCTGTCCAAAAGGGGAAGGGAGTGAATTAACAGGCCTATAGGAAGAACGGGTAAAAGGTACTTTATGACCTCCATCTAAGAAGGATAACATCTCTTGACTTGAATGCCTCACTGATAAATGCCGACGGTAAAGAGTTTATATGTCCAACTGAAAATAAATCTCATTTCTGTTTTCTTTCTGTATGAGCCACCAAACAAATATTCACTACTCCAGAGCACAGAGAAACTGTACACATGAGAAGTGTGAAAAGTTGAAGTCGTGATCAGCTGCTGCTCCGCTCGGTGACCCACACCACTGGTTCTCACATAGGGGTGTGTGTGAGACTTCATAAGGATACATTTAAAACAAGCATGCATTAAAAAAACGTATGAAAACGCTCACTTTGATAACTCAGACACTGGTGCAGTGCTTTATATTGCATATTTATTTTGACCAAAAATGCATTACACTGGTCAGAGGGCGCTTGGCTGGGATTGAATATCAACTGAATGTCGTACCACTGGCCTACGCTGCCTTCTTGAGTCTCGCCGAGCGCGCTCCATCACGACCGGATGGGAGGAATAAAACGACAAAATGTATGCTGAGCAACAGGTGTCAGAAGAACCTGAAAGTGGACGTCGTCCAACGAACTCTTGGTCGGCGGGGACAATAGGCGTTGGCACAGCAGAGCTGCAGTTTTAACAGATCAGACAGAATGAATTACTGCTGGGTGTGACGCAGTCATCAATCGTGTCCAATCCAATCAGCTCCTTCCACTTCTTTGTGAGGAGGTGAAGTCAGAGCCTTGCCGAACTGACAGCAGAGGAGCGTGTCGACCGGCTCGTTCGCGTGACCTGAATATTCATGATGTCTTTCAGTGTTTCTGGACCTTCAAAGTTTCAGAAAGTCAACTAGTAGCTGACAAATCAGTTTTGAGGATTGTGCTGGTCCAGTCATGTGAAAACATAAAGTGGACGTAGGCGTGTTGTTTTTGAACGGATGTTACCAAACTTGGAATGCGGAGGAGTGGCGTGGAAAAATGTGTCAATCACATTCATCCCTTCCCAAGGCTTTTCAATCAGGAGAGACTGCTGAACTTTTAACAATGATTAATTTACGCAAGCATAAGTATTTAAAGTTTGTTGGGGCTTGGACTCCATCCAGCCGTGGGACAGACCAGGGGCCGGGATGCCGAGATCAGACGAGGCATATCCCCCCCTTTCCCCACTCTACGCTTCATATATATATCTTCTGTTTGACTCTGAATGGACTGTACTTCAACACGGCATAATGTTCATTTGTTGTATTTAAGTGAGAAGTAAACAATTCCCAGACTACAGATACAATCTGATATATTTTTGCAACCAGAAGAGTCGACCCCTGCTGGTCAGTAGAGAGAATGCACATTTTAAGATACTTGCGTCTTGTCACTAACGTGACTTTTCAAATTATAGTAGATGATAAATACTTAAGACCCGCATGCCCAGTGGGAGGGGCTCCCAGTCTCTTGATGGGAGGGTTAACCGCTTTGCCAACGCAACCCCAGTCTCCTCCCTCCAGTGGACAGCGTTGGGAAAGACCTAATGAGTTTCCAAAGCCAGGGACACTATATCACTAACACCCGCACGCACGCACGCACACACACACACACACACACACACACACACGCACGCACGCACGCACGCACGCACGCACGCACAGCAGACTATAGAGCCAGAGAGTGAATAAGATTTATTGTTATTGTGATAACCTGGGAGACCAGCAGTGGTCGAATAGGGCTGAAATAAGGCTGTTTAAGCTAGGCCTGATTTAAAGTGGGACTCCTGGAAGGAGTTACACAAGACACACACACACACACACACACACACATACACTTACACGGCTGTCTCGCCCAGCAGCTCACTTTGTCTTTGAGACTTTCAATAAGTGTTCCCTTGCGGTGCTCTGTGTATGCGTGTGTGCAGTGAGCGACAAACTCAAAAGTATTAATGAGAATCGTGGCAAAATGTTACACATCTGCTGGGACGTGACCGTGTGCGAGCATTTGTGTGCCAGTGTGTAACTTTACTGACGCGTCCCGGAGGGGGTCAGCTCTCCGTACACGTCTCAACTAAGCTGGCCGCCATGACAAACATTAGCCTTTTGAATTATGAGCTGCCTGCAAGTGTGTGTGTGTGTGTGTGTGTCGGCTGTGTGTATGTGTGTGAGCGGGTCTGTGTGTGGTTGTGTGCAAATGTTGTTGCAGGTAAAAATCCATCCGGGGGTGTAATAGATGGTAGCTGGTGCAGTGCAATGACACTAGATACAAGTATTGAGTTTCACATCAAAATATAGTAATGCTGTTTAATAGCAGCACAGAGCTTTCCTTTTACAACACACTTCACCAAAATGAAACAGGCCCTCATTGTACGTCAGAAAAGTTTTGTTTAGTTTTTTTTCTAATAATTACAGTGTGGGATATTCTACAAGCAAACGTCCACCACAGTTGGTACTTAGTGAAGAGCAAAAAGTGGGAATAATGCTGCGGCCTTTCAAAGTAACATTTGGGAACCTGCTTGGTTCAACTGTTCATTTCTATTCAGCTGTTAATCTTATGCTCAAAGGACTTTACTGGATGGATCATTTGTGGTTATTTGGGTAATTCGCTTCAATCGCGCTACACGCGCCGGTGAGGAGGAGTGGCTTAACTCTATGGAAACTGTGATCCCCGCTAACTATGGAAGAAGTAACTGTGCTTTGTATAAGTCCCTCATATCGCGGTAAACCACGTCATGTGTGTGCGTTCATCAGTTTTACTAGAGCTCTCTGTAAATGGACAAAAAGGGTGCCAAAAAAACTACGCAATGAGGCCGATTTATCTGCAAAGAACTTGTTTTCTCACTAAAGCTTGCATCGATTGGTGCTAAGCTGTGCAAATATTGTAGCACCCCCATCGGCACTTAATGTAACGTCATACAGGCATAAATAGGCCACGTCGTGATTCTTTATGCCATAGGGTTCATGCACATGCATCTATGCACATAGTTTCTTCCAGTCTCTACAAATGTGAACTATCGTGGACGCTCCGGGTGCCAACCTACACACACAATGACACAATTTTCCTCCAGGGTTTCTGGTTCGACCGCAGCAGGACGTCAGGGAGGACCGATCTCGAAGCGGATGGGCTTTAGCGCACAGCATCACACCAATCAATCCAATGAATCAAGAGCAAAACTTATGGAGTTTATATATTCAATTGGATAAAAATAATCTTTTGACATGTTCAAGGTATCAGACTTCCCGTTGGAAGGTTCCCATAAAGACAGAAAGGCTGCATGACAGCGTCTGACTCTTCCCCTGCGTCAGGACTGAAAAATCTCAACTACTTAATGGATTTCCGTAAACCTTTGTCCAGGTATTCATGGTTCCCAGAGGATGTTTCTGACTGAAATTGTACAAGCTTTAATATTGTTAAATGGAAATCGAGGCACTCAATATGTTAAAGATGTTGAAAGGAGATGAATAATCTTTACAAACACACATTTAGTTGACATTCAGATTTGATCACGTTGCTCTTCACATGGGAACTACTCTCTCCTCCTTCCTCCTCCATCGACTCCCAATGCAGTGATTTAGAAGAGCCGTGATAAGATTGTGATGATGGGGTCTTACGGCCTTGTTAAGGGTGATAACCTGACATCTTACAGCACTGACCTCATCCGGAGTTATAAAAGAGTCACAGTTATCATCTCTAATGGCTGAAGATATACAGAGTGCGGTTAGCAAGCTCATCGACCTTTGTGTCTCCTGTAGAAATAATTAAAATCTGTGTGAGTCAGACATTGAGTCATTGCATTTGTGTGATGTGATTGGAGTGATCCAAAGTTGTGCCTGGCAGAGACACTGAGTATAAACTCTAAGTGGGGGGACGGCTAATGTAGAGCATGTCCTGGAATAGATAAAGGAAATGTCTTAATGATTGGCACTCATTTTATTACCCACTTAAATCAAGGCTACTCAGCGAGAGAAGGTCCAGGCTTGGTTAGACTTTGCCATTTTCCAATCAAAGCAATGAAATGTAAGAGAAAACACACAACTTTTTCTAGTCTTAATATATTCTATAACTATTTTTATAAAGAATGCTGCTAAAACCCAAATAATAACTGCCCCTACCCCCCCAATTGGACAATGCAACATTAATACTTATTTATTTAATACACAAAGAGGATAAGTTGTATACGTGACCTGTATGTAGTACGGAATACTGCCATAATCAGGATACAAGTGGAATATCATAGCGTGAATGTAGACGTGAATTCAATTTAAACAACCGCTATATTCTAAAGCAGGAAACCTTTTATAGTTGTTGTTCAGCGTCGTGAGTTTCTGATATGAAAAAAGGGAGCTTCTAACACCAAAATACATCAGGATGGAATGAATGTAAAGCTTGAATCAGAGGTAGTCCCCCTGCATTTCTTAATTTAAGTGTCTGAGTCTGGTTCAATAACAAGCCGTCTCTCTCTCCCTCTCTTTTTTTCCTCGTGGCAATATGTTGAGAGCTCTGATGGATGGGTGGTGTGTATGAATGACTGTCTCTATTTATTGAAGGCGGAGGACACAGACGCTGTGTTGTTGGGACAGGACTCAGACAGTGACCCTGCGACCCCTGCATCTCACGCACACAATTTCAGGTGGTTCCATAATGAGCGTGTCCCGGTCACAGCAGCCCTTTCACCTGACCGCTCACACACCGATGTAGACACAGTCACTCATCGTGTCTCTGCTCGCTGTAATGAGTCTGACTTTGATAAGTAAGCTGTAATTAGAGCAGACTGCAGTGGACTAATGTTAATCTCTGTTCTCATTAGTAAACCAATCACCAAGTATTAAATTACAGCATTTTATTGGCTGCCTGTTTGTTTTTGTTTTTTGTTTTTTTCCTGGCATAGAACCGAATGGTCAGCTTTAACACACTGATGAAGATGAGACCAAGACATGTAATGATAATAAAAGGCCGAACAGGTGGCAATTTTTTGGTTTTAAAAGTTAAGGAAACACAGAAGTACATTGCATCTTGCATTCTTTCTATTGGCCACCAGGAGGCCAAAACTCTGCGATCCCCCGGTGATTCCTACTACTAGTACTTTTGCATCCGCTTTCGCTTCAGAGCTGGACGCGGAGGGGTACCAGGAGCTGCCTCCGCCATTCTTTCAAATCGATACTCCGCCAAGAGAGCCTTCCTCCTCTGATTTGTTTCAGGTTCACGGCCAATCAGACCAACGTTGGCAGCGAGTGTTACCCAATCAGGGGCCGAATAGGACGAGTCTTCACAGGAATTCAGGTGGGATTATTTGCATGGGATGCTGCATGGACTCGGAAAATACGAGACAAACCGTATTGATTCAAAACGAGACGCGCTATTTTATTCTCCAATACGGGACAATTCCGTGTTTTAAGGGACGGGTGGCAACCCCATTGGTGATCGACCGGTCGACTGACGTATTGGTTACCCCTAGTTCAGACCTTCTGGTTGTCAAGTTGCTTCAATGCTGTTGCCGGTTTTGGGAGTTGGACTAGTGTGTTTTCTGTTCATGACAGTTAATTGTAACTATTTGGTTGCCTATCAATGTCTTCAGTATTTGGTTGGACTTAGCCACAAGATGCCAACAGCCCAAATGCGGAACTCCATGTTTCAAAGCCATGGTCCACAAACTAATGGGAGAAGTCATGCTGATACTTTCCATTAACGGTTCATGGGTCCAACAATTGTGACAATCCCCTAATCAGTAGTCAGTAGTGTTTATCCCCACCACAAGTTATATTATTAGGCAGCACCAGGAATCAAGGGTTATCACTCATAGTAGAACAGTTGCAGTTCTCTCTGGAATAAATATAAAAGTTACTGCAGAACATTTGGCAGACACGGAGCTGGCAGTCACGCCGCAAACAAAAAGTTGGCCCCATCCACTCAAAACTTTCAAACACGTTCAGCATTTCTCATCGGCGAGACAGAACCGTCAGTGTTTCTGTGTGCGATGTACTCAGCCTGATGCACTTGGCTAATGTTGTTGAGCTACTTTAATACTAGTTTTTGCTGAGGGGATTTGTCAGAGTTGCTTGAACTCATTCATTATGAAAATTGGGATTAGCCTGTTAAAGATGCAACATGTGTTGATATTAACAACAAATATAAAGTGAAATGTGTTGACTGTAGGAATAGTTAACTTTTGTAATATTTCAGATCGTAATCCCTTTAAACAATTACTGAGATTGCTCAAACCAAAAATGATAGTTAAATGAATCATTCAAACTATCAATGAGACTTTTCTAGACAATGTTTCTAAATAACAACATTTTCAGTTATGTTTCTTCTGGCTGAAAGAAAAGTCTTACACCGCTGAGATACACACAATATGTAAGACAGGCCGTGTGCTGTCAAGGGAGAGTGAGACAGGCTGCAGGTCACTACAAACCCTCCTTTATAAGGAAGCAAGGCCCCCCCCCCCCCAGCGCCCCCTCATGAATGAACCACTCAGCTTTCCCCTCAGCCTGGTTTGGTGTGTGTAGGCGTGTGAGTTGAGAAATATCTCAAAGTTCCTGGATAAATTCAGAAATAATCTTAAATGTATCTAATTTGACATCCTCGACATGGCACTTTATAATAAAAGCCTCCCCGTTTCTTTGGTTGCAGTGTCTCCTACACACAATCACGCATATACAAACACTCAAACCCTCCCAAACACACCGCGCTGTGCCAAGGTATTTACGCTAAACGTTGGGAATGAGATTCCATCGCAGGTCCTCATGTTCAACAACACATTCCACTGATCCCCTCAGACTGAGTACCTTCAGTTCTCCGTGAATTAGATTAATCTTGTTCTCCCATATAAACTGCACCAGCACTTCTATGGCGCATTTCATTTGATTTTAAAGTAACAGCACAGTTTTTGGAATCATATTTTATCTTAATCCAGTGGTTCCCAACTCTCTTGGTGGGACTGTGAAGCCCAGGGACAGGGACATGTGCCCCGTTATGTTTTCATACTTTTACCTTGTTTCGTGCCGTTGTTGTTGGTTGCGTTGCTTGTTGGTGCTGTAACAGACAGATCATCTGACTTGAGCTTGGAATGGAAATCAATTGCGATGATTGACTCATGAGCACTGGGCACTTAAAAAAATCCACCAGACCGGATGCTCTAGTTACGGCAAAATCATCTTTCATAACTAACACGAAGGGCTGACGTCCGCCTGTTTCAGGGTGGCAGCTACTCAAGAGCCGTCATGGTCCCTTGAAAGACCACAACAACTGAAGCAGCGATTGTGGGTTTTTTTTCGCTGAAACTTCTGGTCAAGTCAGGCATTTCAATCCTACCAAGCTCTGGTCCATTTGAAGGTATGAGTTCTATAGTCCAAAGTACTATAGTCCAAAGTCCAAAATCCATCGATTTGACGACCCCCTGTTTACTTGGGGTAACCTTAAACCTGGTTTGATAATACAGGAAAAACAAACTATTGTTATTTACATTTGTTTGGCCCTTTTTATATAATGCTTCAGATTTTATGTCTGCAAAGAGTGAATTTGCTGTTGTATCAGCCTTTAGTTTAAGAGGCATATATGGTCCAGAATCATCGTAGGGTTTATGATAGCACTGTTTTAAATAACAACCAAACGTCTTGAGTGCTTTTAATGTGCTGGTGTTTTACTACACTTAATAAGGTTGGACAAGGTTGGTGGTCAATCAGAAATCCGTTGCAGAAACAAGGTCACTGAAATCTTTTACGGTTTTGAAAAATGGTGCTGTTTACTACCTCAAAAGCACACACACACACACACCAAGAAGGTGATTACTGAGTCAGCTATGTGCTGACTTTATGTGTTTCCAGTCAAAATTATTCAGGAATGAAGATTGACACCCCGGGATTTAAACCGACATGGAATTACAGCTAACTAGCGGTAAAGTACATATGGTTACACACAAACACACACACACCAGATTCTGACAGCGACAGCACATTAGCAGGACACTGAACATAGCCGACGTTTGGTGTGTGTGTGTGTGTGTGTACGTGACGGTGTCGGTTATTTCAGGTTCACTCACAAACCAAAATGGTGATTTAAGTGCATGTAAGTAGATTTCCAAAGAGTTGTTTTTTTGCATCTGGGAGTAAAGCTATCCACCGCAGCCGACACAGTTACAAACACACACACACACACACACGGACCACAAGTAGCACATTGTTAGAATGGCAGCGATCAGTCAAATTAACGCTGAGCTCCTGAAAACCAACATGTCTTTCACACACACACACACACACACATACACTTGCACAACATGGCCAGCTAGCGTATGATTCCCACATCTTTGCTTTGGGCTCTTCTTTGGAAGAAGTCGGACACATGTTGAACCGTCTGCTTGGTTCTGGTAACATGTCTGATTCAACTCATCGTAGGCGATAAAGGAGCCCCCCCGTGCACCGCTGGCATTACTAAGTTATCAAATCTCTCCAACGTCAGCAGGGACGGCCAAATGGGAAAGCGTTGGCTGGTCACTTTCAGGAAGTCTACAAACATACTAAATGGGATTCGTTTTGCAGATGATTTATAAATATGCGGTTTGGACTGTTACCCTGTTCAACCAGGTTTTTCACTTAATTCTGTTTATGCAGTGGTTTTGTATAAATATTTGATTGATTGATAGATCAAATTAAAGCTTCGTTAAGGCACTTGCAGGCTTGACGGGCTGCACAGGAGAGATCGACACGTTAGAAGATCACGCCTGTGTTGGATTGAGGAGTTGACATTTTGAATGTACACCATTTGTAAATCCTTGTAAAAAAAAGAAACTGTTGTTGTATAAATGTCTTTGGCTGCCTTTTGGGGGAGTCCAGTGGCAGGTATTTGTCTTGGGATTTGCCATTGGGTATAATGCTCTGTATCAATTTTATTATTGCAAGTTTGTAATAAATCTGGTATCAACCTTTCCTACAACAACTGCATTGCTAACAGCGCTACATTGTTGTAGAGTGGAAACATTCTTAAACTGGATAGAGGATAAGCAATACAGCAATAGTGTGTGTGTGTGTGTGTACGGCGGCTCTATAGCAGTGCCGTGTAAACAGCAGCTATGCTAATATCGTCCATTGAAGCATCCTACTGAGCAACGTATGAGCGGTGTTTTCTCAGCTGCTGTGGTCTGTCTGGATCAGGACGCCGACACTGGATGTGAGCCTCTAGCTCAAATGCAGACGCACTTCGCTGCTTCTCTGTAATCCTCAGCTTAAAGAATGAAATACACTGGGAGTATGAATATATTTCTCCAGCATTGTTGTGTGTTCATTCACAGACATCAACACTTGTATCATTCGTGTGCCCCATAATTGTTGCCATCATCTAGTACAGTATAGTATAGTTACTGGAATGTCAACACACACACAACCTGGAAACTAGGTATATCTGCCTTGGTGATTAATACAGGAGTAATTGAAAATCCAACAAACCTCAAGGTGATTCAATTTACCTCCTTGCTAAGTACTGCCAACCATCTGTTCCATAGATTCTCAATTGTTTTTAGGTTGTTTCCATTTTCAGGCTTGGAGGTCTGATTAAACTTTGTGTAATAGTGATACTTGTTACCCGAAGAGGTTGGAAAGAGAAGATATACAGCTAATAATTCTTCTGCTAAAACATTATTAGAGTACGTTAGCACATCATCAACTATTGTCAGCCCTTCTATGCTACGCTAGCTACTGAAGCTATATAGAACATGCCGCTTGGACTTTTCTACGGTTGTAACATTGTATAGAAAGACCTACTGGTTTAACAGATCACCAACTATTCCCACACGTAGGGCCATATGTCATTAGGTCCCTCCATCGCATGCTTGTGTACTTTTAGTGATTTGGAAGGAACCGGTGGCTTTGTGAGAATCACTTTCTTTGACTCCTCCAGCGCATTCAACGCCATCCAATCACGGCTGCTGAGTGAGGGGCTGCAGGTGGTGCTGCTCAACGCGTCCTCCGTCTCCTGGATCACCGACTACCTCGCGGGCAGACCGCAGTTTGTCCGAGTGCGCCGTGTCCTGTTTGATACGGTGGTCAGTGATACTGGAGCCGTCCCGTCTCCCTTCCTTGTGCACCACCGACCTCCAGCACAACTCGGTGTCCCGCCGTCTGCAGAAGTTCTCTGATGACTCTGCAGTGGTCGGGTGTGTACGGGACGGACGGGAGGAGGGGTAGAGCGTAGTGTACACCTGACTCTGAACGTGGCCACAGGGATGGTGGTGGACCTGAGGAGGAAGACGACGTCTCCACAACCGATGAGTTCTGGATGAGGAGGACCAGGACCTGGGCGTCTCCGTTGGCGACAGACTGAAGGGGAAGGCCAACATCAACGCTGCGTACATGAAGTGGATGAGTCAACTCTTTTCCTTCAGTAAATTCCGATCCTTCAACGTGTGCAGCAAGATGTCGGAGATGTTCATCTGCTACACACATCTATTTATTTCAGCACCCTGGTGTCTCTCGTGTCCACAAAGACAGCATTTACATTTACTCCTAATACCTATTGTTAAAAATACATCTCATTTGAGACATCGTTTCACTGTCTCAGATAAATGGATGGACCTAATGTCTTAATTTGACACTTGATAGTTACTCATGCAGCCAAAAGAAACTTGAGTCAAACAACTTTTGCCTGCCAAGATTCTGCATATACAAACATAATGAGTCCAAATGCCCCCATTGCAGCTGCATAAACCCTTTAAACTTTCCAAGGAATCTAATCATTTGAAATTTGTTAAGATCACGTTTCAGAAACTATTCCACTAAATTGGGCCTGAATTGCTGCTCTCTCACATTTTTGTCATTAATCTTCACAATATATAGTACATTATCTTTATTAAATCAAGTAAAAAAATTGTGTTTTTGCACTACCAACTCTGTCATATGTTGCCCTGAAGTAATGTTTTATGTTGTCAGCCATGTAAAACACAAAGAAGACGAATCCTTGGGCAGTCAGAGCACTACAGTGCATATCGCGAGTAGCTCTAAACACCAAGTACAGCTCAGGTAGATGGGGATGCCAATGTGTTTTTGGTTAAAAAAAAGCATTGTCATGTTTACCTGATGATTAAAAGTCAGCGATTCATTCAATGTGATTTCAGCTCATCTTGATTCGGATGTGACAGAAGAAGCGTGAAGAGACGTGAGAGTTGATGTTTGACAAATAAACTACAGGCTGCGGCAAACAAGGCTATCGTCTTCCTGTTTACACTTCCGTTACAACTAGAAAGACTTTCACATGCATTCTCGCGTATGCTGCAGGACAATATTTTTAGTGGATGGATTCATCTTGGCTTTGTGACAGATGTTGAACACTTCTTTTCACCATCGTTTGGCCTTTCCTGGATATTCTGTGTTTCTACGTTTCTGCTGGTGGCGTCAGTTCACGTGGGCCGAGTCCCACCCACCGGGTTATTATTGGGACTTCCGCGTCAGAGTGTTTCTCCTGGACACAGCCTTTCCACAGCTTTCCTCCCTGATTGAATTAGGAAGTGACGGGAATCTAAAGAGCTGCAGAGAGGGTTGTAAGTAAACAGACGTGGCCTTTTAATCTCCGCCTCTGTTTGAAGTGGATAAACCCCCCGAGTCCTTTTATGAGGTGTACTTCTCCCGGTGTTGTGCTGTGGAGGATTGAGTTTCACAAGAGGGGTTAGTTGGTTTATTTTAGAAGAAGGCAATGAAGGTGGAGGCTGATGTGAGCTTCGCGGCGATGGAAGCAGCCGTTGAAAGCTGAGAAGAACGTGGTGTTCTGGAGAGAAGAGGAGGGACAGGGTGAAGTCACACAGGGTTTAAGTGGGTTGTAACAGTTTGTTTAGGTGGTCAAAGGCTCCACTGGATCCGGGTCAGAGCTGATACTGGGAATCTGGGATGTGATGCTGGGAAAACACTCCAACGACCACCATATAACACCCTGTGCATGTCAAACAAAAGCAAACTACACTGGTATTTTAGGCATCTTAAGCTGAAGATGTATTTGTTCAATTGTCCAAAGTGTGGAATTTTGGCAGAAATTTTATTAACATATAATAATAACGTATGATCACCTGAAACTAAGAAACAGCTGTTTGTTATCTTACAATATCTTTATATCTGCGTAGGTGCAGGTTGTCTTGTCCAAGGTGTCCACCATGTTGACCCATGTTCTCCTCTGAGTTGTTGAATTAGCGTGAAGGTCTCAACAAGGCGCTTGGAAAGGGAAGGAGGGAGCAGATTGGAATTCAGTCAGATTCAAAAGATCCCAAAACGCATGATGTGGATCCTATCAGCACTTCTAATGGATTGGATTGCCAACAAAAGAGGGCAGTAACTAGTAACTAAGTAACTAATACTGATCTCCAGTAAGCCAGCCGTATCTACCAACATTTTTTCATTTTTTTTAGTAATGCAGCTGGTTGAATCATCTTTTTTTTTTTAAAACATTGTCCGATAAATTTGAATTTGACCGCAGAACGCAATATTTCAGGAGTAATTTGCATAAGATATTTTCTAACTCGGTTGAACATTTCCGCGTGACTTTCGTTGTATCCAGTGAGAACCGCATTTAGGAAAAAATTTTGACTGCTCCCGTTTCTGGGCGTCCAAAAGCCTCTTATAGAGAACTCATCCTTTTTGTGGATTTGTGTGTTATATTAATCTATTTCTTTACCAAAATCATATAGACAATTTTTACACAGCAGAACACTCACACGGGTTCCCCTTTATTCCCACAGAAAAAGGAACTTGAACAAAGTACTTACAGATTATTAGACTTTTTATTATGGGTGTGCCGTTTTCGGAGCAGAGGCCAATAAATGCTTGCTGCATAGATAGGAAATAAGATCAGAATTATGACCTGTTTAGCTTTAAGAATATAATCATTACATATACTTGTACATATGAGAAGATAAAAATAAAAATATTAGCCGTACTCACCATCTGAAGTGTGTGTTTTTATGAAGAAAAAACATTTAGGTTCACTGACTTTTGAGTGGTCTGTCTCATCTGCTGTGATCAAACTCAATACAGATCAGCTAAAAATGTCAAGTTATATTTGCTCCCTTTTTCTTTTGTGCTAATTCAATTGGATCCATGACTCATCTGTAATATAATCCAAACTGTGACTTTCCTGATTAAAATCCCCAAATCAATTGATAGTTCATTAATGTCGCCGCGGCTCGAAGTATAAATGTAACAGGGACGGGACGTGAAAGGTTAGTGTATAATATCTTAAGCGGGTTCCATCAGGCCGAGTGTCTTCATTCATACTTTATTATCTCTCACTGTCATTACTCTGTCAGATGATTGTGATTCTTCACTTCAAATAAACCAACATGGTGCTGGAGAGCCAATCACATCAACGCTGTCCAACATTTAAACAATTCACCTTTTGTCCTTTCAGCTCAAATCAGATCAGGCCAGAGTTGGGAGTTTATTATCCCCAGCGGTACTGACGGAGGTAGATATTGCAACACAAATGACAAGTCTAGAGTAGAATATGCTTGTATTCATATGGCTGCATCAATAACACCGAGAAGCTTTTCTACACTGCATCGCTCGTTGGAACAAATGACTGGATCACTGTTGTTATCATGAATCGGCTCGAACGTGCACATCTGGAAAAATGCGTCGAGACTCTCCTTGATTTGTTGGCAAAGATTCATTAGAGTTCCACCGTGGAAAGCACGACTGCGTTTGCTTAATATCAACAATGACTCCGCACCGATGGACATTTTGTCTACACGGACCCCAAAAACGTTTCCATTTCGTTTAAATAATTTACCTCGAGATTATAGCTCTGTGAATTACATGGCATCTATTTCGGGGATATCCAGATGTTTCTCTCACTGCTCTCACACCCTCCTTGGTGTGAGGTCCCGAAGCTCACCAAGCCACATGTTGGATTTATGACAGAGGACGAGCGTTGCATACCTTAGATTTGTCTTCAAACAGATCCATCTCCATGTGCTCCATAAATCAGCCTGATAAGGGGATAAACGAGGGGGTCGGGGGGGGGGTAACCAGGTGCGGTGCGCCGACCCCGTACTGCAGCTCCTGGCCACGGGGCTAGATGGCGTGGTTGTGCATTTCAACGACCAACGGCGGGGGCCAAACCACTGATAAGCGGCGGTGCTGCTCAACCGTTCATCCCCGCTGCACAGGACGGCGTTGCGCTGAAATAAAGACAGAACCGGTTGCCAACGGTTTCTGACGGAAGAGAGGGAGGAGATTGTGGAAAGAAAGAGGCCCAGAGTGCTGGGTAAACAAGGGCCGCAGCTCCGGCTCCGGGGGAGGTTTTCCGGGGGCCACGAGGCGGCAGTTCAGACTCCGCCACTGCACATTCAGCCTGTGTGGCTGCGGCGGTCGGCCTCGCCGGGTTCTGCTCGGTTGCCATGGTGGTGAAGCCAAGCCAAACAGCCCACTGCTCCACACACATTGCCCCGAGTCTTAATTTAGACTTTATTTTGATTTTCTCCTCAATCTGTGGGTGTTGGATCCCGCTGCAGCTCTTTGACGCATCTGTTCACCTTGTTCTCTCTCATTACTCTGCCTGTCCGTCTGGCTCTGTTTGTCTCAGCGTGCGTCTGCATTCCTGTGTGTGTGTGTGTGTGTGTGTGTGTGTGTGTTTGTGTGTCTCCAGCTCCCGAATGATCCACCCGCCGGACACTGGTCCTTACAGATGATGCTGAAATTCTGGTTTGCGTCAGTCATTCTGACGCTGTGGACGCCATGATCTCCTCAGAGGTGTGTGTGTGTGTGTGTGTGTGTGCGCGCCGGGTGCACATCGCCTGCACTTTCACCCCCTCAATGCGACGCCGCTCCAAGTGTGTGTTGGTCCGAAAAAGTGCCACCTACTGTAGGCGACGTGGGGCTCAAAGTGTTGCTGCTTGTGTCAGCCAAAGGAGAGAGGTGAAACTCAAGGGGGTGCTTGAGCAAAATCGCATACACGCATGATGATAAGCTGACACACACACACACACACACACACACACACACACACACACACACACACACAGGAGAGAGAGACTCATTTAGGAGGTCATAAATCACGGCGTGCAGTGCCAGAGAGCGATCACTCTCCCACTGTCTAAACACCGCTCTCACTCAGGCTTATTAGCGGTCCGGCTCTCACTCAGGCTGGAGATATTACCCCCCCCCCCCCCCACACCTCGCTATAGATGATCACAAAAGATTGCATTACAGTTGCCAGGATGACTGCCGGAGACGTGGAGGTTCCCGGGAGGCGCGGGATACTTATCCTACTATCCTCCCTTGGTGGCCCTGCGCTGCACCTTACGTGGGAATGTAGAGACTTGATGATTTTAGTGTTGCAGACGTCTGTAAATGTGTGTCATAAGTTCTTAGTAACTCCACAGACTCGTGACGTCAAACGGAAGTGCAGCTCCGAAAGGGGAAAGACGCTGTTCATGCACAAGTGTTTTGTACTTGGCAGTTAGCGCCAAGTTAGCGGCAGTTAGCGTGTTTATATTCACTGGTTGAACTTTCCACTCAGCGTTAATACGTTTGAGTGAAGATCGACGGGCGGATAGCTAACGGGCGGAGGCAGTAGTGTGGAGACAAAAGCAACGCAGCCCATCAGTTCTCATACGAGACGTCCTTCTTTAAAAAAACATTTAGTTTCTATTTCAACATTGTGCTTAATGTAGTTTAGGGAGGCTTCATGGTGTCAATGCGTCTTTTAGTTGAAGTATTTGCCGTATTCACCTCTTAAAACATTACTCATCTGGTGCAGTTGTGAGTCTGTTGAGTCCTTCATTCCTTTTTTTTCTTTTCTCATGCTAATTGTTGGTAATAATCAAATATTGTTGGACTGTAACGCGACGCCTCCGTTTGTTTGCTTTTCACCGCTTTTCCTTCTCTGGCTTTCAATCCACTTTCCACAATCAAGTGAAGATTTACGACTCAAATAAAGAAACATTTTTACACCATCGAAAGATGTGTGTGTGTGTGTGTGTAGGCGGATTGATCGGGTCAATACCGCTGTTTCCTTTTACAGATGCTAACATATCATGTCATAATCTGTTAAATTTAACTTAATTACGTCAATGACCTTTCTCGAAGTAGGTGAGGCCTCTGCTGCTGAAAATCATCTTCCAGGCAATAAAATCAAACAAGAAGCTGCAGACAAACGTCCCGCTATAACCCATCGATAGATGTGTGATTAACCCCACTTGATGGAGCCTTATTGTTTATTAGTGTGATTACTTTAGTACACTTTAGTGGTTCATGCCCCGCTGCTGTCGCCCTTCTGTTCCCGTGGATCCCGCTGGCATCGCTATCGAGTCTTGACGTTATCGGGGCAGCAGGTCGGCGGGCTGCGGCTCAAAACCCCTGCTTGAACTTTCCCCATTAGCCGAGCCGCGAAGCGACCCGATCGAGGGGGAATGGTCGTCAGAGCGGCCCGACGTGGCCGCTGTGGTGGAAGATTTTGCACAGACAATCGTTAAGTAAGAATCAAAGGCTCTGAGTCAAGTATGTCTTTTCTCCGTTTATTTCCTTGCAAGGGAAAAAGGGTCACAACAGCTACGTGGTCAGTAGACTGTCAAGAACCTCCTTTTTCCTCCCAACACCTCGAGGCAGTTCTTATACCTAAACTTAGATATCGGTGGCGTCAACAGAAACCGTTAACCATCTTGTTGAGTCTCTACCGCCAGGGTACTGGGAACACCTTGTCCATGTGAGACACATCAGTTCTTTGACCGTATCCTTGCTCTCCCAACATGCTTAAACAAAGGTGGTCATAGACATAACAAACACTTTGTTCAGTCTCTACAGCTACGCCGCTGGAAACATCTAATCCAAGTGGGAGACATCAGTTCGTATGTCAGGGCCTTTGTGACCTAAGCACTTGCAACTAATAAACTGGTTATACAAATGAAGCATTTAAAAGGGTCACATATCATTTTCCCATTACATTCCACTCTTTTGATTACATAATAATCACAAACTATGCAATCAATTTAGAATGACTACTCTAAAAATTTAACAGCTGATAATCTGCCACATCAAATATCACAAAACATTGAACATCTGGACATCGCTCACAAAACTTTTCCTGCCACAGAACAAAAACTCCCTAAAAAAACCCTCCGAAATGGGAAAATAGGAAGAAATCTGTTAGGAGAAGATAAAGACTGGAAACCTTCTCACAGGATTTGAGCGTTACACCCCAGATGTCATGTGTACAGTATTGAAATAAAAAAGAAATGAGAACATGTTTAAATCACAATACCAGAACTTGATCCCCTTTCACACAATACAGATATAGAATATTGTGGAAAGGTCATTATATCAATCATATTTACGTTACATACTAATAAATGCAGGGATAAAAGCTGTTTTTGTGAGAATGTTATTTCTCATTGTTTTAGCAAGCTACTGTGAAACCAAAACCATTTAGAACACCAGGAATGCACACAGACAGTGTGTCACTATGTCACTATGCGTACGTGTCGAGGTCGTAAGTGTTCAGCTCGTCAAGGGAGTCCGAGTCACTGTTGGGGTTATTGTCAGAGTCATTCCATGATAAGAGAGAACCACTCTTTAGATAGCTGATTACAAAATCTAAAAAACCGTAGTGACACAAACGACTACTGTGTCTATGTGGAGGGGTCCTGGCCGTGTTCTTCTTCTTGTGTTGGTCCGCAGGTACACGTTGGGATGTGGAGTCTGCCAACCTTCTTTCTTGTGAGGCACCCGCGTTGTAGACAGTCAACACAGATCACAATGCACTGTGTGTCTGTCGGTCAACTGCCCGTCCGTGGTCACTGGATCGGTGGTGTCGGTTGATTGACACTTGTTGTGGAGGTAGGGTCGCCTGAGCCCACTGCTGGTACTGGATCTGGAACCTTCTTGCAATGGGATGCGTGGACCCAAGTTGCTCTTTCAGCTACCTTGACCGCTGTTTGGGTGACCAGGAGAATCTGGAATGGACCCTGCCACCGTTTAGCTTTCCAACTTTTCCTCCTGAAGTCCTTTACCACCACGAAGTCACCTGGTTGCAGTCGGTGTAGTGGACCCGTTGCTTCTCTTGGAAGTGCAGCTACAACCTGTTTTCTTACATCAGACAAAGTGGAAGACAGTCAAATGCAATAGGTTAACATGTCATTCTCGCACATTGTGGTGGAAGGGAGTGGTGTTCCTGGAGCTTCCACACCTATATGGGGAGGAACTGCGAAAAGGATTTCAAATGGGCTTAGGTTGCTGCGTGTTCGTTTCCTCATCCGCATGTACATCAGAACCAAGGGCAGTGCTTTTGTCCACGGTAGACCTGTGTCTGTGCAACATTTGGCCAGTTTTGTTTTCAATGTTCCATTTTCTCTCTCTACCGCTCCCCCACTAGCTGGGTGGTATGCGCAGTGTGTTTTTAAGTCAATACCCAGGTATGCACTTAAGTCTGTGATTGCTTGGTTGACAAAATGTGAACCATTGTCGCTAGAAATTTTGCTTGGGATTCCCCAGCGGGGAATGATCTCTGAAATCAAGGCTTTAGCCACTGTGGAGGCTGTCTGCTTACTGGAGGGAAACACCTCAACCCATTTGGACCACATGTCTACCATTACAAGACAGTGTTTCTTACCTTCCGATGGGGAGAGTTCCACAAAATCCATCATTACATGTTCAAATGGTCTTGCAGGCGGTGGATGTGCTGCATGATGTGACACCTGTACTGAACGACCTACATTGTGAGTTGCACATGTTATGCATGCTTGGCAGAACCTTTGTGCGTAAGCTGCAAAACCTTTTGTGAACCATGTTGCATCAATGATACTTAACATTCCCCCTTTTGACACATGGTCTAACCCATGAGTCAATTTCGCATAGTGAGGGAAGAAATGTTTAGGTAAGCATGGATTACCATTCGGACCATACCAGATGCCGTCTATGAATTTGGAGCCTGAGGAGGACCAAAAACGTCTCTCATCTGAAGTAGAGAGGGACTGCACGGCTGCAAGAGAGGAGGGAAGAGAACACATGGCAGGAACTGGGCGTGATGGTTTGGGAAGAGGACGTCTAGCAGCCGCTTTTGCAGCTAAGTCTGCTCGCTCATTCCCCTTTGCGATGTCGCCTGTGCCGGATGTGTGCGCTGCACATTTACAAACGGCAATAGCTGTGGGCAACAAAATGGCATCCAATAGTTCTGCTATCAGAGTGTGGTGTAACACTGGTTTGCCATCCGATTTGAGAAAATTTCTGTGTCTCCAGAGCGCGCTGAAATCATGAACCACGCCAAAAGCGTATCTGGAATCAGTGTGAATGGTTGCCGTTTTATCCTTAGCTAGTTTACAAGCTTCTGTCAGCGCGATTAATTCTGCTGCTTGGGCTGAGAGGTGACATGGAAGAGGGCCGGAACACAGAACAGTTGAGTCTGAAACAACAGAGAAACCCACAAGATTAGAACCAGTCAGGGGATCCCGTGAAGCAGATCCGTCAACATACATTACCACGTCACTGTTGAGCAGAGGTGTGTCTGCGAGGTCTGGTCGAGGTGTGCACTGAGCTTCCAGCTCAGCCAAACAATTATGCTCCTCTCCATCCTCCGGAGTGGGGGGAAGAGATGCAGGATTGAGGACATTGCAGCGTTTTACTGTAACATTCGGCATGTCTAGGAGACATGTGTGATATCGAAGGTAACGCGCTGCAGATAAATGAGACGACTTCTGTTCGAGAAGAATCAGTGAAACCGAATGTGGAACCAATAATGTTAGCGTAGCATAGCCTACAATGTCACGAGAGGCTGTAAGAGCCTTTTCAGCAGCTGCCACAGCTCGAAGGCACTGTGGTAAGCCTGCTGCTACCGGATCGAGTTTTGCAGAGAAATAAGCTACTGGTCGTAGTTTATCGCCATGGGATTGTAGGAGCACTGATGTCATACATCCAGAACGTTCATCCACGGTTTGTGTGAACGGTTTGTGAGGATCAGGAAGACCCAAAGTCGGAGGAACTTGTAACGTGCATTTCATGTCCGTGAAAGCTTGAGAGGCTGCAGGGAGCCACTGAATTTTATCATGCGCGCTGAGATTTTTTCCATGTATCAATGCGGACAGAGGTTGCTCGAGTTGGGAGTAATTTGGAATAAATGACCTACAGTAGGAACACATTCCCAAAAATGACATCATCTGTTTCTTGGTCTGTGGTTTTGGAAGTGTTACGATTGAGGCGATGCGTTTTGGTGATAGTGTCTTCCCTTCACCGGAAATGTTATGGCCTAGGAAATTAACGTTTTGTGAAACAAACTGTAGTTTGGATAGGCTGGCCTTGTGTCCTTCCGCTGCTAAGTGTTGAAGCAATTTGAGTGTGTCCTGTTCACACTGCTTTTGTGTTGGAGCTGCAATTAAACAGTCATCAACATACTGCAAAAGCGCTGTTCCTGGAGACAAAGTGAGGCTCTCCAAACTTTCCCTGAGTGCCTCGTTGTAGATTGTAGGTGATTCTGTGTAGCCCTGACACAAGCGTGTGAAAGTGTAAGGCTTGCCATTGAAATTAAACGCAAACCAAAACTGACTGTCAATGTCCACCGGGACACTGAAAAAAGCATTTGCGAGGTCAACCACGGAAAACCATCGAGCATCAGGTGGAACCTGTGCCATAATGGTGTAAGAGTTGGGAACATTTGGGGCTCGTGCGTGGACGGCTGCATTAACTGCTTTTAGGTCCTGCACGAAGCGCCACTCAGTTGGTTTGCCTGCATCTCTGATCTTTTTAACTGGAAAAATAGGTGTTCTTACCGGCGAGTCAGGACATGGAACAATGACTCCGGCCTTTAAGAGGGAGTTGAACACCGGTGTTATACCGTCAATGGCCTCTTGGCGCAGTGGGTATTGATGTTTGTGGGGACGGAAGTCTGATCGAGGAGTGATGACCACAGGTTGACATTTTTTGATGAGTCCCACGTCATATTTATGCGCTGCCCACAAGGTGTCTGGAACAGAACTGAGGGCAGGAGAAATAGAGGAGACATTAGTCAAAAATGTATCAGTGGGTGTGTCAGAAAATATGTTATTTTCATCCATGACATAAACAGATCTGAGAGCAGGTGTGCAAAATGCGAATGGCTGTTTAAAGAAGCCTGTCGACGGAGAGCGCATCACAAGTGGATCTGGTGTAGCCTCCCAATCTGCCAATGCCTCGCACGCTGCGACAAAAGGTCCCAAATCTCTCCATTGGTCTGTTGCTGCTTTAGACAAGGAGATGTGTGGGAAAGAAGAGTCCACATCAAAGAGGTGCTGCTGAGAGGGGGTGAGAGAAACGGACACAGTACATTTAAGTGTGGACCAAAACAATGTCATACATGCAATTTGATCATTCAGATCCTGTAGAAATAATGCATCATATTGCTTATCTGGCTCATGTGACACATGAGCTGTGCAGTGGAGATATGAAGCATCCATGCACTCTGCCTCAGGCTGGACGCGTGATGCTGCCAGGTGGGACAGTTCTGATTGTGAGTCAACCGGAAGCCACCACTGGTACACAAACATTGGATCACTTATAACTGTATTTGCCATCTGGTCAATGGCTCTGCATCTCACCACTTGCAACCCTGTAGGAGTGGAGATGAGGCTAATGCCGAAAGAACACATGAGGTCTCTGCCCATTAGATTAATGGGACAGCAAGAGGACAGCAAAAAGGAATGTTTTACTGTGATGTCTGGTTCAGGGTCAGTTGAGTCAGTGTGTGTACTGGTCATAGGTGCCGTAAATCTCTCTACAATAGTCATCCCTGAAGCTCCTTGTGAGAAAACCTGTTTTCCACTAAGTTTCTGACCTGGAAAATACTTTTGTTGTATTACAGAATGTGTAGCCCCCGAATCAACCAAAAACGATAAAAGTTTCCCTTGAATTTGCACCATAGTGGTGGGCATATTTTCAAATGATTTTCCTGAAAACTTTGCATATGTGTGTTTAAGTGAAAGCTTTTGTTGTGTTCTCAATTGCTCTGTGATGTCCACGAGAGCTTGTTGTTGCTCCAGTGTGTGTGTGTGAGTGTGAGTGTGCGTGCAGGGAGTTAGTGCAGAAAGCGTTTCTTCATTGCAGGCTGCGGTGTGTGTGTGTGTTTTACTTCCCTTATGTGAGGCCTCAGCATGGTTGCCGTCTCCCCCTCACATGCAGCCTCCTCCCCCTCCGCCTCACGTCAATCGGATTGTGCGTTGCCACCCCTTCCTCGTCTGGCCAGTCCACGCCCCCATCCTCTACGAGGTGCATTTTGTGGACATTCTCTGTGCCAATGTCCCTGTTCGCCACAGCGGAAACACGTATCATAGTCATTGGGTGGAGACAGCTGTGATCCCTCCTGGTTCCGGAGGAGCGTCCCCTCGTCATATCCCGACCACGCCCCCTGAATCCGCCCCGTTGGTTGGGATCCCGTGGGCGGTCGTTTCTGGCAAGTTGAGTGACAGCTTGGAGCATAGTCAGTTGGGCGAGTTCAATCTGACGTGAGCGCCTTTTCCCCTCGTGGTCAGTTCTCTCTATGTCCATGGATTGCGCATGCGCAGCATGTTTCTTTACATCCGCGAGTCGCGAGTCTTCCATTCCAGCCACAGAACGCTGCACATTCATTTTTATGTCGGGTAATAGTCCATTCATGAAAGCATTCTTCAGGTGTGATTCCCACGTCCCCAGAGCGTCTCCTAACACGGCGGGTTGTGGAATGCCACTGTTAAGATTAAACACTGTGAGAAGTCTTTGGTAGTAATCATGGACGGACTCACCCGCTGCCTGCTTGGTATTGTTGATGGGAGTCATATCCACTTTGTCAGGGAACAATGTCTTTATGCCGTCGCTCAAAGCCGTGAGTGCGTCTCTGTATGGCTTATTTTGATTTGAACTCCATTCAACGTCGGCCGCACTGGTGTCTCCTGCAACCAGCTGGTTGAGCTTCTGGTAGTGAGTCGGACCCACGTGACTCATTAGAACACGTCAAATTTCAGCAAAGTTGGGCAGGAATTGCTTACAGAAGTCCATGAATGCTTCAGCAAACAGTCTTCCCGAGTGCTGTATCGGCGGGAGATGAGCCATTGCAGCTCTAATGTCCGTATCAGTCCAAGGAAAACAAGTATGGGACCTGAGTGTCCTGGTACTTGAATCATTGGGGTTTGGAGCACAGATTTTGCATCCGGGGGAACTCCCTCTGGGTCGAAAGAGGGGGAAAAAACATCTGATGTAGATGGTTGCTCTGCAATCAGTTTGTTGATGGCAGAAGTGTCCCCTCCGGTTGCTCCTGGAGAGCGAGAGCGAGTGGGGAGAGCAGCCTGTCTCTTTTCCTCCTCTTCGCCGAGGAGTCGTTCCTGTGCTGCTTTCACTGCCGCTTCCTTTTCCTCCCTCTGCCGGGTGTAGTGAACTTTGATATGTGCTCCTGCAGACGGAGGTTGCTGGTTCGCAGATGAAGCAGGGTACGGTGGTGGGCATGTGTTGAGGAGAGGGCCGCCAGCCCCTGTGAGACTCGGATACAAGGGAGAAGCACATCGGTCATTTTGTTCAATAACATTTGGATCTGGTTTTTCAACCAATGTGGTTTTTGCGCATGTCAATTCTTTAGCCATTTGTTTCCTTTCTCTACATTCACATTCATCCTCCCACCATTTTAACCATTTACTTTGTTTCTCAATGTTCTCCAAGTCTTTGCCTTTTATCACCCTCTGAGATTTTATACCCTTCTCTTTTCCCTCTAAGCCTGTTCGTAACATGTTCAGTTTTATTCTACTGAAAGAACCATTTGCAGGGAACCCAAAATCTTTTGACCACTCGGGCAAAAACTCTAGAGATTGATCTCCATATTTCCTTCTCATCAGATCCACAATGGGTCCCTCCGGAGAACCCATTTCCTTTTTACCTTTACCGTGTACACCACCCATCTTTCAGGCGTGGTGAAGTATACTTTTTATTACTTAAAATATAGTCGTCACTATAAGTCTTGATTTTCTTTTACGTAGGAAAAATACAAGTTAAAACCCAACCAGAACTATTGGTTAATAAATATAGGTCAAGGGCGCAAATATCTGTTCTCAGATTACTGTCCGAAAATCCCGATATTGTTCCTGTCTTCCTGTTAGGTCAAGGGCTGAGATTTTGCGATTTCAGTGAACTCTCAAAATCCCTCCTATCTTCCCCTTCGGTCAAGGGTCACAATTG
This sequence comes from Gasterosteus aculeatus, assembly GCF_964276395.1. Lineage (NCBI taxonomy): Eukaryota > Metazoa > Chordata > Actinopteri > Perciformes > Gasterosteidae > Gasterosteus > Gasterosteus aculeatus. The sequence goes on from NC_135705.1 coordinate 18,100,814, forward strand.
TCAATTGCCCCTGTCTTCCCCTTTGGTCAAGGGTCACAATTATGCGTTTTCAGAGTGTTAGTCTGAATACAATCGTAATACGCAAATTGCTCCCTGTCTTCCCCCTTTTGGTCAAGGGTCACAATTATGCGATTTTCAGATAGTTAGTCTGAATACAATCGTAAATGCGCACATTGCTCCCTGTCTTCCTCAGTAAAAAGTTGGATGCTGATGAACCGGAAATACTGTACAATTACTCTTTTTATACACATTTTTCAAATAACCGGATAAAAAGACAAGTTATCATCATTAGAAGCCCAATCAAATAACCGAAATTTGGATTTTCTAAGAAGAGAGAGAAAAAATAATTTAAAAAAAATCCCAAAGTACTAAATACCCGTCTTTGTAATCTGTTATCACCCGTTATAATTCAGGAAGCCCCGTTTGAAAATCAGAATATCAACTTCTTACCCGATTCGTGTGAAAATCTTCCTCATCGGATCGTGTTGAAGCCAATCAGGTCTCTTTTGTTCGCCGGTCCCCTCTCTCTGAGTGTGATGAGGTATAGGGCAGAATCACGTTTGGTGGATCCTGAAGGGGTCCCTTCCCGGACGTCCTCGGAGTCCCGACGGAGCTTCAAACGATCCCACTTCTGACACCAAATTGTGGTGGAAGATTTTGCACAGACAATCGTTAAGTAAGAATCAAAGGCTCTGAGTCAAGTATGTCTTTTCTCCGTTTATTTCCTTGCAAGGGAAAAAGGGTCACAACAGCTACGTGGTCAGTAGACTGTCAAGAACCTCCTTTTTCCTCCCAACACCTCGAGGCAGTTCTTATACCTAAACTTAGATATCGGTGGCGTCAACAGAAACCGTTAACCATCTTGTTGAGTCTCTACCGCCAGGGTACTGGGAACACCTTGTCCATGTGAGACACATCAGTTCTTTGACCGTATCCTTGCTCTCCCAACATGCTTAAACAAAGGTGGTCATAGACATAACAAACACTTTGTTCAGTCTCTACAGCTACGCCGCTGGAAACATCTAATCCAAGTGGGAGACATCAGTTCGTATGTCAGGGCCTTTGTGACCTAAGCACTTGCAACTAATAAACTGGTTATACAAATGAAGCATTTAAAAGGGTCACATATCATTTTCCCATTACACCGCGCCGCAGACTGAGCTCGCTGAAGCTGCATCTTCACACGACTCCACCGCGCTCGCAGTCTGTGCACGACGCTGACCGAGAGGCCGCACAGACAGCCTCACGGTGGCCCAGAGCCACGCGGTAAAACTGTAAAACAGTCAACACAATCAGGGTGGAAATGAGTGTGAGTGTGCGCGTTGTGAGTCGGCTGCTGTCTGTGCCGCGCGGGAGCTGCTCCTTCAGCGCTCTGCCCGGGCGTTTCCGAGTAGTCGCCCAGGATATGAACCATTGCATCCAGCGTGTGCGCGCGTGTGTGTGTGTGTGTGTGTGTGTGTGTGTGTGTGTGTTTTGGTGGTGTACCTGCTAGAATGGCTTCCCTCGAAGGAAGTGACGCGTTAGATGGAAAGTGTGTGTGACCGTAGAGGGAATTTGTGGCTCCTGTGTGCGGCCGTGTGCGCTTGTTGGTTTTTTTCTGCAGGGTGTCAGTTACTGAGAACCAAACCTCAGTAACCGAATCACAGTGAAAGTTATAGCAAACAGAACAGGACATTGTCGCCCACGGCCGGGGAGAGATTGGACACACTCGGGCCCACAGAACCTTTCCGCAGAATCAGATATGTTGGGGTCAATAAGAGTTCTGCAGAGAAGACATTTTTGTTGTTTGTTTAAGTTATTGACGCCTAACTTTTTGTTTTAATCCCAACAATTTTATTAGATTTTGGCTAATTGTCAAAGATAATATCCTCGGAAAACACAGTCCCTGATTGAGCAACATCATCTTTACAAATGAAAACCGTGTTTAGGATTTTTTGACCTAAATAAAATGGCCAGAGGTAAAATATAATGTTAAAAAAAAGGGAATTACAGCATGGTCATATGAGTTTGTATCACTGCTTTACAGTCAGCGGAAGACAGATGGAATGTTTAGGTTTTAAGAGTTATTCCTGCAGCATTCTTGGCACACGTTGTTGAAATATATTTTTACTTACTTCATACTTTGTGGGTGTTGAAAACGAGAGCCAAATATGCAAAAAAATGCAAGAACAAAGGAAAAATATCCCTGTAGTTAATCTTAAAGCAAAGGGAGAGAAAGAGTTAAGGAAGCCAGAGAATCTGGACGCGATGGGAAAAATGCAGGTAGTAGGAACTCGGTCCAAGATTCCTCAAATGCTGTCAATGGCGTGGAGCGTGTAGGAACTAGAACGCCGAAGCAAGGCTCCATTTCATCACACATCATCCCAGTTAAGGTCGCTGGTTGCAGGTGAAAAAGTCAGCCGGGATTCTACGGCGACACGTTAAACCCTAAATGACTGCTCGTCCTGAGCCATGGGAAAGCAAACGGCAGCGTGTTGGCTCACACACGCGCACAAACACGCACACAGAATTCCGTCACCAGGGATGACCACGTCGTCGGGTAAAGGAATTGTGAGCCATCCAATAATTCACCAACCGTGACTTGTTTCTACAAAAAAAACCAAGGGTTGAACTTGAAATCAGGACAACCAGCTCAATGAAAAGAATTACGTGTGTGTGTGTGCGTTATGACGTAGTTCAGGACATTAAGGGATTAAATTAAGGATAGATTAAAGTGTAAGGATTAGGGTAACAGAGGTTATGCTTCTAAAAAATATATGTTTGCCAACACAATGTCCCCACAAAGGGGTCACTGCGCTCCATGTAGCGCGTAAATGGCGACCTGTTGGATCTGACACAGTGATGATGTCATGCGTCTGTGGCAACGAGTGTTTTAAAAGTGATGGCCCCAAAATTGTGACAGCCTCAACCATCGTTGCCGTTGACCTTTCACCCAAAGCCATTCTGATGATTTTTATATCACGGTCACCTATTTGAACTACAACACACGTTAGGAGCGAATGGAGGTAAATGTTCAATGACATCATGTTGCAGAATATCAACTGAAAAATCAAACTCGCCTCGCACAACTTCAAACGGGATAATTGAACTGAGAGCAAACAGATGTTTTTTGCTAGAATCAAACAATAAAATATCCGTTGCTCAACACGCTCCAACATGTGTGAAATTCCGCACATAATTCCGCATTAGCGCTCTCAGCGTGACGCCGGCTGCAGCCCGGGACGCGTTGTCCTGGTGCGGTCAGGACTGCGAGGTTGAGGAGGACACTGAGGACCTTTAGGTGCTTTCACTCTTCACCCTTTGCCTGCTCTCGCCTCCTCCGTCTCCGTCCAAACCGCCTTTCTTCTCTCTCATTGACTTTTGTGAGACAATAGGATCCAGCTGTGGGGCGTAAAACGCGCTGGGACGTCACTGAGGAGGCAGCGCGGCCCCGCAAATGGCTTCAATTAGCCTGTCACGTGCTGATAAAGGACAGCTAGCCGAGGGCACACACGCTTAGCACGTAAATGCTAAGAAAAGGCACCGCTTCCCGGGTTGCGCATACAGACAGAAACACAGATTTTTAATTGCATGTTAACCTGCATTTCGTTGTCTCAGGTCCTGTGTTCTATTAAGTGGAATCTGAATCTAAAACTGATGCAGTTGCAGATATTTATGCATGAAATCACGGTGACGGTGCCAAAGTGTGTCGTGTCAGTGGGACGTCCCGCTTACTGTTTTCACTCCCGTAACACTCAAAGAGACTAAGACACACTCGACATCCACGTGCATGTTGTCTGCAGTCTGGAACACGCGACGCTGACAGATTTCGCTGACTAAACACTCAGGGCTCCAAATCCATCTCAATCATCCCTCGGAAAACACACACGTGTCCTCATCTTCCACACGTGGGACGTCTGTGCCTGAACTCACGAGAGAGCAGTTTAGTTCCAGATTTTTTTTTGTTTTCAAAGAACAATTTTGCTGCTTGACCGTCTAGTTGATACCAACCTTCGGGTGTGGGAGAGCGGTGAAAATGTGGAATCGCGGGAATGATTACTCTAAAGCAATGTTATTTTTGATCCTAGGGATTCATTAGGATTCCACATCCCTCCCTCTGGTTTCTCTGTCGTCTGATTGGGGGGGTGCACATTGAATTTATCCACCACAGGGCTGCGTGAGACTTTATTACAATACAATTCATTATGATCCATCAGTAATAAATGATGGTCAAATACAAAAGAAGTCCCTCCTGTTTGAATTTTTTTTTCGGGAAGCAGATATCCAAGTTTTGCCCTGTACTGTATTTGCAGGGAGTAGGGGGTATCCTGCTGTCTAATGTCATGACTGACGACATCAGCGGGGGTTTCGCCGACAGTGCTGCAATGTGCTTGGTAGAGCTTCCTGTAATTAATGAATGATTTTACAGTTTGTGGTCCAAAGTGCATCACCGATTCGGTCAAAATGGCCACATGAATGGGAAATTGTGGCCAACCTGCACTTCCTGCAACAAATTAGAATTACTTTTAGCATCTACTATACGTGAAGCGAGTTACACTTTTGCACTCCATGTGGAGGGCGACACGTTGTCAAAAGTGAGAGAAGTGTCGCTCCACTCACTTTTCATTTGTTTCATTGTTCTTTTTCAGATGCAGTGAGATAAATAAAGGGCCTTCGGATTCAGCACACGTCCCCCTGGATTGACCTGCACATCTGCAGATGGAGAAGGTTTAACCTCACCTGACAGTCAGGAGCGGACGAACAGTTACACTCGACAGCGAGACGGAGGCGTCGTGATGTTGTAGCTCTCTCTCTCACTCACCCATGCACCTTTCCTCTCTCGGGCCCCGGCTTGCCCGTTGTTGTGTTGCTTGGCGAGAGCCGGTGCGCAGATAGACTGATTGCAAAACCCAGCTATGATAAACATCGCTAATGAACTGCGAGGGGTGCAGAGTGCAGGGGAAAGCGGAGGAAGGACAGTGTGACATTCATTCCATCGTCGGGTCTCGCAGCGTTTCACAAATACATCCCTGCTACTCTGGCGCTGATTAATTTTAGCTGATTACTGATTCAGAAAACCGAGCGTATTTTTTTTTCTGGTGCACAGATAGACGTTTCATGCGTCCAGGTCGGACTAAATGTAGGAATGCGATAATTTGCACTTGCTCAGTAATAAGAAGGCCCTTTTTGTGGGAGTTTTGGCTGCATGTGCACTATTATCAATGAGTTAGTCTATGTAAGCTCATATAAAAACAACCTTTGTACAGCCACCAGTTAATTATTAGTTTAGCTAACTTGCTAATAAAGGAAATGATGCACCGTCAAAGTTGCAGGAGTCATTTTCATTATTGGTAGACTCCAACGGTCTGCAAGACAACATTGAATTGGCAAGTTTAAAATTCTGTGTTGAGCACCACTGAAGGCCGGAGCAAAAGATTATTAGAAAACTGAAACCGATTTGCGGCAGAGAAATTTACAACTGAAGTAAGGAATGTAGTTGCAGTGACGTCACCCGTAATGAAGTGCAGTTACACGCTACCACAGCTGACTGAACTGTCAATCACAGGAAGCCTGCCACAAACAATGGACCATCATTTATTAAATGAAAATCATTCTGTATTGTAGAAGATTGAGACCATAAACATGTTTACAATGTTAACTGAGGGAATAAATGTAGTTCATCTAATGGAATCAGACATATCTTTGATACTGGAGAAGTAACCTCTGCTGGTAAATAGAGAGACTGAAACATTTGAAGATGCCTGTGAATTGGCTTCGCTCAGCAGAACCCTTGGTTGGTTTGCACCTTATAAAATAGGTACACTAACTTGGAAGGACAGCAGCACTACTTCAGACAACATTTGCAACGTTAAAGATTTTAGATCATATTGAATCATCTGCACAGGCCGAGAATTACCATTGCAACCTACTTAACATTAGCATTTGTTGGTTAAAAAGTGGCACTAATATTATTACATAAGAGATGATAATATTAGTTGAGTGTGAATCGGCATCTGAATGGAACCTGCATTGGCCATTCTAAGGAAACCCATTCGTACTACAGCAAGGTGTCTATGTGAATATCATATACCCATATATAGGCTTATAACGTAATGCTATGAGAAATTAACATAACAAAAATTCCACCAACTCACAAATGAATCTGTTAAGTTACTGTTTATGCTGGAGGAGTTAACACACTGGTGATCGGATGTCTAAGTCAACATTTTTGTAAAGAAACTATGTTTTCTAGATGTTCTCCTTTTGATATGCTCAAAAGCAAATGGAAAAATTCTTGACAGCTCGGGGATGTGGAATTTCAGCCCTAGATGTCAGACAGCACAAATCCTTTGTTTTTCCTTAAAACCCTTAATTTAACCAGGAGTGAAATCGTAAGGAAGGCCACTTCCTAGAACCAACGTATGTGGAAGGAATGACAGAGTTTTGGGGCATTTTTGGGCCAGAATTCTACAACATTCTTGATTTGCCAGAAGCAGCACTATTTCTTCTGTGGAGGTATCTGTGGATATTTGGCATTCAAGAAGCTATTATTATATATATCCTTTGTAAGAGTATAGGTAATTTGCTGCAGTTGGTTAATTAGTTACTCCCAAATTGCCTAAATCATATTTGTCATCATTTCTTACACAAATGCTCAGGCCTGGGAGTCACGGAGATTTGGGAACCATTCAAAAAGTTGCGCTCACAATGCGACAGAAGCCTTTTATCCTGCCGTGTTTGTCAAAAGTCCTTTTAAACAAATCCATTAGGATCAGGCGCCACGGGGTTCGTCTGTCCCAGCGTTGGCGCACAGATGGCTGGGCCTTGTTTCCAGACATGCAAACACACACATTATGATTGGCTTGAACAGGTACTGGTGATCCAGACCCAGCAGGGGTATCAGTCTGTTTGGACAGGGAGACTGCCTAGACTGGACGCAGCAGGTCAGATTGGAAGGCTCTATGGAGAGAAACTGCCACGAAAGGAGAATTTCTCATACAGGGGGAGGAGAAGACCGTAGGAGTGACTGACTCATTTAATCAACATGAACCCAAAATAGCACAGAGCCAGCCAAATAAAGTCCAGCTTAAGTTTTTCATAAATGTAACTGGTCTCATCACATCAGACTTGATGCAACTGAGATGTAGAGCAGTTGGGTTTTATTAAAGATGGTGGGAAAAAACTATTGTGGATTCTTCATGACAAAGTTTAAAGATCATACATGAGTCAGACAGTGACAAAGATTTATTCTCTTGCTCTTTACCGGAGTGTCCAATTGGGTGTCGAGAATCGTCCGCTTGTGGTATTGGCTACTAAATATCTGGTTTCATCACATCCTGAGTAAGGACCTCTTGGAGGCTTCCGGGAAAATAACCCTTTAAATTCCTAAAGGAGTCCAACTTTTACTGACTTGTAAAAAGTAGTTAACTTGCATGTACAATAAAAAACCTTGTTGAATTTTAATCAGTTAATCTAGTGAATTGTTTGCTAAACATACATTAAATCCTTCTTTAAACACAGTTTGTAAAACATACGACTAGTTTTTATGAATATATATTTTTTACAGCAGAAATGCACGTGTAATCTAAAATCAAAGTGTTGATGGAAAGCGCGTGAAGCAACGATCGCCGTCAGTTACCTTTTTCCAAAGGGACAATATGTTGTTTGAACGAGAACACAGAAAGCTTTACTCATATCTCCTAAAACACATCTGTCCTTGCGTCTGCTCGAGCGGGTTACCTGGCTACAGCGGCAGGAATCCTGCAGGACAATGGCAGTGCACGTGAGGGTGGGGATGGTTTTGTGAGGGTGAGGGTTTTCTCAATGGTCTTTAGTGTCCATTCCACACCAAGCGTTTACGACACGGTCGTGTGGGTGCTGCCCTTTATGTTCACATAAATCTTACAGGTCCGACACAAATGGACGGCTGGGATTGACACAGCGGTCACACACACGGCCAAGAAGGCGGCCGAGGCCCAATAAAAAAAGACAAAAAAAAAAACATTCAGAATTTCCCCGTCAGGCCCTCTGTGTTAACTTAAATTAAAATATTTCACAAGCTGTTCCTAAATCTAACCAATGAGTTTTGTTGATTTTTGAAGTTGAAGTTTACTTTGGAATGACGGACGCTTGAGTGTGTCCAAAAATTGAAAGCGTTGCTGAAAGGATCATTTGTTTTCTACCTTCCGTTCATACGTCTCTGATTGCAGTAGTACGACACAATCCCAGGACAGGAGTCAATCCGGGAGCACGGACTTGCCTTTTTTTTTGGTTTCTCATACTTCTCAGACTTAAGCTCTGCTTGCAGGAGCAGGTGGATCTTGGGGTTCATCTAAACCAGACCTGAGCATCGCACAGCTTGTGAACGCACTGTGAACGTCATAGAAACTATTCTAACGATGGCGCCCGGTGACGAACCACAGTGCACCAACGGGGTGCAGACTCCTGCTAAAGGACACTACGGGCTCATGGTCAGCGAGTTTAATATGACCACATGGACGTGGACGGTAGAGAAAAGGCTGTATTGTGTCCTGGTCCTGGACGGGCACGCTTTTCCCACAGTGCTAAAACACACACACACACACACACACATACGTGCATATGGACACCCTCCTGCTCACGGTTTTCCCACAGTGCTCGGCACTCCCGGGGGAGTAAATTGCAGTAATCCAGGGCAGCGAATTCAGACGCAGCAATTACACAACGGTGAGCAGCCTGCGAACCCACATACACACACTCACACACATTCACTATTGTTGTAACTGTATGCACAAGTTCACGTGCACAGCTTGCAGCGTTGACACATGCCCGAATACTCCCTCTTGCTGCACCGTTTGTCGGTGTTAACTCTCTCACATTCGAACTGAAATGCAGATACAACTGCAAATGACAAAACACACACACGCACACACCTACACACACATGCACACACGCACGCTGTGCTGAGCAGCCATCCGCCTGTCAACACTGCAGCAAATTAACTGACATCAAACACCGGTGAGCACAGGCTTAGACATGTAGAGGACACAGTCTCACTGGGAGAAAAGGGGGAGGAGGAGGAGGAGGACATGGGGGTGGAAAGTAGGTAGAGAGGGTGATGAGGAAATTAGAGAAAAGAGAGGCGAGGGGGAAGAGGGGATGCTGAAGGGAATGAGACACACACCAAACCAACTGGTCACAAACATACTCAGAAAGAAAAGTCTTGATTACGATGCAGATGAATTAACACCTTTTTAAAACACTAATGTGTGTGTTGGTCCATTTAAAATGGCATATGAAATGCAGTTGCTTTAATGCCGTATCAAATTGGACTGCGGGTGACTGTTACAATCGTATTTAATTAAAAATCCTCTTTCGGGGGTGGGGCACGCTCATTTAATGGAAACCACCTAAAATAGACACACGATCAAATACAATAGAATTAGAATGTTTACATTTGGCATTTAATGTGAGCGATATGCGGACATTTGTTCAATTAATTTAATTTGATTCAATCCAATCAAAAGTTCTTTAGTTTTCACCTTTTTGTTCAGCATTGTTTCTCTGAGTTTCCATTATTAAATGAGGGCTGATAAACAGGATCCAAAGTTGCACTTCATAGTTGATCAATTAATTACATCTGGGGCATGGCAATTATTCAATTAAATGTTTCTGTGGACAAGGACCTCAATAATTGCCATACATTTAAAAAATATACATGTTTTAATAATTCCTAAATGTGCCAATTCATAAAAAAAATCATTTAAAAGATGTCCTATGGTCCTGCTCTAAAACAGCAGAAAGTGATAGGTTGGAACCACACCCATCAGTCATGGCGAACGGAGGCAAACACGGGGGTTTGACCCTCTTACTTAAACCATGGAGGTCATAGATGAGGAGAACATTGAATTGGAACATTGAATAACTTTTGCAATGGTGTAAAAGTTTCTGACAAATGAGGTTGTCCTGTCGGATGGAGAAGCACATTGAAAAAGTAAGTTCCCATACGTCTAAATCAGTCAGCAAATAAAAAATTGTTTCGTCAGAACAACATGGTTTCGCTGTAAGTAAGTAATGCACCTAATATGGATTACCTATGACTGGAAATGTATTTGTGATACATCAAAAACCCATCTAACCAGTAGGAATATATTATATTATATATATGTTATATAGCAACGCTATTCTTTTGACACATATGGGTGCTCATGCTGGCTTTGGAGCTTGCAAGCAGTATAGCTGTCACTGTCAGTCATTGTAATAAGTGCACATTACAAATTGCAATAACTTCTCAGAGTCCATGTTTGAGAGAGAAAGACCTTCCTTACCTTAAAAAAGGACTCCTTACTACCAGGTGGCCTCTTTGCCATTTGTGCTGCACAGTATGTATGCAGGTTGGTTTGTATTACAGTACACAACGCTGGGGATTCGATCCTCTGGGTGGAAACCAACACACACCCACACGGTTCAGCCTCATTAACTGTAATGACATCAGGTAATGGGACTGGGGTGCACTGACAAACTCCTGAACATGAGATGAAGTGTGCAGGAGACAGCAAAGGGAGGGTCCGGCTGTTAGTGGTCCCAGCTGCTGCTTCTCATTCAGCTGCTCACCGCTGCCTCCACCCTGCACCTGCTTTCCAACAGCGGCCAAGGTTATTACTGACTTAAAAAACAAACTGAACTTGTTGCTACATCTACAACATGGAATGATAAAGTGGTCTGGTATACCAGTATGAAAATGTGGCCTCAGGGAAAAGCTGAACAAACAGTTGGCCCGCGGAGGCTTAATGTTGATACTGACCGTCATTCTTCAGTATGTGCTTAGAAATGTTCTTACTTTGGCCCGTGCACACGTACACGTGCACCAACAGGAACAAACAATGTCAATAGTATTGCAGCAAGGTTTTGTTGCTGCAGATTTCATTCGTTTCCTGTTTTATTTTGGTACTCACCTTAGTTTCTCGTTTCAGGTACTTCACTTCCTGCCCTTGTGTGTTTCTCACCAGTGTCGTCACATACCTGGTTTTTTTTTACCTTTGGATAATCATTTTTTCTTGGCATATCATCCATCTTCATTTGACAATCTCCTGTGAATCTACTTGTGCCTTTGCGTTTTTGTGGGGTCCATTTCTTTCTTCTTTCCAGTGTTGCTTGACATAGTTCACTTTACAAGATAAGTTGATCGCGCAATGCAAGCGATCGCGTCACCAATGCTCATGTATCTAAGAAGAAGAGGGACAACTGTCATCCACAGACAGCCACTGGATAAAATTTCCCAAACTGCTCTTAGTGCTGGTCCAAACCGATGCACTGCTAGTCCTGCTGTAATACGAACGCATGTCTGAGTCGTTGTAAATCTTCTGTATTTGGGGACCAAAAGAAGCAAGGACAATAGCCTTGACCCACAGCCTCACAGCCTGGTCACTTACTGGGCCAAAGACCAACACCGGTCCAATGGCTGCATCACTGCAGGCCAAGACTGCGGCCACAAGTTAGCAACTGTTAGCAACTGTTAGCCAAAGGGCCTGGACACCGCTAGCCTTCACGCTAGGGATTCATTGCAATAACTTGAATCACTGACGGCTGTAAGTGTGCATGCATGTAATTAGGACCCCTGACAGGAACATATTAGCTCTGTAACTGATCTCAGGAGGTGTTTTCCCGTCTGTTGGCTGCTCAGAGGAGGCTCAGTCAAGCACAGCCCCAGCATGCTATCCTTGCCCCATGGGTGTATGTGGGACACTCTTTAGGGGTGGCACAGCAATGGGGCTTAATATGAGTGACATGGAGTGAACATATTCACCGTCTAAGGAGCTCTGGGAAAAGATTTGCAAAAAATATCCTACATCAACAAACACTTTTCACTAACAATCATCACTGAAGGTCTTTATACTTGTCAGTGGGATAAGTAATCCCATTTAGCTACTTCAGTTTCATGTTCCAGTAAATTACCCGTAGTTTGAATTATTCTAATTTAGCTTCCAAATGACTGCAGTTCATGTAACATTACATTTTCAGTTTCCTTCAGGGCGCTGCATCCAGGACAGGACTGCGAGTAACATTTTCCATTTCGGTAAGACCCTGAAAAAAATGCCAGATTTCCACCAAAAGGTCCACTTGTCACACGGGACAGACAGAACAATTCTGTCCTTCACTGCACAGCTGGATCCCTTCACCGTCTGTGTACGCTGAGGTGTGTGCATATGTCGGTGGCTGGTTTTGTGTGCGGCCGAGTGAGGTTTGGTGTACACATTGTCGGAGCCTGGCCTTGCAAGGGTAAACAGTGGGTATACTGTACTAACTGGAAAAAAAAGAGCAGTCGGGGACAGGAGTCGCGGTGGATATAACTTAGGAGTTTATTTTATAGACTGAGGGGGAGAAGGGAGGCAGCGAAGAAGGTAGCTCAAATGCTTCACCGGGCTGGCCGTTGGCATCAGGGTCGGACAGCGTCGGACTCTTCCTAAGGCAAGGGAAGAAAAAAAAAGATCCTCTGGGGTAGTACCGCAAACTATAAGCCAAAACCCCCACTCCATGAATTACCTCCGCCTGGCAGATGAGCTGAATGAGTTCTACTTTAGATTTGATAGTCCTGACTCCATCCCCCACAGCTCCACCAACCTTTCCCCTCTGCTCTTCTCCCTGTACACAAACAGCTGCCCCTCCAGTCACCAGTCCGCTCCTGAGGTTTGCAGATGACACCACCCTCATCGGACTGATCTCTGGTGGGGATGAGTCCGCCCACAGGTGGGGATTTGACCATCTGGTGACGTGGTGCAGCCAAAACAACCTGGAGCTCAACGCTCTGAAGACAGTGGAGATGGTTGTGGATTTCAGGAAGAAAGGAGTTCCACCGTCCCCCATCGCCCCGTGTGACTCCCCCGTCACAGCTGTGGATTCCTTCCGTTTCCTGGGCTCCATCATCACCCAGGACCTCAAGTGGGAGCTGAACATCAGCTCCATCACAAAGAAGGCTCAGCAGAGGTTGTTCTTCCTGAAGCAGCTAAAGAAATTCAACCTGCCAGAGACGATGATGGTGCACTATCACCGTCTGGTATGCTGCAGCCACAGCCAAGGACAAGGGCAGGCTGCAGCGTGTCATCCGCTCTGCAGAGAGGGTGATCAGCTGCAATCTGCCGTCTCTCCGGGACTTGTTCGCTTCTAGGACCCCGTAGCCGACCCCTCTCACCCTGTTTGTGCCCCTTCCATCTGGGAGGAGGCTGAGGTCCATCAGGACTAAGACCTCCCGCCACACCAACGGTTTCTGTCTGTCGTCAGTCGGGCTCATCAACAGAGCCGGTCCCCCACTGACTGACTCTGACATTCCACCGGTCACTTTCTTTCTTTCTTTCTTTCTATCTGTCTTGCTGCTATTGTCTAAAAGTCTGCTGTTGTATGCACCAACCGCCAAGTCAAATTCCTTGTATGTCTGACATATTTTGGTAATAAGTGTTTCCTGATTCCTGATTCTTGATTCCTGAACCTCAAAAAAAGGCTGCACAAAGCCCCATCCACTTTCGTTCTTGCATTGCACAATAAAAGCCCTAGAGTTGTACACAGATTTTTTTTTACCAAAGGGAAGCTAAAAGCTTTATTTGCTTAATGGGAATTTAATAAAATAGCTTGTAATAGGTTTTACAAAAGTTTACCTTTCCCAAACTGCCAAACATCGCTCTATATCAAAGGATCCTTCTTCTTGTGTCTCTTAAGTGGTCTCTTCCATGATCTATCAGCTGGCTTTTAGCTATATTTTGGCCTATATTAAGAATTATCCTTTTCAGCTGTTGCCTTTTCAACAGACAAAACTGTAGTGGAAAATTAGTGGAGCAAATCCAGACACCGAACATTATTGAAAAGTACACTGATTGATGAAAGACGATTATGCGTTCGTTTGCAGCAGAGCGCAACTTTTATTATTCATTTTCTGCAGAAGTAAAGAGTGAAAAGAGTGTTTTAAGCCTCTAGGCACGATAAAGCATGTGAGCACACCACCATGGCGCTTAACAAAAAGGCCAGAACTACACACATACACATCAGACTAGATGCGCACACTCACTCGCAGACTTTAGTCCAACATCAACACCTGATACGCCTCACCAACTGCGGAGGAGGGAGAGGGGGGAGGGAGGGGGGAAGGCTGGGGTCACAACGACACGCTTCAAACCCGCTGAGCGTTTTTAGTTCAAGACAATTTACAATTTGCTACAGGGGGTTGGGACACACACACACACACACACACTTTCTAGGAATAGGAATATCAATGTTTTTTAAACACGGTTTTGGAGCATCGTCAGCTCTGTCATTAAATTAAATGACCTCCCGGATGGGTTGGAAAGGAAACCGTGACTCACTCAGATGCACACACTTTCACACCCACACTCGTTCACATCCACACACACTAAAGCACAAAGTCAAACTGCTGGATCAGTGCAGGGGACATGGCCACCTGTGAGAGGGTCCTCTGAAGAAGCAGCCTGTTTACTCTGTAATGGAAGCTTAACAGCCACAGATGATGAATTACGAGTGTGTGTTATTACTCTCCCCTTTATCTTGCTTTCTCTTTCTCCTACTGTATGTCTTATTCAATTGAAGAATCACCCTCGTGGATGCTGAAACAGAAAAACGCTGCGTATCCTATTTGAAGATTGCGGTTCAAGATGGGGCATTTAAGGGCTCTACTTTGAAAAATGCAGGTCTTAAGCTGCCAAGACAATATTGGACGCATGATTTTGGAAATCATACCAATGTCTTTTGAATAGTTGTTGAAAGGAGCGTTGGTGGAAGAGGCAATGTTAGCCTTGAGAAGAAGGTATGTCGGCACTCTATATCCTGTTTGTAATACACTGACATACATAGTATGGAGTTTGTTATGTTTCAATAGTGTCGTAATATATACAAACCCATAGGTTTTTAATTTGCATTTGTTGTAAGGCGGCAGACCCTAGTGGCTGTATTAATTATTGCGGAGTTGATGGTTCAAACAAACACAGGACTTTCAGGGGATCCGCGATCAACGCGTTGATCACCACCAGTAGGGTTGCTAATTTAGGAAACGCCCGAGTGGGTTTGATTAAAAGGATTGGAACACACAACCTACATATTACGGTAGTACAGATTGGAGAACTTGTTGTATATTGTCGGATTAGAATTACACATTGAACTGAATCCCACTTTAAAATGGATTTCATGGAGACTTTACTCAGCATGTGGAAGAACTGCTTTAACTCTTAACAGGAGGCAGTAAGTGTATCTAACTGCTAGACTGTTCAGATTAAGCGCATGTTCCGGCTGCACCAGCAATAAGCCGAGCAGCAGAGCTGAAAGTCAGAGAGCCGGTCCGGTCAACAGGCGCGCCGGATGAGGAAGGTTTTCCTTAATCAAAAGCCAGCCACCATTTCTTGGATTTCTACGGTCCTGATTTCCTCCAGATGGAATGTTGTTTACTGACTGGGGACACAAGTTGATTACAGCCTCTCAAAGCCGGCCTGATTTATATAACTTTTATATGAAACACTAGAGGGACGAGAAACAAGCAGCTCAAACTGTGGGTTAGTGGGGAGAACGGTCTTCCTCCAATCAGAGGGGTTGACGGTTCGATCCCAGGTTCTGCTAAACCGCATGTCTCCCAAAAACACATTTTTACATGTAGTTTAGATCAAAAACGCTGTTTGATCAATTTTGTCAAATGAGACCATGCAAATGCAGTAAAATGTATGTTCATCATGACTAAGATAAAGGATTCAATCAATTTTTATCGGACATAACAAACGGCATGCCGAGTCAGTTTCTCTTTTCTGTTTGAGTTGGTTATAGTTGGTCCAAATAAGCATCGTTAAAGGTGACATTGGTTTAGCATGTAAGTTAGATAAAAAAGGTAAGACAAAATAAGTTAATGTTAGGATACTAATAGCAGATTACTCTGTGAAAGTTTGTTTTTTGTTTGATGTAATCAACTCCTTCTTACACTTCTATATTTCAGTAGTTGCGTTTTCCATCGAAAAATGATCCCAAAGGACTTAAATTACAGATAGTTGAGAGCCAACAACTCATACAGACTAAAGTGAGAGGTTTCCCCTTAGTTTGGTCCCTTTTTACATGGAAGAGGTACAAGCGAAAACTAAAATGGCCACATGGCGACCACACTCCCACCTTGCAACTTCACTGCCATAAATTTAACTTGAGTGAATACTTATTGATTCCATCTTAAAACAAAAAACATGTTAGTGAGACCAAGCCCTGACTATTAATAAGATTCATCCATCAGATTTCATGACGAACACGGGACAAAACTATTTTATGAAGAGTCAATTTCCCACCAAAAAGCCAAGTGCTTGGTAATGTTTCAACCAAGGCTGCCTGGGCTCCGTCACTCTCTGTCAACCTGGAAACACTCCCATCATTGAAAACGCTCCACTAATCCCTAACCACTGCATGAGGGTGAGAGACACTAAATCTGTGTGTGTGTGTGTGTGTGTGTGTGTGTGTGTGTGTGTGTGTGTGTGTGTGTGTGTGTGTGTGTGTTTCTGCCTGAGGACTATTGGGATTTCCCTTTTTAATTAATTCAGGATTTGTTTGGGGCACAGGGTCAGAAATGGAGAGAGAGACCTTTTCTCATGTAAAACCACCAAGCTGAGGAGTGTGTGTCTGTTGGCCCCGGGACAGGAAAGCTAAACAGGAGAACAGCAGCATTAAAACTGACCGTATTTGGACTGCAGAGGAGTGACAGCGTTGTAGAAATCTGTGACTTGAAACTACACTTTGAGACCAAGCTAAAATTTCCAATGTTTACTGAGGGAATAAATCAAGTAAGAAGAAGAAGAATTTTCTCATTGACTTCCAGTCCATGTCAATGTGTCCTTGGGCCAGAAATGTTTCCCCAAAGACAAAGTGCACGTTTATCTGAAACTCTACATAAGATCCAGTGTATTTGCAGTATTTGTTTTTTGTCCTGTGTAGCCTATATTCCCTGTGTGTACGTAGACGGCAAGAACGTGCTGACATTTGTCCCACTTGTGGAACTGCGCATGTGTATCAAATGGGGACGAGTGGTTAATCACCCCATCAGTGGTTCCTACATGCTCTGTTTCAATATTAATACTTGCTCTTCCTTTTTCCTTCAGCAGAAGGTGTCCACCCTGCTTTTGCAATTCCCACAAAATCCTTTTTTGTGATTGATACACACTGTGAGCCGTGAGCATGCACGCACGCATGCAAACACACACATACGCACGCTGTCTGTTTCTGGGTGCTCTCAATGATTCATTGGGAGTAGCTGAGTGTTATTACAGTTTGGAGGGGTCTCACTCGTCAAAAATGGCCCCTGGGTGCATACGT
Source organism: Gasterosteus aculeatus (assembly GCF_964276395.1). NCBI lineage: Eukaryota > Metazoa > Chordata > Actinopteri > Perciformes > Gasterosteidae > Gasterosteus > Gasterosteus aculeatus. The sequence goes on from NC_135705.1 coordinate 18,118,106, forward strand.
GTGTTTTCGCGCTCTGTGTGTGTGTATGTGCACGCGTGTGCGTGGACCTTATGCTCTGTGACATTTTGTAGACGAATGCGAATCGGCCATTAAGAACTTCAAAACTCTTTTATGACTCAGCGATAGAGTGCACAGCCATTTTTCAATGCGTGTGATTTGAGTGTGAGAAACGAGTGTGCGAATGTGACGCGGTGTGTCTGTGTGTGTGTGTGTGTGTGTGCGTGTGTGTGTGTGTGTGTGAGTCTCAGCGGTTTAAACGACCTCAACAAAACAAATGAAATATCGAACACGACAAAAGCCCATTTGTCAAAGTTGTTCAGGCAAAATTGTTTGGGGTTATTTTTTCAGCATGAATAACGTGACCTAATATATTGAGATGTTTTGCATTATACACGCAGGTGCGTGTGTCCATGCATGCATGCATGTGTGTGGTTCACAGGAATGTGCTGGGTGCAGCGATTGAGAGACAAGATCGCAGCAGAAGGCTCGGGTGCTGACAGACGCACGGGGAGGTGATGAGACTGAGAGACAGTCCTCATATTCCTTCATTTCCAGTAGCTGCATCTGTCAGGTGTGCTCCCTCATACCTGCTTCCAGTTCCCTGGCAGCTTTTGTTCGTTTTCCATAGCGCTTCCCACCGTGGCCTCACTTCGTCATGACGTACCCTGAATATCTTAACTTCCTTTTCAAATAAGTGCTATATGAATAACCTTCACTAATATGAACATCTGTAACTCAATTACATGTTTTTGTATTGCTTCAAAATTAGACTAATTTCCCAAAATCAAAGCTGTGATTTGTCCAAACCGTGGCGTTTGTTGTCAAATCTAAGAGCCAATTGGCTCTCCAATATCGCGACAGCCATCGCACGAGAATGCAAAATAATGGACTGAGTGTTGGCTTTTGAAAGTCCCACAATCAGTCAGTCCTGCGCTGTGCAAAAAATCCCCAACAAACTGCTGTAGTTCTCTAACATGTGCTGAACACTACTTTGCCCACGTGCTTGAAACTTGAAAAATGAAACTATTTATTTGAAAACCCCCGTTTTTTAAAGATTTATGTCTTCAGTCAGAAAGAATGGGCCCGGAGGGCTTGGTGCCACAGACGGGGAAGGGAAGTTAGAAGGTGCTGCGGTTTTCTAACACGTGGACTTATATGGAATTTGAGAAAAAAATCTGGAAAACTTTTTTTTTGACCGATTCTAGTAAGACAAGGAACTTATTACGTACACATTTCAACAATGAGGCAAGTCAAAGTGCTCCACAAAACATTTGAAATATCAGATAAAAGGAAAGGGAAATTTGAAAAAAAAAAACAAAATAAAAGTTGCAGTGCAGTTTATTATCAAATCATTCACTTCATCCTTGAATCTGGATTATTTAAAGGCGGTATGTGTGGCAGAAAAACCGAAGCTGCTTTGATGGTTCTGACTCTGGGACAGAAAGGAGACCCGCCCCAGACGACCCGAGGGGTCGGGATGGTTTACCAGGTAGCAACAGGTCAGACGTGTATTTTGGCCCTAAACCATTCAGAGCTTTATGAACCAACAGTGAGATTTTAGAGAAAATTCTTTGTTGGACAGGAAGCCAGTGCAAAGACCTCACAACTCAAGTGATGTTATTTCTTTGTTGGTCCTACTGAGCCTTGTGACTCTTTACAGAGACCTTTGAATAGTCCAGTCTACTGCAGATCCTGTTGAGACGTAAGTCCTCATATCCTTAATAGATTCTTCAAGTGATAGTAGGCAGATTTTTTTTAATTCTCTTTAAGGTTCGAAACCATAATTACTCCTAAATGTCCAGCTTGGTTTGTAGGATTTAACTTCAGCAATTTAAACGACTTTCAATCGCTCGTCCTCATTAGGAGGACATCAAAACTGTTTGATTCTTTATGACATTTTTCGCTGAAGCAAGTTATTATCTTTAATGGTATTTTGCCATAAAGTAAATCATCAGACAGATTGAAATTGATACGTAGATTGTGGCACTAGAACCTGGTGAATGGCTTTACATTTAAGTGAGTGGAACATAAATATGTTGACATCTTGGCAAACCAGAAATTACCCAGCGATCTGTCCAATAGTTCTGGAGGGATGTTAGTCTGGATCAAAGTGGTCGCCTGAAAGACAGACCTTTGATGTGAAATTGTGCATCATGTCCTCATCCTCCTCCATTTCTTCAGCTTCTTTTTGCAGGAATGAAAGTAGAGAAGAAGCTGTGAGGAGGAATCTGACAGTATATTTTAGTTCACCCACTCGTTTCATTCTAAAAATCACAGCCAAGACGTTTGGGTGCGGATGGGAAAAGCGGATATGTGAATTGATATGTTGATTTTCCAAACGGCCAGAGATATAACTTGTTATAGGACACACAGGGGAAGACTTAAGGTGGGTTTGCTGTTGAGCTTTATCCAAGCACACTTCCCTCTTTTATTGGACCTGCAAGAGTGTAACTGCATGTTTGCGTGTGTCTGTGTTTGTTGAGTGTGTGCGTGTGTTCAAAATGTCCAGTGGGGCCGTTGTAGTTAATAGAAACGGGGTCAGGGCTATGGTCGGTTATGAAACTTAACTCTCCTCGTAAACCAGTTTTCATCAGACCACGCAGAGCACACATGGAGAATGGTGGCAGCAAGTGAATATCGAAGGAGGTCAAAAAGACAGAAGGAAACAAGGAAACGTTTTGCAGAGAAAAACTGTTATTTTACAGATTTTTCTGTATTATTACGATCAAACATGCCAAAAAGTTTGCTCTGTTGAGGTTGATGCATTACGTTACATAACATTGACTTGATGCTATTTTCCAATGCAACTTCTAATGAGCAGTTAGAGTTCAGGTGTCCTGATCTGGGACACTGTACTGGCCGGGGATCAAACCGGCCAAAGACTCGTGGTGCAATTTTAACGGTCCAGGAAACATACTAACCAATCACATGCGTGGTCACATCATGTGATGCTACTAATCAAATATGTGTATTCCAAATAGCTTCTTGGCTCGAGTTAGACTTTCACACACAGGGAGACGGGGTTGGGATAATATGTGAGTTATTCACTGAACGAGACCTTTAACCAAGAATAGACGATGTACAACAAACTACAAATGATTCAATATGCAAATTAACTATTGTCGATTTTGGAATACATACAGATGTTCACATGAGTTTCAGCTTTATTCAGTATACAGTATAAATCACTGGGAGCAAGGGAGACATTGTGAGGTTTTGGACCTTTGCATGAGGAATTTCTCTTCAAATCAACCTAATTGAGCTATTATTGAATAACCCTTACTTAAACAAATATCAGTTAATATAAATTATTCTGGTGGTTACTGAGGTCCAAAGGAAAGCCAAGTGAAACGACACAATAGATGGAAAGTCATCAAAAAATGGAAATTAAGGGACAGGGAAACAAGAATAGAGGGTAAGAGCAAAAGAACCAGGAAAGGAAAGGGAAACAGAAACATTTGGGAGGTGAACAGGAATGGGAAAGAAAGCAGAAACTATGAAGAGTGATGCGTAGGAGGATGTGATAAGTAATAAAAAGGGTAGAATAGGAATCAATACATTGGAAAAAAATAATGCAAAGGAAGAGATGATGCAGCTGGAGAGGGAGGACATAATGAAGAAGGAGGCAGTACGGGAGACGACACACAAAATAAAAAATAAAAGTACTAGTGAGAACAAGAAGTAGGGTAACAGAAGAAGAGAGAACATTTGGCACCAAGGAGGAAGGTAGGAAAGGTGGGAAAGGGGGCGAAGGAGGAGGGAGGACTCATGTGTGGAGGAATGAAGGGATGGATGGAGGAATGTCCGTGTTAATCTGTGTGTGAGCGGCAGCGGCTGAGTGTCAGATGTCTGCCTGTGAATAGGCCTGTGTCACCGCGGCTCCGCAGCGCAGCGGGGGCCGCCTGGACCCGGGAGAGAAAGAGCCACGACCAAACCGCCCCCCCCCCCCCCCCCCCCCCCCCATCTCCCTTCCTCCCTCCTCCAACAGCCACGTGATCACAACTCTGTTAGAATGAAAGCAGGAAACGGAGAGGAGGAAGGTGTGGGGAGAGGGCATTAAAAAAAATGTTGGCCTCCGTGCCCGTTGCCCCCCCCGATCCTCCCCCCGCCGATCCTCCCCCCGCCCCCCGAGTGGCTGAAACGTCTGTCATCGGCGGGCTTCTGTGTCCTACACGGGAGCCAATTTGTAGAGAATTTGTAACCCCCCCCCCCGTCCCCCGTCCCACTCTGATTCCGTCTGTCTTGACATTTTTATGCCTGGGGACTGTTGTTGCAACACCACAGAGTAACCTCCCCCCCCACACACACACACAAAGACTGCACACAAACAGGGGTAAACGGTGGTAGAGGGAGAATTCAGCCGCATTACACAAAGACGTAACTCTTTAAATTGAACAAATATTATTTACCATCAGTCAAATGATTAAATGGGCAAAAGTTGCTTGTAACAGATAATTGGATGGAGGACGTTCACACATCCAGGCTTTGGTTATTAAGGGACGGTCACTTTGGTCCAGACTGAAACAACTACTGGGTGGATTTTAATGTATTTTTGTGGCAGACGTTCATGGTCCCCGGTGGATGAATTGCAGTAACCGTGGTGATGATTCTGACAATTCATTTAACCATCAAGTGACATAAACGGTTTGGATACTGCAGAAACTAAATGTATCAGCAACACCATGACTGTCCTTTATGCTAATTGGTGACTCTTTACAACTATGAGCATGCAGGCATATTGACGCTGGCATGCTTGTATGGTACTGATGTATGCAAGCAAACAACAATATTAAATAAAACCTCTTTTTAAATCATTTTTAAGAGATTAGACGATTTCAAAGATTTCTAAATGACATTTTGTTGCTCATTTGAACCAATTTAAGTTACTTAGTTAAATCTGTAACAGTTTACTATACTAATAATATTGTTCATATGATATCAGCCCCCTGAATGAGTATAAAGTACAATGCATCTAAAATTACCTCATATCTATACGAGATGCAGAAACGTCAACAAAAACAAGTGGCAAGTTGGTGTGTTCCATCTGTTTGAGTGCTGAACATATGCGCACCCCCCTCAGAAGGTGTCTGTGTGTGTCTGTGTGTTTGTGTGATACTAATTACACTCGCTGTGTCTACAAAACAGTTCCCTCATTTTTCATCTGCCCAACACACACATTCCAACTTGACACACTCATCCAACCCTCTCTCTCTCTGTCGCTTACTGCCTCATCTCGCTGCTTCCTACGCTTCTCCCGATAGGTGTGTGTGCAGGTGTGTACCTGTGTGCGTGTGTGTGTGTGTGTGTGAGACTCGCTGACACTTCACTGATAGAGGGATGTCCATCCGATCCGCCTGCTGTCTCAGGTGTCCCTCAGCACCGCGCACAACCCATCAGTCATTCTAAAGCTGCCCCGCAGCCCCAAAACACACACACACACACCAGCATTCACACACAACTGCACAGATAAAATCGCACATCTTAACACCGTGGAAACATCACAACACTGACCTACCCACACACACACACACACACACACGCGCGCTTCCACCAGTGCAGCGTCACATCTGTATGGTGGGGGCGGTTAGAAAGATAGGATGCTGGGACCAGAACCATAAACACACACACACACACACACAGCCTGAGGCAGATTCTTTAAAGCCTCCATCCTGGGTGGCAAGAATCATTCACACACACACACACACACACACACACACACACACACACACAAACACACACACACAGATAGTGCCGGGCAGGTGATGGAAGTGCAGAGTCAGCGATTAAAGTGATACCAGAAGCAATGGAGTGGTTATTACACTCAAGTGAAAAATATCCTGTCTGTTAATAAACATATTTACGTGTGTGTGTGTGTGTGTGTGTGTGTGTTTGCGTTGCAGAGGAATAGTAATTCCACCCGAGACCCTCAGAGTGACCCCCAAACACATACTTACCCCCCTCCGCCCCGCCTGAGGCCGCACACAAACCAAAACACACACTCAGCTAAGCCACACACAGTCACAGACATCCTCACCTGCCCAACAAATACACACACACACACTAATCAACACAACTCAAAGAAGTTGCGCTTCATGATAGATAGTCGTTGCTGATTGGACACAACTGCAGTCGGTCCCCGGGCCCGTTCACATCAGCGCTCATTTACCGCAGGTAGAGAAGACATGTTGTAGTTTCAAGAAGACAAAATATAAATAAACATTAACGGTAGAGTGACGGCACTCAAACTACGCGGTAAAACATTTTAATAAAGGGTTTAATAAATACAGGAGATTTGTCAAGTTCACCATGAAATGAGACATCGTTTAGTTGCTCCAATTGTACCTTGAAACCTTTAATCTAAAAAGAATCTGTTCCAATAAACACAGATAACAACATCCATTGTCAGTGAATAATGTGGTTGAGCCGCACCTAAGAGACATTCTTATCACAGTTATTGTGTCATTTTAGAGGTTGTGTTAATATTATTTATTTGATTGCACATCACTAAACTCATTATCACTGGGTGGAACAATGACATCATAGGTTGCTATTCGATTGATATTTCTGTATTGACATGTGGATTTTGTTACGGGGAACAGATGAGTAGATGTATTTTAAAAATGTATCAGCAAAATATACATTCCACCACTAGTAATCTAGTGGATTATTCTAACTGCTGCTGTGTTTTGGGGGGATTTTAAGAGCCTGAGTTATAATGCAGCAGAGGTGCACAGATGATCTACCGAGCTCGTGTGGAGGTGGCACCACCTCACACCTGAGATGACAGGTACCTTATTCATTTCAGGCACAGGAGCTCGTGCTGCTCCTCCAACTCCTCCAAAAGAAACCTTCTTTCCAAGCCAAAGTTCTGTTGTTTTATATTCAACCCATGAATCAGGCCAATTGAATAAATCAAAGAATGCATGACAAAGAATTTGGAAACCCGGGGGCCTTGTTCAAAAAAATAACTTGTATCAATGCATCAAGGCCCAAGAGCATAAATCAGGCAGAAACCTAAGATACGAGTTGTGATGTCACCAAGACCAGACGCTACAGCTGTGGCTGCTTTAAAAAAGGGCTCCGGAAAGGCACGTCGGCCCTGGAGATAGAGGCTGCAATCAAATCATAGCAAAATCGGCTCAATTTGAAATCCACAAAGCGCCGCCCCTTCTCTCAGATGTATGTAGCGGGGCTAACAGGAGAGTTTGTTAGGGAGCGGCTCTTTAATGATAAGGACGGTGGGTAGCCACCAGGTAGACCTGCTTGGGGAGTGTCTGTGGTTACAGTGTTGAACCTCTACTCAAGGTTGCCTCTCACCAGGAGATGTTTATCACTTGTTGATTCAAGCTATTGTATTTTTAATCCCCGACACTTACCTTTGAGTGCACGCGTGCGTGAACTGTGTGCACGCACGCGTGTGCGTGAACTGTTGTTCCTGGCGTTGTGGACGACTTGGTGAAGGAGAGACGGAGATAAAGAAGTCAAAATGTTAACACCATCTGGAGAACAGGAGTGAAAGGACACGTGATGTAATTAATGACTCAATAATGGGATCACATTTATGTATACTGCCGGTGGGACTGTAACTCAACTGCTAATTGAGTGGGTCATATTGTTAATATGTTTCAGAATTTAATAAAGTGAGTAACTGCACCCAAAGGATGGCGGGAATAGTAGTTCAGCAAACTATACAACATGTGAAAATGTAACAAAAAAAACACAAAAAACGATCCTTGCGCCGCTGCGATCCTTGCACCGTGCTGCAGGAATAAACGTTTTAGATTTTCTCTGAAATCTCTCTGATGCCTGATCCAGAACATGCAGCTCATTATGGCACATGTTTTCCACATGTGTTTGTGCACAGAATGTATGAAAAACAGCAGTTGCGAAACGAATCGGACAGATTCATTGCAAATGGAAACAGAGTCTCAGAGTCGGCTGCAATCACATTTGATTCGATTCCGCTGCGTATCATCTGATAGCATGCGGAGCCACCCGGGAGATTCCAGACAAGCCACATCTGCTCAGCAGATAACTCCACAGCCGTTTCCGAAGAAAAGATGAGCCGGGATGAGGGAGATGCACAGGAGATGAGGGGATGAGACCGGATCGCTGGTCGTGCGGAGAAGAAGACGAGAACCCACGGCGCTGTCGGGTTATTCGTTTCTGGTGAATTTGTCTTGGTAGTGTCGTTTTTTATTTAGTTTTTAAGCATGAACATGTGCTTGCGCAAGCCATTCCAGATGAGGCTTCACATGAATGCCTGCCGATCAAGTGACAGCCATAACTACGCAGCGTACCCACCTGCAACCTCCGTGCCAACTGTTCTTGTGTCCTCGCCGCGTCCGATTTCTGCCCCGACCTCCAGGAACCCATCACTCTGACAGCGGAGAACATATGCAGGTTTGCCCGCGCGTGTGCGCTAATGAATTCATGCATTAACAACTCAGTGTGTGCGCGCATGTGCTTGTTCGTACTTTTCTGTATCTGTGTCAGAGCGGAAACAGGTCCCCCCCTCACTGCCAGTAAAGTCCCATTAATCACGAGGCACGCCAGGCCGGCGGATGGGACCGTATGTCTGAAACTAAACACCACAATGCCGTGCCGCTTATGAACATCGTCCGTCCTCCCATCGATCACGCATCTGGATCCCATTGTCTCGTGCCCCGACATCAGACAGTCATCTGGAGCGCATGGAAGACGAGGGAGGGAATGGTGGTGGGGGGGAGAGGGGCACTCCGATTACTGGTGGAGTAATTAATCATAACCATACTGGAAGCAGGATGATCAACGACAGAGTTGGACCTCAGGGAAGTTTGGTAATGGCCAATCGTCTGGGGTCGGGCGGGGGGGGGGGGGGGGGGGGGACGAGGATACTGTAGGCTTTGAGGGGTCGGGGCCAAGAGGCAAATGGGAAACCATGAATAAAAGGCTTAAAGGGTTGGACCTTTATCTGTAACCCGAGACGTTAAGGCATATTAGCGCTTTGCAATAGAGGTCACAACTCAATTTTAGATTAGCATAAGAGATTTTCTGCCATTTAAGAGTGATGCAGATCGCCTGCAGGATGGTGGATATGAAGGTATTCATTGGCAAAAGGATTTTCAAATGTCTTCAAACGTTTTTCATCAATGCTTTTGTGATGTTGCAGACAAAGAACACAGATTATTATGCAAAACGACCTTTTGTAGAACCGTTGCAATAGCTTGACCTGCCCCATTCTGCCAGGATACATTTCCCTACACTTAACAAATCCAACCAAAAAAGCCAACAAATAATGAGAGGCAGAGTGATCGGATGTCTTCACCGTGGGCATCTGTTTATTGGTGAATTTTTTGGACTTTTCTTTGCTCGCCTGTAAAAAATGGACCATCCCACGTTAGGTAACAGTACATATAGATGAGTGTGAACTTTTTATTTCAGACTAGACACTTGTCTTCTTTTCGCAAAATCCTTTTCTTTTTGACCCGTCTACTGACCCTCACTTTCTCAACGGTTGGGCATTCATGTGTCGTCTTAACTGGGACTAAGGGAGAATGTGTCCTTGATAAGAGAACATCTCTAAAGAGATTATCTAATTATTCGTTTTTAATTAACCGAAGACGCGGAAGGAGGTGAGACCCTATGGTCATTTAACCGGCCCACTCTGGTGAAACGAAGACAAGGACTAGTACTTTCTTGTGGTGCCATATTCTGTTGTCTGTAGGCATCGGGATGCAGCTTTTCCCCTCGCCAATTCCTTTATCGTGAGCTCCATTCGGTTCACCTCTCTTAAACATCGACGAAAAATATTCACCAAAAGGTCGATTCGGCTTCAAACTAAATTCCTCTCAAGTTCAGTCCGTGACAATTCTCTCGTAACGTGGCAGGAGGAGGAGAGGAGCTGTTGGAAAGCAAAATATTTATAGAAGAAAATCAATAAAAGTCTCCTGTGATTTAAGTGAGGCTCTCCAGATGCTGGACAGAACTCCATCTCCTTCTTCTTCACCTCTGCTCACAACAACACCAGCCCTCTTTCAAAGGAATTCACTCAACGGACGGAGTGCGAGTTGCGACTGCGCTTCCCAAACCTCTCACCTTTTATCTCCTGTGGGACCATGAGCAACAAACCAGCGCAGACATTCAGTTTCACTTTATTCAAATCAAAGAGAAATGACTTTACTCGGAAGAAAAAAAATCTGCTTCAAGTAAAAGTATAACAGTGGAAATGTACTTGAAGTATAGAAATACCCCAGTGCAAAATGAGCCGTTGTTCATTTTAACTGCATAACAAACTGTTGTCATTGGCTGTGACACGATCCGAAAGTGAAAAATAAAACATTTTACAAATTAAAAAAAGATTTTTAATTTGAAAATATAAGATTTTAATCTGAAAATATAAAATCTACAAAAAAATATATTTTATTTTATTATAAACCATAATACAGCGAATGTCAATAAAAATATATTAGAAATATTATATAAGATTTTATTCAATCCAAAAATACTTGTTTTATTTTTCAAACTTTCACAGTTTCACATTTGTTTTGCAAATGATGAAAACTGTTGGCCTGGATTTGAATCTAACTTCCAGAGAGCATCAGCAGATGAACGGAACAGATGAACTTCAAACATTTGGTTCTCGCTTTGATCTGCGGATTAAAGTAATTGATGCAGAGTTTTATGGGATGGACTGTGCGCTCAGTGTATGGAATATGCTTTCCGGCTGTGCGAAGGCTTTGCCCGTAAGAATCTGGATGACTCATTACATCCACCCCCCCTCAACCCCACCCTCCCCCTCCCCACCCTCATTAAACTCAAGCTCCGGTCAGCCGCCCCCCCCCCCCGCCCCCACCATCCCACTCTGGCACCTACCCTTCTGCCCTGTTCAAGGCGACGAGCCCCAATTATGACTGCCCTTGTCCGCAATTCACACGCAGACACACACACACACACACACATGCAGAACCACATGTGAGTCAGCACACACACACACACACACACACACACACTGACGGTCAGGTGCCCCAGACACAATGATTAGGCTTAGTGAGCCATCTCTTCTCTCCAACCTGTCGCCAGTAGCTCTGCGTGGCCTTAACACCCGGCCAGCCGGCTACGCGACACCCTGCTGTCTGTGTCCGTGCGCGCAAGAGAAAGCCAGTCTGTGTGTGTGTGTGTGTGTGTGTGTGTGTGTGTGTGTGTGTCAAATTTCTCTCTCACGTTGATCTACGCCGTGTGTGTGTGTCTGCTGTCTGCAACCCCTAAAGCTGCCTGGATTAGTGACAGGACCCCACCAGAGCATGACAAGGCTCTTGTCTCTGGAGCCCAGTGGTTTTATGGCTGGGCACGCTCTTGTGTGTGTTGTGCACGTACGTGTGCGTGTCTGTGTGTGTCAGGTCAGCTATGTGTGAGCATATTTGAAGGCACGTTACCAGAAAAGTTATTTGTTGTCTTTATTTACCGGTCTTTATTTCTTAATCACAGCGTGGTTTATTGGAGTCAAGGTTTTCATGGTGTGTGTGTGTGTGTGTGTGTGTGTGTGTGTGTGTGTGTGTGCGCGCGCGCGGAGAGCTGTAGTTCCACAGACTGAAGGAAGCCGTTGTGTTGCCAGCTGTCACTCAGGCAACCTCGCCTGACCCGAATGAAAGCGACGGATTCCGTTCGAGTTTTCAACTACATTTCATAATCAAAGTAATAAGCAAATGAATCCCCGAGGTGAAGGCGTCCTTTCCATTCATCAAGCTCTCAATCTCTACTCCAGGTGTTTTTTTATACCTTAACAAGCCATCAATAATCACGACGAAGGCGCCTTTGTCTAACAACTGCTGGACAGCAGCAATTGCTCATGAAATCTAGATTCCTTCGTTGATCCTGACAAGATTTCACGTGTAAACACAGCAGTGGTGCATGAGAGTCTGCAAAGCGAAACCCAATTAGCTTTCCCTTCTGTTTATGTGTCTTATCATGTTGAACAGATATGTCATCAACTATTGGCCTCTGAACCCCAAAACTATTTTATTGCACGTACAGCAACCAGTTTTATTTGCCACCAACTTGAGAGTCCTCAATCGTGTTTTCTTCCCCCCCGCGGTGCATCTGCTCGCCCTTTGTGTCTATTTGTATGTGGCCAGTGAGAGCATGAATATTAATATATATGAAATGAACCCCTCTGGATGTCACATGCTCTGTTTGCGTGTCCTCGCGAGTGCGCTGGTGAGCGGCGATCGCAAGTGGTTGAGGCTAGAATTGTGATTCCGAGTGGAAACACGAGAGCAGCTGACCTCACGCAGCAAAGGGCCCCAACACTAAATCGCTGGCGTCTGATAGTCCAGAACACGCCGAGCTGTACTGAAACCACAAAGAGCAGCGCAGTAAGTTGGGGATGTAGGAACACAGCTGATGATTAGTGCCAATGTTAACAAATTGCTTAAAATGTACAGTGTAGATATTTTGTTGCTCGGTTTGCTCTGGCGGAATATTATATCTATTATTATTGCTTAGTGAAGGAGTAAGCTCTAAAGACAATTCAGTACTTTTTTAAAAATTACTTTTAATGTAAAAAAAAAAATTCTGTTGTCGATTTCCTAATCAAATGAATGAAAATGTGTGATAACCTCGGAACTGTAGTTAAACCGTGCTGTTTATTACCCTGTAAGCTCTGCTCTTATTTGTCGTGCCCATAATTAAATAGCTCTGCTATTGAGTGGCAGAGTGTTGGAGCATGTTGGAGAAACAGTAAATGAGTGTGAATCTGCCTCCTATCGAAGGCAAATCCAGAGGTAAATTCTTAGTGGCCGAGTCGCCAGCGAGACCGCTGGAGGTGACGCGGTTCAAAACCCTCGCAAAGGAATGAACCATATTAAACTCCGCTGTGAGCACACGTGTGTGTGTGTGTGTGTGTGTGTGTGTGTGGGCAGGGAAGCCCGCGGTGAGAGCGAGGCCCGGCAGACTGGAGCTGTCGGCTGTTGTTGTTTTCCACACTGGTTCTGTGGCGATGCCCGGAATATTTAAACAAACCTCTGCGACTGAAGGCCACCATCTGACTTCCTGTCCGCGGCAGAAATGGCTGCGATAAGCCAGACAAACACACACACACACACACACACACACACACGCACACGCCAAGGACCTGCAGCCTCTCCACACGTTGACGCGCACACGCTCACATACAGCAGCCCCCTTATCGGCCCTCCACGGCGGCGCAGGGCCCTCCTGTCGACAGGCACGTAGTAAAAGTGGAGCTTTTCAACGCCGACAAACAGCTTCTCTCACTTTTTTTTTTTTTTTTTTCCGTATGGGAGGAAACTGTTTTCGCTGAGTGACGCGGAGGAATAAACACATACATAGCTGCGGCTTCTGACACCAAAAAAGGGGAAGTGGCAGCCAGTAAATTTAGGGAAAGTGTGGGCCAAACAACACTTGAGCCAGCACCTATGTGGTCGACGTCTCCAAGGCCCGCCCACCCGCCTCTGCCCGGACCTTCCGTCTCATGCTTTTCCCCCCTCATCGTTGCAAAGCCCGGCCGTGTATGCGTGACCCCCGACTGGATCTGTGTCATCATCTGCGGTAACAGTGTCGGTATCACAAAACCCGTGAATTTCCGACTGTGCAGCGTCATCAGCTTTGAGTCACATAAGTTGAGTCACAATCCTCCGGAGAATCTAAGATGCATCTAAGAATCCATATTTTTCCCCACACCTCAGCACATCTGGCCGACCGTATGAAGCGGGGATGGTTGTCTGAATATCAGGTCAGATGCGATACCTTATTTTCTCGTTTTAGTAAATGGCGACTTAAAGAGACCTCCGAAAGGTGTGAACAGCGAAAATTCTGTCCAGCCTCATGGGATCGAATAAACTGGTTGTACTCTGTTATGTGAAACAGAGGCTCCGGTGAGCGTCGTATTCTAGCTAATGTTGGAAACCTAAGGGAGGGCGAAGTGAGAGCAACGTTTCACTCCAGCCAGTGAAAAAAAGCCTCATTTTCTGACTAGATTGTCTCCCGACCTCCTCGTTAATCTCGCAGTCTTTTTCGAGCTGTAATTATAACTCGATCAGATTCCAACCAGCCACGCAGGGCTGTGTTTTCATTATTTCTGTCTATAAAAGTCTATAAAACCTGCTGTGAAACTTGCCTCGCCCTGTCTGCGATCATAACTTTGAACAACATGTCACCAGCGGGAGTTTTGTAAGCGTCTCTTCACGGTGAAAAGCCGAGCGGAGCCTCGCCGCCAGCGTGCGTCTGTAGAAGTGTGTGGTCAGTATTGGCGGAAATTTGCTAAAAGCCAAAGCTCTTCCAAAGCCACAGACAAAGCCACAGCAGGTGGATGGGTAGAAGAGTGTGTGTGTGTGTGTGGGGGGGGGGGGGGGGGGGGGGGTAGAGGGCTCAATGCCTCTCCTCATCACGCTTCTTGACTCCAGATAAAAGGCTGATTAATCGAAGCCTAATAGGATGGAGGGTCCACACTCATCCTTTGACTGCTGCCGGACAGGCCTGCAGGACACCGGCTCAGGAGGAAAAACCCGAGGAGAAAACCGCGACGAGGAATCGCCGCAGTCAAACAATGACCGTGATCAATCCCCTCCGAGGTTTCATGCGTTTCATTTTGATGAGAAATGTCTTACTCTTCCCAACAGGAGGGAGCTTTGTTTCACTGGATTGGTCGTTTTGTATTGAGTCATTCGGCGTACTGTCACCGGCAAATGTGCAGAGGATGAGTGGGGGGGGGGGGGGGGGTTGGGGGGGTCGATGGAAACACTGGCGGGGTGACGGCCGCCTGGCTTTGTAACGGACGCCTCGTGGGTCCTTTCAACAGAGCTCAGTCCGGTCTCCTGGACCTTCGCGGGGCCTCCGGGAGCCCGCTGCTGACTCCCCATTGTCTGTGCAGGGTTAAGTGTGTGAGTGTGTGCGCGTCCAAAGGGGTCTTTGGGGGCCTCCTGGGGGACGGTGACTCCTCTTTGTCTCCGGTTGGCCTGCTGTCAGGGTGTCTTTGTTATGACAGTTGGGCTTCTTTTATACAGACTAAATCACCGCTCTCAGCTGTTCATTTACTGGCCTAACCCCAGACACACACACACACACAAACACACACACACACACACACACACACACTCACACATCTCCAGCATCATCCTTATCTACTCCATTGCATCCAGACAATAACCATAACCATTTCTTCTGAGTAGAATGAGGGGGAAAAAGGCCTGAAACTAAAAGGAGGATGAGGAGGAAGGGTGACAAAGCGAGGGAGGGGGCTAGGGGGCAAAGGGCGTTTGACCCCTGACCTTTGAGTTGTGGCTGGGGCACAAGGGGGGTCAGATGATGCATCAACCCACGGTAATCAGTAACTACGCGCTCGATACGACACACAAGCCGACAGTACATGCAATCCGGTTCAAGTGTGATTCACCCGTGTGATGGGAAGCAGCAAAGCCCCCCCAAGGCCGCTCAGTCACCGCAGCAGTGAAAGTTCAGTTATAACGGAGCTCATCTGGCAGAAAAAAGCTAAATTATTGTCATTATTAAATGTACTAAAAAGCAAAGATTCACAACAAGAAAATAAACTACTGAATAGAAAATGCAATTTGGTCAGATTATCACATTTTTGTTGCACTGGAATTTACTCAAATGAGATTTACCTGCGGAGAGAAAGATAAAACGGCATCACACCGGATATCTACAGTCAATATTGAACAGCATCGATCTAGTGTTTGAAGAGGGGTGGCAGATACAACTCCTTTTTTTCTACTTAGTGTGAGTATGTGTGTGTGTGTGTGTGTGTGTGTGTCTGGCGGCCTCTGAAGGCTGTGTTTACATAACCACATAACCATTCTTTTCAATCTGGTCGTTTATCTCCTTGTACCGGCCCATTCTCCATGGAAAAAAAGAGGTTGGCGTTGTTCACATCAGCAAATACAAAGATCATAATGTGTGAACATGTCATTTTTTGCATTACGGCACAGCAGGGGAGACGTATGAAGACAGATAAAGTTCACGGGGGGGGGGGGGGGGGGGCGCTGTGGGAAAACCAAAAACAGGAATAGACATTGGTTCCGGGGCCTCAAAGAGGAGCTCTGTCCGTCCCCGATGAAGGTTTATCTGCACCTTCCGCCCACAGAATAAGAGAAGAATAAACTTTACTGGGCTGAGACCCTCATTAGATCATCAACCACCACCGTGTTTGGCACCAACTAGCATGCAACTCCAGTTGAAGACTCACACCGGGAGGAGAGAGTCTCGCAATCTGGTGACTGTCGTCCTTTTGATAGCTTGAGAGGACATTTCATAAAAATAAAAATTGCAGTTCTTCCTCGTCCTCTTCCTCAAACGTGTCCCATCTTTACCCCTCTTCAGGCAGTGGGAGGAAGTCAGGCTTAAGGGGGGGAGAGAGAGAGAGAAACAAGAGGAAGAGACGTGTCAAGAGTTGCCATAACTCTTTCAGGGGCCACACACTGCCTGTGTGTGTGTGTGTGTGTGTGTGTGTGTGTGTGTGTGTGTGTGTGTGTGTGTGTGTGAGTACAAGTCAGAGGGCCCTAGCAGCTTTACCGTTACCATGGTGATGGCACAGCAGTGTAAAGCCAGGGGGCAATATAAAACCTGTGCTTTTCCCAGAATGCCTTTGTGTCGGGGCGTCTGTGCCAGCTTCTGTTGCCGTGGGGATGGGGGGGGTTGTTAGGGTACACGTCCTGACTCAGACCTTTTTCACCCTCTGTTTCATGCAGCGAGAACACACACCGTCCACGCCTGTCCGTCCCTCTCGCTCACTGTCTTCATCGTGTGTGTGTGTGTGTGTGTGTGTGTGTGTGTGTGTGTGTGTGTGTGTGTGTGTGTGTGTGTGTGTGTGTGTGTGTGGGCTGCCTGCTCGCTGTGTGTAGCGAGCCCAGATGTTTGAGGGCTCCGTGGGGGATCATTGTTTCTTTCACAGTCATGTGTGTGCGTGTGTAGGTTTGGTGTGTGTGTGTGTGTGTGTGTGTGTGTGTGTGTGTGTGTGAGAGATAGATTTTGACCTTGTTTGAATGTGTGCGCTTGTGTCTCCTCAGACTCACACTCACACACACAGGCCGCAGACGGGAGTTTGCAAAGAAATACACAGAAACACACGGAAGCGGTGGGTTCAAAGTGCTGAGTGGTGGCACAAGTGTGTGTTTGCAAGAGGTTGTTTGGACGGTGATGGTGGGGACATGGGGCGTGAGGACACGTGAGGACACAGCAGGGCGTCCCGTTGGCTGCTGCAGGTGAGGATTCAGTGTGTGCTGGCGGCATTAGAAATACACACAGGTGAGAGAGAAAGAGAAGAATCACATCCGATGCCAATAATTGTAACGTAGCGAGGAGTTTAACAACTGATGGAATGTGAACGCTGAGTCGCAGAAGCAACGTCACCTCTGATTCTGATTCATCTCCGCTGACTTTGCTTCAGACGCTGCAGGTCTCGCACAGTTTGGGCCTCTGTCGCCACTCAATTTAGTTTTAGCAGTAAAATAAAAATCTCTGTCCCTGTTTTTAGAATGAACAAAACTTTTACTTTTCTTAGGTTTGATTTCAAAAGGATTCAAAACTATTTCTTTGAACTACGCTCGGCTGAAATGTTCTTTCATGGTAAGATGGTGTCATGATAAAATATTGTTAGGGGACAAATCTAATGTTTGTACTTGATTCAGTAATAATATAAGTCACCAAACAGATGAATTCGCCAACGGACCTCTTATGGCTTTTGGGGTGATGTGGCCCATGTGTCCACATAGGAGGTTTATGAGAAAGACTTAAAGATTAATCATTATTTTTTGTTTTTGATATGTGTTACAAACAGACAAAAAGTTCATACTATGCATTTATTTATCAAGATTTACCAACTATTATTTTGAGTGTATTCAGATTATTAAAAGTCTACTTTTGCCATTATCGCTTTTAAAACCTAACCTTTTGGTGTTAATATGCATATTAATGTCGATATTTTTTTTCATTAACTTTGAAACAACAAAATTGAACCTCGGTGAGCCGTTGACTTCCTGCTGGTCCCTCCACTCACTTCCCCCCTCTGTTGGCCGACCGGCAGCAGAGCTGAGGCCTCTGGGAAACCCCCCGGACGCTCTCGGGGACGTTGTCCATTTGGCTTCGTCTTCGAGGCCCCCGAGCTCAGGATGAGTGTCACACACTCTCCGCCTCGCAGGTGCCGTCCGTCTCGCCGTGAGGGGGGCAGAGGCTTGGAGGAGATGGTCGAGGCCCAGAATTTAGGTCAGCGGGTTCCCACACCAGGCCCCTGCTCCGCCGACCACAAAGCTTGGGTTCTGTGGCTTCTTTTTTTTTTTTTCTCTCCCCAAAGCACCTGGAGACTTTTCCGCTCGGATCAGGAGAGAAACTTCACAGCCTTGGTGTCAGCGACTGTTTTTTTGTCTGTGTGTGTCCGAGGCAGCCAGGAGCCGCTCCTCACACAGCTGGTGGCGCGGCTGCAGCGTCTCGGCCCAGCAGGGTGTATTCTTAGCTCCCTTAAACCCAATAAGTCAAACGTGATTAGACGACACACACACACACACACACACATCCCGACCATCGCCGCTACCACCTTGACCACCACCCCCAATGCAAGAACGCCCACATGGGCTTAAGACCGAGCTGAGGAGCAGCTGGAGCCGAAGTCTCCTCTCGGTCCGTTGTCTTTCTGGCTTTCCCACATCTCAACATCCGATGTTCCCAACCTTAACCGACTTCCATATTTCCCTTCTGGAGATCAATGAGGAATAAAGTAATATTGGATGAATACTGATATATATACAAAGAGGAAAGACATGACTTTACATATTTCACTCATTGGCGTCCTCGTTCATCATCTAATGTGCTCTCAAATTTTCCCCATGGTATAAAGACAGTTTGATCTTATGTTTGCGTGCATGTTTGTGTGTTTGTGTGTACATACGTATGTATATAGGTGTGCATTTATTTTATTTATGAGTGTGTGTGTTTATGAATGTATATCTATATGTATGTGTATGTATGTATCTATGCACTTGTATCAATGCATGTATCTTGTTGTCAGTCATGTGTGTGTGTGTGTGTGTTTGGATATATGTAAAATGCATGCATGTATGTTCTGTGTGTGTGTGTGTGTGTGTTTGTATTTGTGTGTGTTTTTTGTGCATCTTGAACCACGTTTTATTTGTCTTAAAAGAACCTCTTAACAAAATGTAACAACTCTACTTTCATAATGTCATTCAAACTAGAGCAGCTCGTACTGAATGAGCAGTCAGACCGAACCCAACGCAAAGCTTCTCATGTCGGCAACATGTTAAATAGAGCTTTATATTGGTCCATCTTTTTTTATACTTGTAGCCGTAATTCAGTCTGACATGTTTGAGATTCTCCCTGGTGTTAAAAATAAAGTTCCTGTGAGTAACAAAACGTCCAATGTGTCCCGGTACAATAAATAAGGGATACGCGCTCTTTTGGTTTTTTTCTTTCCATTTTTTGTCATGTAAATAAAATATACTGTGCCAGCTTTTTGACCTTCACCTCGCTCCTCTTCTTCGCCGGAATCACGTGAGTCATCCGCGGTACATTTATCACAGAATGCCTGCACCTAATTATCCTCCTGCGATCGATCAACAGCGAGTGGTTGATATTTCGCTTATTTTGGGGATTTTATGTTTCAAAATAAATAAATAAAATCCTGAGTTATGGCAGCCAAGCTTTTAATAGTTCCTTGACCGCGGAATATTTGGTGGAGTGTGTGACAGGGAGCGCGAGGCGCTGCCAAGAAGCGCGCGCGGTTTGGAGGGAGCGCTGGTGAAAGAGAGCGCGTTTATGTGTGCGTTGAAGAGGGGGAGGCCGAGGAGGAGAGGGAGGAGAGGGGGGGAGGGGGAGGAGGGGTGGGGGGGGTGAATGGCTGTGCTATTGCATCCTCCCAGGAGACCTCTAAAAAAAACACGCACATTGTCCCGTCCACACACACACAGTCAGTCACACACACAGTACCTTGACAGCGCGCTATGACCCCGCCTCCCCCCCCCACACACACACCACCACCCAGAAACAACCCTCCCATCTAGCTCATACCTCTATAACCTCGCGCCGCCCCTCCACTAAAGCCAGCGCACATCTCTCCTCCGCCAGACGCACCGACAGACGGTGGCGAGCGAGCGAGCGAGGCCGCGCGTATTTACGCTCACCGGAGTGGCGGCGTGCATGTGTCCGGGCGCAGAGCCCGCGGCGCACCGACGGGAGAGCCGCGCTTGTCTGTGAGAAGCCCCGCAGCCGGCAGCGGGAGGGGGGGGCGGGGGGACAACCCGTCAGAGAGGACGCCCGATCAATCAACGCGTGCCAAAAGTTGTTGGACAAGACTCCGATTCAGCCCGAGCGGCTGTAGTTTTATTTTTATTTTATTTTTATTTTTTTAGCATCCCTCTTTTCCTTCCTTCTCCCCGTCCCTTCTGAGTGCGGAGCGGCTGGCTCCGGGGGACGGGAGGACCCGGGCGGACGGACCGTGAAGCTGCGTGCCTCCCCGGTGGATGATCCCCACTGGATGCGGGGCGATGGATTAACAGCCTCCCGCACCGACCCCGGCCGCAGCCTCTCTCTTGTTTTTTGTGTGTGTGCTTTTTTTTTTTTGTTGTTTCCAACCACCAGCCCGCTGCCCACCTCGGGATTATTTCAGCCCTCACCGACCTCTCCGCTCTCGAGATGACCGAGGAATATGCTTTGCGCTGCGTCCTGATGCTCTGCTGCGCGCTGCTCTCCGCCAACGCGAGTAACTGGCTGTAAGTTGGACTCCTCACTTCTTTTACTGCGTGAATATAGAGAGAATGGAGCACATCACACCTCGGCCACCTGACTCCCTCCCGCTCCTCCTCATCCACACATGTCCGCTCGTTCTCCCAATACAGCTGAAAGTTGCAGCTCAGGTTAATTGTTAACCATCAACACACACACACACACACACTCCCCCTCTCGCCCAGACTTAATAAATTACCAACACGGCTGCACCCCCCCCCCCCCCCCCCCCCCCAGCCAAGACCCCTTCCCAAAAATAAATTATAAACATAAAAAGGCTCACAAAAGCTGCCGGTCTTTTTTCCACATAGGTAAGTTCTATATTCTTGATTGGAAATGTTTGAATAATATATTCAGTCAGCCACGAGCAGGTCGATATCAAATGGTTTATTAAGTTGGTGTCTTGAGGGATTCTGTTTTGCAATTTGGGAGATGATGTGAGCAAAAACGTATCGAAAGAATCCTTTCTTAGTTACTAAGATATTTTGTCATCCCCTTCGTCCTTTGATAGAAATGTTGACGTTGATGCTGTTAATTAAAAAAAGTTCCAAAAGAAACTATAGGATAAATGGTCATTTATGAAATGAAAATACGTTAATATCCCAACAAATTGTCATTGCGGTGCAGTAAAATAGTTTGAATGCCCAAAACAAGAGTTAGACTCACCATAACTTATGAACGGTACATCCTCAGGAGAGACAAAGCTCCCCCAGGTCCTCGCAGGCTCGATGTCAGCCCGTAGGAATATTTGATATGTGTTTGAGGCAGTCGGACTACAGTGTCTGTGCCCCCCCCCACTTGCTCCTTCCATGCCTACTCTGTGTGGGAGGGTTCGGTGGCTTCCTGCATTCCTCCCCACGCAGCGCTGCTCTCCATTTGTCTGCCGCCATTCATTCCCCAGCATATAGCTCCAGCTCATCCTTCGGTGGGGGTGTGGGGGGGGGGGGTGGGGGGCACTTTGTTGTTTTGTCCCATGAGAATCAATGCCTGCATGAATATTACCCTGGATCTAATCGTAAAACACCATTGTTCACTCCTCTCGTGTGGTGGGGGGGGGTGGGGGGGGGGGGGTGGAGGGGAGGCTCAGATTGTGGCCGCTGTGCCAAAGAGTCACTTTTTTTCACTTCATTTCTCTGTTTCATTTTACCAAACGATCGGTCGGGCCTTGCTCGTTGCACGTTGACGTCTGGGTGCATAGAGCGCAGCACACGACTGGTATCGCTGACGGCTTCTCGGAATAAATCAAACCGAGGGCCTCGCCAAACAGCACCGTCCGCCTTGAACTCTGTCACTGGGTGCAAGGTAATTGTGCTGTTTGGGGCTGAAGGTGTGGTGACAGCAGCAGCACACAGCAGGCGTGTACAGGCAGGCCGCCGGGCCGCCGGGCTGCTCGACGGGAATCACACTGTGGAGGAAAGTCTGTGTGTGGCGGAGCTGCACGTCAGTCCTCGGCGCCTCAGCGAACCCCTCGATCTTCGGCTTCAGCTGGCAGATGGGGGGTCGAAAAGATGCGGAGCCGGCAGGAGAGAGATAGTTGGTGTTAGATCGGACCAAAGAAAAACACATGCTGTGTCCACTGAGCAGTTTGACTCTTTACCAGTGCTGTTGGCTCGTCTCCATCTCGCTCACGTCAGTGATTACAAACGTCGGGAGACAACGATCCATCGCTTCTCACCCAATTGCTTCGGAATAACACGGGTCTTTCTGGTTGCAATAAGATTCTCTTACTTTTGTAAGTCGTTTGTAATTGTATATCTGAAATGGGCACATTCAGAGTGACGTCATCCCATTGGTTTGGTGATGGCTCTTATGAAGCCCAGACTTCGCCATCTTGGCTTTTTTTGCATTCGATATACGATGGTGTCCATGTTGGGATCGCAAAGGAGTAGAACCGCCATACACGGCTCTGGTAGCCGCAGCGACTTGTCAATCATAGTAAGCCCGCCCTAAAGCATCTTTATGGCCTATTTGACTGTGAACAGACAATATCTATAACATTGTCTATTGTAGAAGGCTTGACGCTGGTGGCCGAGATCATAAACTGATGTTGACTGATTGAATAAATCTGATGGAGAAGTGGAGTCATCTTCTCATAGACCTCTATATACAATCTTGCTATTTTCCCAACCAAAGGAAGATTCAATCGACCAAGTCCTGGCGATCTTCTTTTTGTCTTTTAGACACGATGGCAGGGGATCTACCGGTCAACCGTTGACCTTTTGGGCATCCCGGCATTACAGCAACCACTTTGCAGGTGCTTGTGAATCGGTTTTAAAATAGCCGAAATGTAAAGGAATGATGATTGAAGAAACATGCTATTTACACGTGTTCCAATGGCTGGTCCCGTTGCTGGTACAGCAGTCGTGGTGGACAGGTCAGAATGTGTCGGCCCAGTGTGTGGAAAAGTGTCAAATGAAATCACCGGAGGGTCATTTAGTAGTGCAAGTTCAACAGGTCAAAAGACAGATTTAGAAAAATTAAATTCAAGCAGCCAATAAACATATATGCTGACTTATATGTCTTAGTGGAAGCTACAAAGACGCAGGATCCTACAGGATCCTTTCCCACAATGCAAATGAAATCATATTTTCATTAATTCAATTAAATCGCAGTCCTTTAAAACTACAAATTCTCTCTTTGTTTCAATTCAATTCAATGTGTTTAATTTAGCCCACAATTGCAGATTACAAATTTGCCTCAGGGGGCTTTGTACACGTGCGACATCGCCTGTCACCTCCCAACCCAAAGGGGGAGGATGTGACGTCATCAGGGTTGTTTCTCCACACTTGACAAAGCTCCTGCAGAGCTCCACAGAAGGCAGTGAGCACCAGGTTGTTTGACTGGTTTATGAGCCCTGCAACCTCTTGGGGATGGTGATAACTTTTCCATAAAGTGTATTGCATTCGGTTTGCACAAGCTGAAGAAATACCCAGAACTTGAAAGATTGTGAAATTCCCCCCCCAAAAAACATGGATGAGAAAGTGTTAAGTTAGCAGTTTGGCTGACTTGTTTTAGGGCCAAACTTTCTTCTTCTATAAATGAAATACCTTTTTTTGGTCAGATGAGCAGTATGTTGCCTTTGGTTTAGCTCCTATGTTGGTTATTCAATTAGTTAATGCATTAATTAACCTTGAAACATCATCAGTTCGTTGCAGCCCTGTGGGGAAAAAATAAGACAGGTTGTTTAAAGACGTCAAATCCCCACTGAGATATAGAACTACAAGCAGTTCTTTATGTGCATGTGACCTGCCCCCCCCCTCCCTCTCTGCTTCCAAGTTATTATTGTTTCCCACATCAAACGTGTCTTCCTACGACCACGATTCAGAGCAGCTCTAATGTTCCTAACACCTCTCAGCCGCTCTGACGTCACACTGAACCACAGCCCGTCCGTTGACCTGCAGCCCGTCGGGCATCACGGTGCCAAATCTGAGCGGCTGCTGCGTCACGTGTAGCGTCCCGCTGCCCGAATGGGGATTTCAGCGCTACTTTTCATTAGTTTCTCCGTCATCACCCTCCTCCTCTTCCTCTCACCCTGCTCGGACTGGTTCTGCTACACCTGTGCGCTGCCCCAGGGCTACAGTGTGTGTGTTTGTGTGCCTGTGTGTGCGTGTGTGTGTTGAGCGTGTAAACTGGCGTATTCCCCAACAGTAGCACACACTCAGTAATTACCACAATGGCTGCAATTGCAACACAACGCACACTGCAACTCCCACATGGACGCATGCACAGCTGAAGAGAAGGACAGTTGTGTGTGTTTGTGTGTGCGTGTGTGTGTGTGTGGGGGGGGGGGCATCGGTTTTGAAATCAAATCAAATCTCGTAATCTTTTGGTTATTGAGAAACCAAATTAACAAGCAAGAGGACGTCACTTTCGTCTTGGCAGGAAGTGATCCGGTGGTTTTAACCCTTTCAGTCACTTCACAGCAAAGAGATTCCTGCAAGGCTTTTGTGCTACGTCGCCCAACCCAGTGGGAGCGTGCAGATGGAGGCGACGCCTGCTGCCTACACAAAAAGGCTGCCTGCTAACTGTTGTCATGTGGCCATTAGCAGCTTTATTCTGCCCTATAGGATCGACTTGATTTTACCTCTAGAATCGGAGCTAAAGGAAGTTTATGAATCGTTCCATCTGATTTCGCCGTGCAGTCGGACACGACGCAGGCATCAAGAATAAGTCAACTGTAGAAAGGAGACAATATTCTCACTGATGCTCTCGTTTGCTTAAAAAGGTCAAATAAAGACATTATTCGCTTTCCTCCATCAGCAGTTGTCGGTCCCCCATTGTAACTTAAAGCAAAAGCAACCATTGCGGCTGTGAGTAATCCATCTCACCGCTGTTGTGGCGAAAGAAGGATTACATCTGGCATCTGTGTGAAGATGAGACAAAAAGGGAGAGCGGGCCTTCGCACGGCTTCGTTTATTTGTTCGGTTTAAACCGTCACGAATCTGCTCTGGAGAAAAGGATTAGAATCCTCGTTTATTTGCTCAGCAGAGGACATCCCCTTTAAAGCCTCGAAAGGGACGAGTGTTTGCTTTTTAAACACTTCACTTTGGGGAGGGAACAGTGGGTTCAAGTTTGGACGCCCCGCTCGCCGCCGTCGACGCGACGCAGGAGACACGACAGAACAGCGGCGAGCGCATGTGGATGAAAAAACACAACACTAAACCACCAAATACCCCGCCGTCGCATCGCGGCGCTACATACATGACATTTCTTCGTACTTGTAGCACACACACACACACACACACACCGGCCTTTTTTTCGGTGTGTGAACATGCATGCACGTGTGATGAACAACCATGGTGAGGTGCTAAAGAGATGGCAGCTGATGGGTAACCAGAGAAAGCAGAGACCTTGGCATTGCGGTGCTTACTGGCGCCTAACACTTCTTTACACACACACGCACACAGACAGACGCACACATGAATACGATGAACCTGCAGCATGTTATTTGGAGCACTCTCGTCACCGGTGCGTGTACAGGGGTGGCTCACGGCAGAGGGGGTGACGAGGAAACCCCACGGAAGACGACGGGCGGCCATGTTTGAAGGGCAACAATGGACGTGAACAGCTGATGGCGTTTCTTGAACGTAGGCTGCAGGTTGTCTTTGACGCGTCGATCGATCGTGTACAGTCACTGTGGTCCAGAGGCTTTTGAAGCCGCGAGGCCCGAGAGACTTGAGGGACAGGGGTGAGGCAAAGGTGCTGCTGAGGTGAACGGGACAGGTGCATGCTGGGGGTCAGTAGTATAGTATTAGTATTTGTAGTATGGTAGTTTTATAATAGTTGACCACCAACAGGGTCAACAGCTCCAACAGCAGCTGTGACTCTAAAAGCTTGATGTTGTGAAATCAAACTTTCCCTCAAAGTGGCCCGAGGAGATTTCCGTCTTTGACAGACAGGCCAGCGGAGTTAAAATTGTAACTCCGGAACATGCCTGTGAATCATTGTGTTTTTTTCAATATCAGAGTGATCCAGCTGACGTTGCAAACTAGGAAAGCATAGATTTCCCGTTTTCGTCAGGCGCAACACAATGAAATTTGTTTTTCTATGATTCCATGAATCGAAAAGATGACCTGCATGTCAGCACCAACCACAACTAGTAACAGCTGATTCTGCAAAAGATTAGTCAGACCAATTTGCCTAAATGAACAAATATATGATAACAAATGGAGCAGCAGTGTTGAGATCCTGCAGGAGGCCTTTCAGGATATTGAGGCTAACATTTAGGGTTTGAATTGGTTCCTTTTTTATAAACCCCTTTAAGTTACTGACTCCATACACATTTCCTCTTCATTTAAAACTAAGTGAAGCAGAAAGTTGATAGTTCAATAGTGACAGGTGAGAACCACGCTGAATATTCTAACCTCACGCACAAAGGGGCTTCTTTGTACACACACACACTCGTGAACAAAACACAGTTTATACATGTGTGTGAACCGTGTAAATAGTTAGCAGGACTGCTGCATGTCCAGGCCTGCCTGTTGCACATGAATGATTCCATTTTCCCCAGCGAGCTTATCTCCTTATCTATTCAAGCTGAATGAGGAAATAAAGAGCAACCACAAACGCCTCCATTATGCAGTAATATTTCTTCTAGGTTCACGATGTCATTACATTTTTATTCACTCAACAAATCGACAGTATGGAAGAGCAAAGCACAGGTCATGTGTTACCGACAAGCCTTCCTGTTAACTCCGCTTCTCTATTATTTATTTCAAATTGTCAAATAATCCAAAGATCTCGAACGTGTTACCTCTCATGAAAAATATCAAATCATCTTTAGTCATGAAATAGACCCTAATTACTACAAATGGACCAAAATGTCATTTGTTTCCAAGAGGTCATGGGACCACTACCAGACGTTCACTATGGCACGTTGGCAAGTCGAGGTCATCATTTAGCTGAAAGCTAAGGTTACCGCCGCTGTGGATTCTTAATCTTTTGTAAATATTGGTAAAATGACAAGGTGCATACCTTTTCACTAGAAGCAAACATGTCCCGGCTTCTCATAAAGTCTTGAAAGAAGCTCTTCATGAGAACAAATACGTTGAGAAGATTCAACCCTGCAAACGCGGCGCTGCAGGGAGCGAGTTTGCACTTTGGTTCCGCCTCCTCGTGGTCAACGGGTTTTTGTCAATATGTCTTCGGTTAGCTTCTTGAAATGACATTGATGACATTACACGAGCTCAAAAGGTCGGCACGTTATTTATTACCCCCCCCCCCCTCCCGTGAATTCTGAAGCTTCTGTGCCATCGCTGGAGTCAAACTCCCCCTTTCGGAAAGAGAAACTCTGAACTGAGCAGTTTGAAGCTTAGTGGAAATCATGTGACCAAGGTCGAGTTCATCAGCACTTTGTGTCTCCTGCATTTACCCTTCAAAACTCATATTAATGTGAAGATTAAACACGCAAGTATTGTATAATTGCCAAAGAGCTTATTTTCTGCAACAGTCCAAGATAGAAGGACTTTTTGTGCTGCATGTACTGCGTGTAGCCCCTGCAGCACTGTGTGGGGGGCCACTTTTTGTACCCCCTTCAGCAATGTTGATGATGAAGCCTTCAACTGAACACTCATACGTCGCTCGGCACCGGGATCGGCTAAAGAACTGGTCCTATACACACCTCCAACATCGGTCGCCTGACGGACCATCAAAGGCAGAACCAAGACAATGCAAAGCACGGCGGACAATCACAGTCCAAGAGGGCGATGCCTTTAGTACTTTATCATGACACACACAGACACACACACACACTACTTGATTCCCGGCCTTTAGGGGCCACACCGCTAACCCCCAGGCAGGTGGTCGATTTCATGGCTTATATCGCTCTGTGAAAGTGTGTTATTGTGTGTGTGTGTGTGTGTGGTGTTGGCGTGTTAGCAGAGCATGTTATTTTAAGGGGGAAATGAGCTCTAGTGGAGCCAGCAGCATATAAATACACCCAGACACACACACACACACACACACACACACACACACACTTGACTCATCAGACGCATTCACTCTCATCTCTTTCCCCTCTTTTGCTTCACTGTCTCCACGCTTTGCTTCTATTTTTTCTCTCCTGTACTTTAAAGGATTCCCTTTGACCTTTTTCCACCGTCCCCACATTAATGTCATTTGTCACTGAATACATAAGAGCAAAAGCTATTTTAAGCATAGTGAGTCAAATTTAGATCCACGTAATCGTTCCTACAACAAACCGGACCCACTGTCACCAACGCGGCTCGGCATCATCATCTCAGTGGGGTTATTTTTGAATTGACTCATGAGAAAGAATCACAGATTTTATATTACTGTTCTATTTATTGCATATTACTTCAATGTTTGTGTCAGAAATTGAAATGCTCCTTTCATCGTCACTATGTTTGACTAAATCACAATAATTCCCCGTTCTATTCTGATATTAAATCAACGGCACGCTTTCAGAAGGTGATCATTCACATGAAAACCGTGTTCCGCAAAATTCAAACAGACCGTTTGAATTGAAAGTGTGTGTGGACTGTGCGGGACACTATGTAATCCAGATGTAATCCAGATGTTACAGGGAAACGGTGTGTGTTTGAAGTGACCAATAGGGGCAATGATGTTAGAAACTGCCCCAGTGACAGTTGACTGAAACGAGAGAGAGAGCAGCGCAGGTGTTGTCTGGGTTGGTTTTTGTCGGAGTAGAGAAATTGTAGCTCGCTGCTGTCTAGAAGATTATCACCATCGTGGCTGCTTCTTTCCGTAATGTTGGACATGTCGGACATTTATATTCGGTCAGTGGACAAAAAAAGTCCTTTTTGTGGACGTTTATTGAGGCCGGACTGCAGCGTTCTCTCAGCACTAGAGAGATACGGGATGTTCTTGTCCGGGGTCATGGGGTCATGTTAGTGCACAGCACATCTCAGATTAAGACAGACTCGAAGGACAAAATAAGGCCAACGTGGGTCCTAAATTGTCACAAAAATCCCTCAGTGGTGACATATTGTTATAAGATAACAATATAAGATCTCTGTGTGTATTTGCTGACGTTACTCAGATGTTTCACGTGCTGATCTGTTGTTAAGATCCACATGTCTATAAAATATCTGTCACCATGAAACATTCCTTCAGAAGCTGCTCGAACTAGAAAAGAGGAGACTTTCTTTTCTGTATTTCTGTTACACAACCGACGCATCGAGCCCTCAACCGAGGAGAGCGGAGACACAAGCGGGTTCGGCGGTGCCGTCCCGTGCGGTAAAGCGTTAGTTAAACTGAGAGGATATTGCCCTCTGCAGCTCACTGTGGGCTTTACATCCGGTCGGTGGTCTCAGGTCTCGTCTTCGTGCGAGCGGTTCGAATCGCCGCTGCCCGCCGGACGCTCTAAGCAAAAGGCCTTTTTGCACTTGACTTTGCGTGGAGGGAGGGAGTGTAGCAGGTCCGCGCGCAGCGCTTCTCAGGCTCGCTGCTGCTTGCGTTTCCCATCCACGCTATATTTACCTGTGTACCTCCGCTGTGTGCTCGGCGCTGGAAAGGCAAACATGCGGGTATTTTCATATAAATACACATTAAGGAGAGATGGATCTCACTGAAGCACATTACTGTCGTGCAGATGTGTGCAGGCTGCACATCCACTAAGCCCCCACCCGACCCCCCGACCCCTCCCACGCTGCATTTCTCTCTTCTCCACTGTCCCTAATCTCTCTCCTTTAGGCCTTCGTTTAAGCTTCACAGGGCGACTTGTTAAGGATATTTTGTCTGGCGCTTTATATTCAACGTTGAATGAGGAGAGTGGAAAAGGTGACAGGGACCCGCTAATCTGCACGAGGAGGACAACTCCAGACCTCCTAAGTCTTTGACGGACTTCTCTTCGGTTTTCCATGTTGAACAATAAAGTAACGCTGCAGCTGCAGCTTAACCCGTCAGCATTTTTAGTCGGGATTCATTTCTTTGTTATTTAGTTTATGAAAATAAAATTGTGAAACATGCGGTTCGCAAGTTGCCAGAAAAGAATAGACCCAACTTTTTTTGACGGGCCTTGACGAGAACGCAGTCTTACTTTATTGCGCACACACACAATAAAAATGGCAGCATGCACACAATTCTGAGAATAAAAAAAAAACGGAGGACAAAGAAAAACACAAGACTCCTGAAAAGGCACAAACTCCAAATCCAAATCATTCCAACGAGTTCCCCCCTCACTAAATGCCCGGCTTAGGATTACGTTCCACGTGCGTTCCTTCTTTTCATCTCTCCGATTTTCATAAAAACGCAGTAATCCGAACGGGAGTTTCGTGGGGTATTCGGCCTTTATTTCCTGTCTCCAGATAACACCCTGCGTCATAAACGGCTCCTCTGTTTGGAATTATCTCTTTCTTTTCTCGGGGGGTGAGGCCGCGGGGGCCCCGGGTGGGAGGTTACGGAGCATTCCACCTGGACCGCGGCGCGTTGGCGTGTTTGTGTTGCATTACACATCGCAGCCTTCACAACACCGCTGGCTCCACTGGGGCTTAGGCCCCCTGGGATTTAAGCACGCAACTGCCACAGGCCAGAGAGGAAGGAGGGAGCGGAATGAGGATGAGATGTGGGGATGAAGGTGTGTGTGTCTGTGTGTGTGTGTGTGTGTGTGTGTGTGTGTGTGTGTGTGTGTGTGTGTGTGTGTGTGCTCTCTTGGACTCGTTGTTGAGGCGTTCCGTTAACCTCGTCTCTGGGAAGCGAAGGGCACAAACACGCAGGGGGGAGCAGATAAAAGTGAGACGGGGGATGAAAACGCCCGAACACACACTGGCCCCAAGGCCTCCGCGGAAATGTTCCCACGCGTGTACAGACACACACACACACACACAAACACTTATCCTGAAACATTAGCCGCATAAGGGCTTATCGTGTGTTTATTAAATGTTTCCAGGGTGAATGTCAGGCCGGCCGGATGCCACCCAGCTGTTTGTGTCAGGATGCTGCCTGGCCCAACGGGCTCTCGCCTCCGGGTTCTTCTGTCCGTCGGGTTTCTCCCGTCGCCCGACGGACAGTCTCTCCCGGCCCGAACGTAGCGCTCGAGCGGCCGAGGCTACGCTAAACAACACGTGGGGGGGATCAAACAGGCACACATGGCTTTGATGGAACCCCCCCCCCCCCCCCCCCCACGCTACCACAACAGAGCCAATCAGAGCCGGGCAGAGGCGAGTTGGAACGTGGAAGGCAGGACATGTGGATCTGGGGAAAATATATAAGCTGGCAGAGGGCTTGAATCCCCCAAGAGTTTAGATTTACTCAACTTAATGGTTGTGTATTTCTTAAACGGTATATTGTTCGGTATATCGTATTTCCTGCTAAGGCCTTTTTTTGGCCTGGTATGGCCAGTATAGCAAATGGTGGCTAACGTTAGCCAAAGTTAGCATTACAAATATTTGATCACAGTGCTAAAAGAGGACAGGAGACCTTCTCCTCGTTCCGGCCAGGACCCAAATTGTGACGCCTTCAAAATGCTGTAACACTCACATGTTGAGCGTTTTTGATATGCCGAGTATTTGTAGAAATGTCTCTGAAGTTTCTTTTACGTTTACATTTATTCCTGGGACATGTTCTAGTGCTTCTCCTGGCTACAGTGACAAGCATCATGCTGCTGCTGCTGCTGCTATTAAAGTTAATCACACTTTGAGCTGGGGGCGATCGGTCTAAATTAGAGCTCTGGCAGTGTAAATGTTTACCTCCGCTTGTCCCATTTTGCCTCTCAGGCAGAAGCCTTTAGCGTAGGAGCTCGACGTAGACCGATGTCACGTGGCCAATGCAGGGAAACGCTCGCAGTGAGGTGAAGGCGATAAAACTGCTTAGTTTGCTTCAAAATAAGAACGCCTGAAATAAAGCATGTGACGTCACGTGACTCATTTTGGACCTTCAAAGACCTCCACCTACAGTCAATCATCCAGCCAGAGATGCATTCTTGCCCGCAGTTTTTTCAAAAATGTCGCTGCAGAGTGAGGTCACCCCTGCGGGTGGATGTGAGCGGATGTGGTGGAGATGTGGTGGAGTGGCAGAGAGCGGGGTTATCGCAGCGATGAGTGCTAAATGCTGACACTGTCTGGAGGGATGAGAAACAGAAGTCCATCAAAGAGACGGAGATGTTATCTGCCCCGTTGAGAGGAGGAGATGAGAGGGTGGATGAGAGGAGGAGCCGTCTGACCTCTGCAGCGACGGTGTACTAATTATACCGCCACATTTACGAATAGCCATGACGATAATGCGCCAATGCAACACATGGACGTTACCACTCAAACTGCACGACTGGAGGATGCAGACGAGTGGAGGAGCGGCCAAACGCCGATCCGTGCGTGATGAAATCGATCGATCGGGATGTCATCGGTGGCACGACTTGCCGCGTGTGTGTTGTGCGTTACCGTCAATGATCCAACAGCAGAACTCTCTGCAGTCTGGATGTGGGCCGCAGCTCGATTGAGACGGACTAGCAGGGCTTTGCAGAGGTATGTGTGGTCTCAGGAACCCACAACTCATAAAGCAAGGTTGAGAAACCTTAAGGAAAAACATGTTTGCTGGGATGGAACGATGGCCTGAAGAAAAAAAAAGTTCATTATTTTGGAATTTGCTTTCATTGAGGCCCGTTTTGATATTCAAACTCTGCAGTTTATTTTTCATATACTTTCTATATGTAGAGTGTTGAATTTTGCCTGTTGAGCATTTTTGGGACCCCCCCCCTCCCCCTCTGATTTGCGTACATTCTACGATTAGGACTGGATAAAACAAACAACACAAAACAACCTCTGACACAATTTTAAACTTTTGTGGATGGGAAAAGAAATGTTACCTTGTGTCTACACACTGTTGACACAATGTAACACAACAAACAAATCACAAGCTAACTAGTACCTTTCAAAGCGCCAAAACTGTGTCACGTGGATCTGCAAAACTTTCCATTGTTTTTCAGAACGTATGTTTTTCAGACTCAACATACGTCTACATGAGCGCACTTTGAGGAGTGTAGACGGAACATAATCAGGGCTGCTGCTTATGAGGAAGCCTATTTCTGTAAGGTGCAGCTGGGACTGGAGATATGAGGCTGAAGTGAGGTGAGGTGGATGTGTGAGGGTCAGGGCTTCCAGACTGATGCCATTTACTCACCCATCTTGTTTGTGTGTGTGTGTGTGTGTGTGTGTGTATGCACTATATCTCCCCGACCTGTCTGGCCTGGAGGTGGTGTGTACGATAAGCCACTTTCCCTCCTCTCAGTGTCCTCACAAGCAGACATTTATCCAAAACAATCCCACAACGTCATGGGAAGCAAACCCCTCGGTGCACAACGCGTGCTTCACCTCGACGGGGTGATCAAATTCTCTCCTTGCAGGATTTTCAAGTGTCACATTTTCTTTGACAATAACTGTGACACTGAGGTTTGAGGTCCTGTTGTCATTTTGTCAGGTACCTGGCCAAGCTGTCTTCAGTGGGGAGCATCCGGGACGAGGAGACGTGCGAGAGGTTACGAGGCCTCATCCAACGACAGGTACCCACATCCACCTTTGTGTCCAACATTGTTTTCTGCCAGCGTGGAGAACCAATCATTTGACAGCTCCCGCGTGTCTCCGCTCCAGGTCCAGATCTGTAAGCGCAGTGTGGAGGTGATGGACGCGGTGCGTCGTGGAGCCCAGCTGGCTATAGACGAGTGTCAGTTCCAGTTTCGGAACCGTCGATGGAACTGCTCCACCCTGGAGACCATGCCCGTGTTTGGCAAGGTGGTCACGCAGGGTAAGACGATGCTCTGTGAGCCTTCCCGTCGCCGACTCCCAGCGAGTCGCTTGAAAGACGAGGCGAGGACCAACCAACCGGTGTCATCCCCAACCTGCCACGTGTGGGTGACACGGCTTCAGTAAAGTCACGCAGCTTACGTTCCGGCCCGGGATGTAAATTAGTAACGTTGTGTAACCGCTTACGCTACTTAACATGAGTCAATGTTGACTTATGGTTTCACTGGGAACACAAACACTGGTCTCCTGGGAGAAAGTCCTGTGTTTGCTTGACCCACACGTCGTCCCCCCGGGGGGGGGGGGGGGGGGGGGTCGCTCTGAGCGGCAGCTGGCTTTGAAGCTGCTCCACAGCCCTGTGCATCGGTATGAGGCAATGAGATGCCTGAACCTCCAACTGATTGACACTCCAAGCCACGTTTACAAAAATAGAGTTATTTCCATTCAGTAACATTTTAGAGCTGGTTTCCATTTGTTTTGGCTCAACCAGCTCGTGTGTGTCGATGTCGGAGCTCCCTTAGACGTTAATGCAGTCTTTATCTGTAGAGGTTTCCTCGCCAGTCAAAACGAGGAGCACTTTTCAGTTACATAATGAAACAATACGGCTGTGTGTGCCTGTGTTTGTGTGTGTGTGTGTGCGTGTGTGTGTGTGTTAGGCACCCGCGAGGCCGCCTTTGTGTATGCCATCTCAGCAGCCAGTGTGGCGTTTGCGGTCACGAGGGCCTGCAGCAGCGGAGAGCTGGAAAAATGTGGCTGCGACCACAATGTACATGGAGTGAGTCCAGAGGGTAGGTCTCTCTTTCCCTTCCACACAAACACACACACACACACAAAAGAAACAGAAGGACCAACTAATCCAGTACATTTTAATGCAATGAGTTTAAAAAGTAAACTGGAATAACGTTCATATTCAGCATGTTCCATTGTGACAGCTTTCATGTCTTATTTTCAGGTGTATAATGATTATTTTCTCATTGTCGTTTCACAGGGTTCCAGTGGTCGGGCTGCAGCGATAACATTGCATACGGCGTGGCTTTCTCCCAGTCCTTCGTCGACGTGAGGGAGAGGAGTAAAGGCCAGTCCTCCAGTCGGGCTCTCATGAACTTGCACAACAACGAGGCTGGCAGGAAGGTAACTAGCCGTCCTTGGCATACAGAATGCGCCCTTTGTGACACGCTGCTGCTACTTCTTTTAGAACGGCTTCAGCTCAGTTCAACAGTTCACTTTTCTGAACCACCTTTGCACTTTCCTCGCAGTCTTTATTTGATATAAGTTTGAGCCTTTAGTCGGAAAAGTCCGGGGTAAGTCTTTCATTTTCTAGGTAAGTCCAAGTCTCAAGTCAGTCCAATCGGGAAGCTACTTCGAAAGGTGTCATTAGAGGCTGCAGTCCAGAGACAGAGACGAGGCAGGTCTCGAGTTGACGAGTTGAAGACAAGTTAAAGTCAAGTTTATCATTCCAGACTAGCTGGCGTCTGGTCCAAAGTAATATGAGACGATTCAAAGTCAACTCCCAGCCGAGCTTTAAGTCATCCAATAATCAGTTCGTCTTCAGGTCATTTGAGACATTTCAATTTAAAAATACATCAAGTTCAGAATCAATCAGAATTAAATGAAGTCCGACTTTAGCTTCAAGTCTCTGGTAGCCGGACAAAAAGTTGTCGTAGTCACGACGACGTAGTTGTACAAGCAAACAGTCAGCATGTGACATATGGATCCAGATGTCCACATCAGCATTGCCTCGTCGTCACATCAGTTCAAGGTCTTTCTGCTAACCAGAGTTTCTTCTCTGCAGGCCATCCTCTCCCACATGCGCGTGGAGTGCAAATGCCACGGCGTGTCAGGCTCCTGTGAGGTGAAGACCTGCTGGAAAGCCATGCCGCCCTTCCGCAAAGTGGGCAACGTCATCAAGGAGAAGTTCGACGGCGCCACTGAGGTGGAGCAGCGCAAGGTGGGCACCACCAAAGCCCTGGTGCCTCGAAACTCCCAGTTCAAACCTCATACTGACGAAGATCTGGTCTACCTGGAACCCAGTCCGGACTTCTGCGACCACGACCCGCGCACGCCGGGCATGCTGGGCACCATGGGCCGCCAGTGCAACCGGACGTCAAAGGCGATCGACGGCTGCGAGCTGATGTGCTGTGGCCGCGGCTTCCAGACGCAGGAGGTGGAGGTGGTGGACAGGTGCAGCTGCAAGTTCCACTGGTGCTGTTACGTCAAGTGCAGACAGTGTCGCAAAATGGTGGAGATGCACACTTGCCGGTGATGGTGGCAAGGCACAGAGGGCACTGCTGATGAACAAAGCCAACGTCCCCAAACTCCTGCTCCACCACAAAGGCCAAGAGGGAGCAAGAAAGACTCGCTAACCTCCCTCTTCTCCCGCTTGACAGCACGCCACCCTCCCGATACTGGCCAACAGACCGAGGGGCTTGGAAGTCAAACGTCGTCCTATTCCTTCTATGACACCTTCATGGACATCAGCAGATCACGCATGGGACCGCAAATCTACAGAGGCAGTTTGTTTCCTCTCAAGTAGAGCGTCTTTCACTTTCCGCCCCCCTCCCTCACTCTCGTGCTCGCTATGTGTCGTTGACGCTTCTTGTTTTTCTAATATTTAACTTATTTTGTTGAGACTGAGGAGATGGCCGAGGGGCGGACCTACAAAGGGGGGGGGGGGAGGGGGACAGGCCAACGGAGATGACGGGGGACAAACTGGACCCACGGTGTGGGCAGAGGAGTGGGTGGGGGGTTAAAGGGTTGCGTTGGGGTCAAGAGGAGGGTTGTTTGCCCTCTGTCCTTGCTGCTGCCGCTGCTGCTGCTGCTTTTCGGAGGACTCAGCCGGACTGCTGGATGTCTAGAAAGGGAGACGGCGAGTCCGTCGGGAGGGCCGACCGTGATTAGCTCCCCGAGTGCGCATGGCTGTGCTGAGCTGAGGTGGTTTGAGGCGGTTGAGTCATTTATTTTGCCCCCTTCAAAGCCCTGATGCTGCTTCACTCACACACACACACTCACTCACTGTCAGTAGGAGGATGTTGATTGACAGGCGAAAGCCACTTTCAGCTCCTTCCTGACTTTTCTGTACATTACTGGCAGGTGAAGTTCATGGCAGGTTCGCGATGTTGTCACACACACACACACACACAGCAAACATTGTTCCAAATCAACACCTGTATTCATCCACAGCTGCTCTACACACAACATGAAACCAGACACCGTGCAACGAAAAAACGCTAACGTATCTGCATTTAAAGAGCGATTTGTGAGAGTCTCGCTCGTTGATCTTGGGCCCCCACCTGCACGGCGCCATCTGCCTAAAACGCTACACAAAGGGGTCTGCCAGAGGGTTGCCGGGCATGCTCACCATGCATGATGACTGAAGCACTTTCTCTCCAAGCGCACATAGAGCCCTCGCAGCCCCAGCAAGCGACTATGTGACCATACACGCAGTCTTCCCTGTTTAAACACACACACACACACACACACATAGTTTCCCATGCCACTGTCAGGACTATTGTTGTCTTGTGCCACCACCACGAAGCCAAGCTTTCCCTTAATAACGTGCTATCATTATAGAGACATACTGTAGATCTTATCTTGTAAGACTTATACACTGAAGAAGACTGTACTGCCTATGAATGTATGTTAATACGGAATATATGCTGTGTCAAAAATGGCTGTTGTCGCGTCTTTCAAAAGAGTCCACGTGTTTTGTGTGTGTGCATGAGAGGACAGAAGCATGGAGACGGTGGATTCATTCCCCATTCCACCACCAAGCCCTGAGACACACACACACGCAAAACGCAGCCCTTCTGACGGACGGACACATATTTCAATAAAATCGTCCATTTCCCGTGTCTTTCAGCTGCGTTATTATGTGACCACAGTGTGCACGTTGCAGCATTTAGTCAGTGTGTGTGTGTGTGTGTGTGTGTGTGTGATTGTGTGTGTGTTGTTTGGCCCTCTCCCAGCACCCCTGACACCTCCAGACACAGTTAAATGTGCCATACGTTACTGCGTGCAGCATATCATCTGGAGACATAAGCATGTGAAGTCTGCTCTCGGGAAGAACCGGAGCGTCTGCTCGGGTTCCAGCGACGGCC
The DNA here is from genome assembly GCF_964276395.1 of Gasterosteus aculeatus. Classification (NCBI taxonomy): domain Eukaryota; kingdom Metazoa; phylum Chordata; class Actinopteri; order Perciformes; family Gasterosteidae; genus Gasterosteus; species Gasterosteus aculeatus. The sequence goes on from NC_135705.1 coordinate 18,156,159, forward strand.
CGATTGGGTTCGGGCTGAAGAGGGTGAACAGAGGCGAGGAACACCAAGCTGTAGCAGGGATCACAGCCAAATGCAGACCACATGGTGCAACCTTTTTACCCTCCTTCTGTCTCTATCAATATCACAACCCCCCCCCCCCCCCCCACCAAGCTTTCACGCTCTTCCTCCAGCAGTGTTGTAGACGTACACCGGTTGCTCTCCCCCTCGGGCATGGTGTCCTTCATCAAGCCCCCATGATGGCCTGGAAGGGGTGGGTGGTCACACTGATGGGGAAATGTCTGCGTGTGTGTGTGTGTGTGTGTGTGTGTGTGTGTGTGTGTGTGTGTGTGCGTGTGTGTGTGTGTGCAGTCGGCCACACAGCCAAATGTACAGTCAGACAGTCAGTCAGACAACTACTAATGCCTTTTGTGGTTTGCTGCGGTTGTGGCTTAGACCAGAGGCCGACAGTTGGGTTTCACTACTCAGCGTGAGGGTTTGTGTCAAAGTTAAGATGCAGCAAACACGGGGTTATAAAGCTGATTCAAATATTTGTGGAATAAAAAGAAAGTTGATATTTTGTGCTAATATTTCACCTCCGTACGGACAATATTCAGGCCAAAAATACCCCAAAAATGTATACATCATGTACGCACATCTTTGATAAACATATCCAACATCAGACACAGCGTGCAGTCTCTGGTGGCAGCAGTGACCTGTCAATCACATAAGCCTGCCCTGAAGCATAGCGTGCTTTGAGTTCCAATTCAGACAAGAAGCACCACAACTCACTTAAAACTAGGGATTGAGACGGTAAACACATGTTTACAATGTTTACAGAGGTAATTCATCAAATGAGAAGTTCTCATAAACTTCTATGAATCTGACTTCTTTTTGAAACCGGAGGAGTCGCCCCCTGCTGGTTGATAGAGAGAAAGCAGGTTTTAAGACCAACTGAATCCCTTTGAATTAAGAAAGGGCCGAAAGGAATACGAGCCGTTACTGTGTGTGTGACTTACAGGCGATATATAGAAACAAGTGTTGAATTCATAAGCAACACAATGTAGTCCAGGTGTTTTGCTGCAGCGATACTGCTCTGATAAGACTAGTAGCATGTAGTGGCTAACATAAGCTAGAGTTGGCTGACGTTAGCTCATAGTGGCTAACGGTGGCTAACGTTAAGTAGATAATGCTAATAATAGCTTGTGGCCGCCAGAAAAAGTTACAACGGTCAAACCTTTTAGGTGAAATCATAATCATCATAACCACATGATCACAATCATAACTTATAACGTAACTTATGAAGCGATTTTTTAAAGAGTTTAAAAAGTTTATGTCAAAGATAAAAATGTTGAATAAAATAAGAAGCGAGCCATAAACACATTGTTGCACTCGTAATTTCTCCAATTACATGTCCAATGTTGGTAAAAAAATAAAATAAAACGAACGTGAGAAGATTCTTTATTGTACACGTCCTACATCTGCAACGCACAACAACCCATAAATCCAAGAGACACACACTGATATTTCATTGAAATGCCACATTGTGAACAACAAAAACCATATTGAATGTATACGAATAAACAAAAAGAAACCTTGCTTACGAGATACCAATTACGATAGTTTCATAAGCGCATAAATGACTTAATGACCCTCGCTGCAACAAGAGCGACCCTCACGATTTCAGTCGTACGATCAAGGCTCCAAACTTAGTATCACACTGAGTAAAAGCAATGTGTTGGAGAATGCACGTTGAGCACTGGAGTCCACCACCCCCCCTCTGTCCCTCCCAAACCGATTTATACAGCGGCTCAGCAGCAACTTTACGTCAACTAATGAGAGGTAACGGTGTGACCACCTTTCTAAAAAAATAAAATATGTACGATGGTCAATGGCGAGAGACAATTAAGTATTTGATCCCATATGAATTGTGTCATGATGTCTGTGAATTTAAAACCTAATTCTGCACATCAAGAAATGGGGCACGATAGAACTTGACTCTAAAAACCAATATTCAGTTTCATCACCAGATCTAGTATGTCTCAATACATCCGCTGTGTCACTGAATAGCTATCAAGCATACAAAATAGTATAGTAGTCAGATGTGACAGATATGACATAATGTGTTGCTTTTTCAGATCTTCACTTCTATTCAAGACTTGATCCCAGAGGTGACCAGGCCTTGGAGAGACAGACAGTTTCTCGTGGAAATCGCTCTTTAAAGTTTATTGTGGATAATGATGAAAGATATTGACAGAAATAAAAAATGAATCATTTGCTCCCTCGTGCTCCGCTGACAATGAGAGAGATCACTGGGCCCCGAGTGAACGTTCCGCCTGGGAACTCTTATTCCCAGCCGCCAGCAACAGGTGTGGCGATTGCGGGAGAGAGAGGGAGAGAGAGGGAGAGGGAGAGTCACGATAAGACGAGGACGAGGCCTCCCTGCCGGTTGGCGAAAAAGCTCGAAGGCCACGCGGGATAAAAGCAACTCAAATCAAAGAACTAATAGATATTGTCATAAACCAGTAGCGAGTTTATTTATCGAGCACATCGTGCAGATAGTCTACACATACAAACACACAAATTCTATAATGACATGTATGCGACAGCGACGGCGTCATACAAAGTCTTCTCCCGGACCGGCAGCTGAATGTCGGCCCCTCTGCATCTCTCGGGTTGAGGGCTTCCTCACGGGGGCCCGCCGTGAGGGCGAAGGGTTAACGGTGCAGGTCGGCTACATATTTAATGCCACTCGCTCAGAGAGGGCTGGCTTTATCCCCGGGCCCGGCCCTCCCAGGCCCCTCTCAAACTCCCAGATCTCTTCAGCATACTTCTCATATTAAAAGAAAACAAGTTACACAAATGAGACAGATGGTTCTTGTTTGTGATGACAGTTGCAATTCTTTCTCCTCCTCCTCCTCCTCCTCCTCCTCCTCCAGACCCCCTTTCCTCTCGGCTTTTGCTCCGGTACCTCCGCCGCACTCTGCCCCGAGAAGGCCACGTTGCGCAACGCGAGCGGCGCGGCCATGAGAGAAAAAAAACAATAATACTTACTCAATGTGTGAATTCATCAGACACACAAAAAAAGCCCCCCCCCGAGACTTCAGGCAGGGGATGTTTAAGCAGCGGCAAAGGGGGGCTGTTGGTTGCCTTTGAAGAGGAAAGTTGGTGACCAACGGCTTCCTGTCTACGTCCCCGTGTGGGGGGGGGGAGCAGCAACCAGGAACCAATGAGTCCTCCTAGAGCGTCCAACGTCTCGTACGCACGACCTCTGAACTCTCTGTCACTGTCTGATTGTGAAATCGTCAAATGCTGATCATTGATGTACTGCGAATCGTAGCGAGAGGATCAAACTAGAACGTTCTTGGATTATGCGTCAGCGGGGAGCTTGAAGGGGAGGGGGGGGGGGGATTTCTGTCACAATCTTCCACCACCCGGACTTCTTCGTCCGGTAAACGCTCTCTGTTATTCCCGTCTATCCAAACAAACCCACTGAGCTTCATCTTCGCGGGTTTCCGAGCAGTCGTCCTGAGGTTACATCGTATCTGATCAGATAAGATCAGTCGGGACCAGTGAGAGTGACACACACACACACACACACACACGCACACATGTGGTTGATCAGGCTGATGATGAGGGTTACCACAGCTTCATCCCTGGATGCTGGTATGGAGGATCACTGTGAGCTTACGTTAACTCCCCCCCCCCCCCCCCCCCCCCACACACAGACACACACATACACGCAGTAACACACTCGATGGTTACAGCTGTGTGTCACCAGGGAGATTCGGTCTGAACTGCAAAGAACTTTCCCTTAAACACCTGCTCACCTGCACACCTGGCAACGCGTGTGCATGTGCATGTGTGTGTGTGTGTGTGTGTGTGTAGCGATATTTCAGCAGAGAGGAATTCCCTTCGTTCAGCCCGCGTGATAATTAATAGCTGTCAGCGTCTCTTTAGCAGAAGGAGGCGCTGACAGACAAACGTCTGGACGCCTCGCGGAGGCTGGAGGGAGCCGAGGCGTCCAGGTGGAGACGTGCAACGGGCCTCCCAACCATCAGCAGACCCGGGACACGTCGCCCTCATTTGCTGCCTCTGAGGAATTCATGCACATCTGTGAAAGCAGCGTAGAAGCGACGGTGGTGCTGAGAGTGTGTGTGTGTGTGTGTGTGTGAGAGAGAGAGCATGATTAACACAGAGGTATAGCTGTTAGGTTCTCCTGTTGAAATAGTTTAACTTATTGCAATGCTATGTTCTAATTCAGCTCGTGATATTAATTTCCTGTGATGACGATGGACTCAGATAAGTTTTTTTTTTTTCAAAAGGTGCACATCTGGCCCTTTTGTCCATTTGTATTAATATAGCACGGCATCACCAGCCAGTTCGGATTTACATTTTTGTATTTACATTTACACTCATTTTCTGGCCCATTCTTCTATTGTGGGTTTGAACTAACATGCTAACACGTCCTTACTGTGAGGACAACACAGTGTCTCCCTGAGGACACCTGGTAGCTTGTGTTGTTGAGAGCGCGACTCATGGAGTGCAGGAAGGCTGAGCAGAGTCTGAGCGGACGGTTGAATCGCTTCTTCTCCGTTCGGCGTATTTTGTGGTTTATGGGTTGGTCGACATGCATCCAAACATGTCGTATATAGTACGTGCATGTGCACTGTAAGAGGATGTGACCCCTAAAGGAAAGGCTCTCCCTCTGCAGCAAGAGCAACCTTTTCATTACGCTTATTGCGTCTGCTAAAATTCTGCCAAGACATTGAGAGAACCGTGAGCCAGCTAAGAAAATGGAACTTATTCAAATCTAAAAAAAAATGATATGGACCTTCAGACACATTTTTATGTAAACGGTGTCTATCTTCAGTTTGGGTTTATGTTTTTACTCTGATGCATATATTGGTAACTTTGAGGAAACCTCAACAACACACTGCGATTTCAAGCACAATCATATCAACATGGGGTTGTTGTGGCGCAGGGGGTAGAGCAGGTGTGCTGGGAACTGCAAGGTTGGCGGTTTGAGTCCCGGCTACCCCATGTCTCAAGTCCCTGAGCAAGACACCTAACCCCTAATTGCTCCCCGGGCAAAATGTCGCTTTGGATAAAGGCGTCTGCTATATGACCTGTAATTTAATATGTATGTATAATGTAACATGGTGTCATTAAAAAGAGAACCTGTCCATTAGGCCATTCATCGTTGTCATGTTGTACTTTTAGAAATGGATCTTGATGGGGTTTTAGTCTTTTGTCTCATTTTAACATTTTCAATCCACGCATACAAATAAACATCTACAGGCCAGAAGCAATACATCTGCTTTGGTGGATTATAGATATAAATATCAGCTTCTTTAAATATTGTTGGGATGCTAAGATGTGGGTGGAGGGCCCCCTCTGCTGGCTGCACATGCAATGACAGGTCGATCCAGATGTGATGGAAAACTAGCGATTCCATGGAGGCAGTGGTGCCAAATTGCTCAATGATTAAACACTGTTCAAAAAGCAAAGAAGCACTTTGAAAACACTTCAATGTGAAAACAATATGTTGGATATCTACCCCGATGTGGACGATGTAATGTCTTAGGTCTCACCCCTCTAGTGCTCCTGTTGTTGCAGCTGTAACTGATGAACCCCCCTGTGCCACTTACCCGACCAGAACATTACCAGAGACGTGCAATAGAATCTGTGCCCTCTGCGATAAACTAGTGTTCCTTTATGTCTTTTGAGCCGTGTAGCTGTGGTAAGTGGCTGTTTTCTTTGGTGGTCCCATCGTCAGCCACAATACACACGGAAGGACAAGTGAAAAGTGGTAAAGGCAATTAAGGTATAAGTTTAATTTTTTTTTTTTTTTTAAAGAATGCATATACAAAGAACAAAGACTTTTCGACAGAGCATTTGGTTTTGCACCAAAACAACAACAACAGGTTATAATAATGATACTGACGTGGGCTGGAAATCGACCCAACTAAGCTGTTCAGTAAAGAAAAAAAACAAGAAACAAATCCTCTTTAAGAACAGTCTCTGCCTTTGGGGGGGGGGGGGGGGGGGGGGGGGGGCGTTAACTCAACCAATCAGAGCTTCATCTTGGTATAAACTGGCAGGGAAGAGTTTAGATGAGTTCCCACCCATAAATGTAAAAGGAGTGAAAGTAACCCATTTTTTTAATTATATATTTATATATATATTTATAAAATAAAATAAAAACAGCACAAAAAAAAAAAAAGAACAAACAAAAAGAATGAACAAAAACAGAAAAAAACGTTTTGGTAAAAACACCTGGAGCCTACATCAACATTGTGTGCCAGCTTACATTATAATTACATCTGTTCAACCCATCGGCCGTAGCCGGCTGCATGCGGCACAACAGAACCAGCACTCTCGCCCAGCTCACAGTTCTTGGGGGGGGATTGTGGGGCAGGGGGGGGCGGGGGGGGTAATTGGTCGGCTGTTTCACGATGATTTGGCTGTCTCTGTTGTACCTGTTCTAAGTGTGAGGTGGTGACAATGTTAAAAGCCGTCCTTGCGCCCCCCCCCCGCCCCCTCTCGACAAAGCAGCATGAGCACGCCGCTTGCTCTTATAACACTGTTTAAGTTCCCTGCATCTAAAAAGGCCCGATTCCTCGCAGTCGCCTACGTCTGAGCTCTTCGAGTGGTTACGGCGCTCCAGATGGACACTAGATGGCGATGTCTGTAAATTCAGCGCTGAGTGCAGTTTTGCTTGTTGCTGAGATCCTGTCAGACCTACGCAGGTTCCGTAGTGGTTAGGAGCATCTATCTGGAACCTGGAATAAATATCTCTGATGAGTCGTGTGTTGGAGGAGGAGGGGACAAGGAAAATAAAAGGAGGGGGGGGGGGGGGGTTGGCAAACCAGAAATAAAACACTACTTGTGTGTTCGCATTTATTCTGGCAGCTCTGGGACAGAAACATAGGGCTCAGCCAATGAGTGTGCTCGTCAGCTTGGGGGGGGGTCAAGTGTAGGAGGGGCTTAGGGCTATGGGCATCCAAAGGGTTCACGGGGCCACGGCACTGATGGAATGACCCCCCCCCCCCCCGCCCTTTCAAAAAGGATTGTACTTGTGTGTGTGCTGTGTATCTGGGTCCCGCCCCCCAGCACCCGCCGCCATGTCGGCTGAAGCTCCTTTTTTTATTGCAGAGATTTATCTGAAAACTTCTTTCCAGAAGCCGCTGACCAAACGCAGCAGAGGGACGGAAAGGGGGGGGGGGGGCGTGGCAGGGGAAGTGTATTTAAGTGTGTGAGTGTGTGTATTTAAGATGACTGTGTGTGCGGGTGTGTTTGCTTTAAAAGGTAGCACCCTCTCATAGCAGCACACATTTGCGTTTCTTCTTGGGTTCTGGGGGCTCCAGTGCGGCCAGTATCGCCTCATCAAACACATTCTTTAGGCCTTTCTGTGAACACAAACACACAAACATGGGCTCAATTAAAGGGGAACAATGCAAACACACACACACACACAGGTCAATCAGAGGGGCAGGGGCAGCTAAAACAGAAGGGGGGGGGGGGGGGGATAACTAGGTGGGAACAAAATCAGCTGTGGACATCAAATATGTGCAGTTGGGGAGGAACAACAAAAGAAGTCAACAAATGTATAAATGATTGCATTAAATCAGGATACACTGGGGAGGGTGCGCTGCCTTCCTGGAGACGTGGGGAGAGTAAAAGGCAAATCACGCGCATGCTGGGGTGCAAAGCGCAGCACATCCTGTGACGGCAGGAACCCAAAAGCCAAAGGGAAGGAAAGGGGAAGCGTGACCACAAGGACAACGGGGAAGTGAGTGTGTGTGTGTGGGGGGGGGGGGGTGTGGGGGGGTTCTCTCTCGCCGCCCTCCCCCGGCTCTCTAACCCTCCCCCGACGGCCCGCTCACAAAGACGCACGAACCCGAGGTACTGTGAGCTGCTTCCACCCACTCGGTTTGTGACCCAGAATGAATCCGCTCACAACGCAGCGGAAACACACAGAGCACAAGAGCAGAGCCGGTTCAGGTGTCCTTCATTCACTCACGTCACCGCTCGGTTCACAGTTAGAGCCTTTGTTCTTGGACACAGTTGTCATATGGAAAGAAAGCTTGGGTCAAACTAGTCAGGGAAAAGCATTTTTCTGCAGATTAAAAAAAAGTCTGTCCGTGTCGCTATCGACCGGAGCAGTAAGACAGCGCTGTCGTGGCAACAATTTATCCGCGGGGGGGAAGAGGTTATGTTATGTGATTATGAGACGGCAGCCTGGACAGCAAACAGCTGACAGCACCCTGACAGACAGCGTGGTCTTTAAAGCCCTTTGAATACACCGCTGATTGTAATTCAGCAGGTCACCGTGATGGAGAACAAATTGTTTTACCGCTTAAAAAGCCCTCAAAAGGAACAAAACAGCAGCCGGGTAATGTCGATGTGGCCAAACGCTCCACACACACCGGACGACGAGCCGCCGTCGCCACGACTCTAAAGTACAACTTTATCACTTACACTAAATCTACAGCAGCGTTAACAATGGTAGCTGTGTTTAGTGAGGAGATCAACCTCAGCGTGGAGCCACGTGAAGTCTCACACACACACACAATACTGAGGGGGCTGAATGAAACAATGGCCACATCCCAAATGACATCCTACATCCTCAGTAATATCCCGCTCCATAGGTTGGCCCGGGGCCGAAGGAACAAAGCAAGGAATCATACTGGTGAAGGCAGGTGTGGCTCGCTGGGGGTGAATCATATTTGCTCTAAAACAACTATCGACCTACAGATTGAAGCACAGCAGACGCTTTTACGCCGACGCCAGCAGACATCCTGGGGCATGGCTGCGTTCTCCTCTGGCCGTCCCACGTAGAGCACGCGCAGCCTGCACCCGATACTTTGCTCGTCTCTACGTCGAAGACTGGTGGTGTGTTTAAATCCCCCCCAGGTCAGATGTGACGTAGGCGAGTGACACCCACCAGACCAAAGTTCAGGGAAGGCAACGGGTGAAGTGACGATGAGGCCGTGAGAAGAACAGCACTCTGAAGTGGGCGACTGTGGCTCATCGGAGGCAACGACATCCTTCAATCAGAGGATCGGTGGTTCGATCCCCGGCCCCACTAGTGTCCATGTTGATGTGCCCTTGGGCAAGACACTTAAAACTAAATTTGCTCTCATAGCAGTGACTATGGCGCGCGAATGCTAGTTAAAGTCCTAACTGAACTGGAACAGAGTTTTACTAGTGGTCGCTTTCTAACATTATTTCAGTTAGTTAATTGGCCTTTTTAACAGTGGAGACTGGTCCATAAAAGCAGCACATGTAAATACATGGAGAGAGGAAAGGAGAGCCAATGTGAGAGATCGGGTGACTGAATGAAAAATGCCAGAAAGCAGCAGCCATCACAGGTGGAGGAGGAGGAGGAGATTAGAATAGACAGCATTTCCTCTTTGTCTGCGTCTCAGGAGGCTCGAGGGCAGCTAGGATAGCTTCATCAAACACATTCTTCAGCCCTCGCTACGTTGGTGGGAGAGGGAAGAGAACAACAGCAGTTAGCATAGCAAACACAGACAGGCAGACGGGACAAGAGGAGGAGGAAAATGTTAGTGTGTAATGCAAAGAGACGGCAGTAAAGAGCTCAACGAGAGACGGAGAGTCGTTGATCCCTCACAGGAAACGGGAAATGACATCAGCAGCTATGCAGCAATGTAGGGGACCGCAGGGGGAGCGAGGAAGGAAGGGGCGGAGGGGTCGGGGCACCAGCTCGACTCCATCAACACTATTGTTCTCTGCCTGAGTGAAGCACGAGCTCTTCTGTTACAATGATTTAATCAATCAGTACTAAGAACCCCAACGCTAATGCTAATTCATGTGGTCTTAACTGCTTCCAACAGCATGTAATTCATAAGAGCTGGTGACCTGCCGGACATTCAAACTGCCGCGCTCACGTTACATGAACATATTAAACATTAAAACTACGCATGTTTACGATAGCCGTTAACGTTCGGCTTAAAGGCAAAATGTTCCCACACCGGACGATTCAAAACCAAGTCAATTTGGACTTGTTTATCTTAAGTGGCTCGGCTGTAGATGTCACGAAAAATAACTAAATTAATGCGCTCACTTTTTGGCCCATATGCTTCATTTTTACGTGCACTATTAGGGTCTCGCGTTTGGGATTCCAATCAAAAGTTTGCCTGCAGAGTCTCTAAAAAACATCCACAGGACGAAAAGACCGGAGGGAAAAGGATTTTAAAGAAAGTCCAGTTCAGTGGTCTTTGTGTTCTCGCCGACACTCACATACAGTAACCAGGACGCCATAACCATACGACATGTGTGTGTGTGTGTGTGTGAGACAGCACGTATTCATGTACGTTACCTGCGTGAGGGCTGAGCACTCCACGTATTTCACAGCCTTCAGGTCTCTTGCCAGTTTCTCGGCGGTCTCCGGAGTGATGGGCTTCTGCTTGTTCTTGGCCAGCTTCTCTATGGTGGAGGGGTCATCCCGCAAGTCAATCTGAGTCCCGACGAGCAGGAACGGGGTCTTTGGACAGTGGTGGGTGATCTCTGGAACCCACTGGACACACAAACACAAGGTCAAGACACCGGCCAAACACACTGGGGGGGGGGGGGGGGGGGGGTGGGGGGGGTCATTAAGTCCAACAAAAAATCCAGGAACAGGAAGGATTCCACTTGCCTTTTCTTTGACATTTTCAAAGGAGGAGGGGGACACGACGGAGAAGCAGACGAGGAAGACGTCTGTCTGCGGGTAACTCAGAGGCCGTAGCCTGTCGTAGTCCTCCTGACCTGCAGAAACCACATGCGTGCACTACAGTTAGTACCATCTCTATCAAACACGGTGTCCATTCAGTCACAGGGTCAGAACTCGGCACAGTGTTGGAATAGGAGGCGCATACCTGCTGTATCAAACAAGCCCAGAGTGTAGGGCTCGCCTCCGATCATCACCGTGACGGCATAGTTATCAAACACCTGCAGCGCAGAGCAGAAACAACATTGGATCAGGTTTGAGGTTAGGCTGCACTAAACTAGTCCAGATAGGCGCATTCAGGAAGGAACCGTGCCCACGCAGCAGCAGGTCATAAACCTTAACACGAATCTTAACCAAGCTAACATTAGCAAAATGAAAATCCACTGACTGATTCATTTGATCACGCCGACTTACCGTAGGTACGTATTCAGAAGGGAACTTGTTTGTGGTGTAGGAGATGAGCAGGCAGGTTTTACCCACCGCGCCGTCCCCGACTACAACACACTTGATGGTCTGCATGGCTTCGTTTTACAGTCGTCTACTCATTCAAGATCTGGAGGAGAACAAAGAGGAGGAACCGTCAGCAGTGGATGGCTCTGCTTATGGGACATAACATGTGACTTAGCTTAGAACTAACGGTTGCTATGGAAGCTGCGCACTATCCCTGTTAAATAGATATGTTGGTTTTAAAAACTGTACAAACTACAGCCTAATCATCGCATCAATGATTATTGCTCCTCTTGTTTGAAAAGATTTGTATTTCAATAGAGTTGCATTCAGTTTAACCGTGCCACTCGTTTTTTGGGGACCAATAAGCAGCTGCATTGGACAGCGTGGACTTTTTATGTCAGCAGGACACACACACACACACGGTGTTCTGGTGGCGACCTTGGAAGGCTCAGCACCATGGCATCTCAGGGGGGCGGGGGGGGCGTCACAGATCAATAATCTAGCCTCTCTGATCTGATGCCTGTTATTCAAAGGGGACATTATTTTTTTAGTGCTTCTTCACGTTCATTTGGGTATCTTTTTGTGTTTTGGGGTCTGAGGACCCCAAAACACAAAAAAACAACTCCGGCGATCCGTTATGTTCTCGTACATCGGAAACGTCCTGCTTGAGTGACAGAGAATGTGCTTATGCTCCTTATGAACCTTATGCTCTCGTCGCCATGACATGGTCTCTACGTGGCCTTGGCCACCACTAACAAGCACCTCCTACAGACCCCAGAATGAGGGGCCACACATTCAGACTTATGGTGGTACTGAAGGAATTACCGATGCCTTTGTTCTTGTGTCGGCTTATGGGCTGCTGGACAGACGAACAGGTTATCTGACAACCAGTTGGAAAAAGACATTTTCCATTGTTTTTAAACAATGACTCGTCCAGAAAACAATCTGCACATGTATGTGTTTTTAATCACGCTCAGATGCCATCAATGTAAAAGGTCTACAAAGCGAGTGAAACACAAACGACGTGCTGCATCGTGGTGCATTGTGCATTTGTGGACAAGCAAGTAAGGAGCACAAGCAGCACAGCATTCCCCCGTTTGTCCGCCGCGGCGTACAGTACGTCAGTACCAAGCCACTGCAGAACTCTGCAGCACCGAGGAGGCACTGAATGAAGCTGTAACGGTTCAACTCAGCACAGGGAATACACCGATACGGATTTCTTCAGCCCACATGATAAGCTGTTAATATGCGTTAGATGGGCCTTCACGTGCATCCGATTTGTCCCAGTATTGTCCTGGTGGGAGCCAGGAGAGGAAGCGCAGCTCTTTTCTGAAATGAGGTCATGGCTCCAGACTGCTTTCAAAATGGTTGCATGTTTCCAATGCTGCGAACGGATAACAATACAATTTCCCTACATAAACGTGTTCCTTATCAACCACAAGGCCAAAGCGAAACTGTATCAAATAACTGATGAAGAAATGCAACGGATCCCTGCACATGACGTTGGGGTGGAATACTAAACAAGAAAAGTGGGATTAAAGCGTGCAGCTGCTTCTGGTAACGGCGGACTAAATGATTGCGCTTGTGCTCGAGACGGAGACGCAGACCCAACAGCTCGCGACCTTCACTAAAGGGTGGCTTCTTTACTTTTTAGGACACACTTTCCACTCACGTAGACTAAACCTTGCAGTGAGGGAAGAAGAAAACACACGTGACAAGGTTAGAGCCCACCGCTAGACAAAACCTGTACATCTGCAAAGTACACTTTGATACCAACAAAAGCTCTCAATAAATGAAATACCCCACGTGCAAAGGATCAGACACAGGACGTGTAACATCGCCTGTCACAGTAAAGGCTTTGTTTGCATCCAAACAATGAGCAGTTATGGGTGAGCTCCATGGCTACCAACTGTGACGGGACGTTCTGCAGGACCGGACGGACCTCTGATGCAGGAAGCCCTGAACCTTTCTGTGTGCAGTGCTGGAAACCGCGCCACAGGCAGTGATCACAAGGCCCGTGTGAGTTCAAATCGCCCCTGCAATCATGCGGGTGCGTGGCGATGACCATCGTGCATGACCATTGATAACCCATGCGGGAGGGCAGACATCGCCTCCTGCCTGCTCAATCCTTGCCTCCTTTCTTTTCCAAGTCTTAGCTCCGCTTCTTTTTTTGTTCTGATTTGTGGACTTTGGTTTGATTGGGGATTTCTATGCAAGTACTTTGAGAGCAGAAGAATCAGACTTGAATTCATTGAATGTGTTCATGGCCAATTGAGAGGATTCTGATTGGCTTTCTAAAAATGCTGATTGACTACACGGCTCCAGGGCATCTCTGCTCAATAATCTACTCCAGTTAAAAAAAAACATTACAAGGAGAAGTCCTGCATCCAAGAACTTACTGAAGTATAAAATGTAGTATATAAACAGGAAAAAGAAGGCCTACGTACATTGCACTGTGCAGCAACATGGGCTCTTTATAAAAAACGTCAATATTAAAATACCAATGTTGGGTAGTAATAACATCCAATGTTGTGTTGTTCATACTATATAAATACGTTTTGGCTGTGGAAAGTGAATAATAGGGAACAAAAGAAACTTTTGTTAGATTAGATACTGAATTGTAATCACAATATTCATCACAAATAAATGGTTTCATTCAGCCTGAGGAGGGGCTGCGGAAGTGTCGCGTAAACGTCTTACAATCAAAGTTTGCAATTACAAAAAGTGCATCCAAAACGTCCAGCTGCAAAGCTTCTATATTACATTGGTTTTAACCACTGAACCTCAGTGGGCCGGGTATTCAGATGACGTTCATCTTTCCAACATACAACAAAATAAAATTCTATGCCTCAAGCACCGACTAAACCAAAAACTTTGGCATTGTGTGGAGGAATCCTTTTACCTCCTCTCTGTTACAGCCACACAACGGTGTGTGAACTGAAATGTTCCATGGCCCTGCAGGCCTCAGGTGTTAATTGAACAATATAGTTCGGAATCCTTTATCAAACCCAAGCCGTGAGACGATGCCCACTGGCAACACATCTGCAATAATACTATTCTGCAATAATAATATACTTAATCCACGCATTTGTAGGCCAGTAAGCACTGACGGCGGCCGGCTTAAAGGGTAGTGGTGAAAGCACCTGAAAAAGGGTTTGACATGATGTTTTCACAACAACAACAACTGCATGTTGCAACGAAGGAGAAGTTTTGAAACATCCATTAGCTCATCAGTATACACTTCTATTGCAAATTGAATAACGGTACTATTGCCAACCACAGCAACACAGCGATCCGTACACACTCCAAGCCCCAAGGTCTGGAGGCTGTGAGAGCCATTACATCATATTTATCATCACGTTTCCCAGTAACTGGTTAAGGGTCCTCAGGTACATCCTTTACGAGGAACATCATTGTACATCAGTCTGTTCGATCATTGACACAAGCGTACCTCAAATTATAGTGATGAATCACAAATAATTCTGGTTTAATAGCGATGCGATCTGTGAAGTCATCAGAAAGATTGACATTGTAATACACATGTATCCGCACGATTACACGTCTACGTATGCACCACCAGTGGTGTGGGGAGTCGCGACCACCCACCGCAGCGTGTAACGTTGATTAAAGCTAACTAACGTTACGTAACAGCAGCAGTTGCAGATGGAGATCGCTGTAGCTGACGTTACGAGCGACCGTTAGCTCGGATGCTTAGCTGCTGTATTTTGGCCGCATCCCCCGGCCCTCAATCTGGCCTAATTTCCTGCCGGCTCACTTAGCTGCCCCTCCTTTTCCAGTAAGGACTGTAAACCGTTACCCCATAAACACAAATATATACGATACAGAAAACTATTTCATAATACGAGACCCTGATTGGAGAATATAACGTTTTAACTGTTTTAAAGGCACATTACTGACCATAGGGTTTGTTTCGCCTTTTTCATTCAGCTGGTTAACCAGCTAACCGCTAGCTGCTAACCAGTTGTATCGTTGGCATGTTAATACTTAGCGTTACCTATAGGCGAGGAGATAGAAAATGATCTCAACACAATACATTTCAAAGTGGAATATGACGGCCACACAGCCCGCAGATGTTAGTTTACAGTGTTACAGACTGACCTGCCTGCTTGGCTAACTAGCGTCCTGTCCTCCTCAATTAACGTTAGCTGTGCAAGCTAACTGGCTGAGCCTACCTCAGCGGATGCTGTGGTTGAATGAGCAATTCGAATTTAAAAGTCACAACGCGAGTACTGAAGACGCACAGCACACATTATGTTGACAACATTTGAGACAAAACAAACAAACACAGCTATAACCTGCTAACAAAAAAACATGTTATCCATACCGTATCCTCTATTTGTGTCTTTACGCCGGGCGTTGGCAGCTCCGCGCTAGGGGCTTCCCAGTCAACTGAACAGGGACGCGTTGCGTGCGTGACGTGCTGCTACGTAATTACGTCAATCGATTTTCTGTGCGACCAATTTCTATTGCGATAAAGAAACTTAAAACCAAGCGAGTTGCAAGACTGGTTTGACGAGAAGCCTGTGCACACGTAAAATATTGAAACATTTCTATTTGAGAGATGAAAAAAATAACGAGTTGAACAGTTTAATGTGATAAGATGCCTTACTCTCAGTTTGAACACTAAAGACATATGTTCCCATCTCTCCGTTTATAATAGTGAACTAGTCATTTCTATGCAAATATATCCTAAAGTGCCTCAATGTATAATCTGGGAATGCGGTTTTTAGTTGAATTTGACTTATGTTTTTTAGCCTTTGGACTATTCTCTTTAGCTCGGTTTCATAAAACATGTAACATAACGGGTGAGATCATACAAAAACCATCAACCAGTTCTGGTTCTTTCACGTAAACATTATAGAAGTTAATGTTTAATTGGCTGCAAGAGTCGGGCCAACACGAGATTATTGCTATAGTGTGGTCTGCCACTAGATGGCAATGTCGCTCAATGGCCCAAATTCTCATGCAAACTATTTAGCTATTACCATGTAGTGAATTAAGACGAAATACTAAAAAAGGTGTAAGAAAGAAAGATTTATTGTCAAAACAATGTTAGAAAGAAACAACTACAATATTCATGTTGTATTAACAAACATACTCAGCATCAATTTGCAAAAACAGTTTTCTCTGAAAGAAATGTTAGATGTCCTAGGTGGACACACTCTGCAGCAAGGTAATGTTGTCTCCTTTCAACATGATCCTGCCTGGGAGACACAAACAAAAGTGGAGGTGGGTCAGAATCCGAGATGATCGAAACCGATATAAAGAGTTACTACTTGTGGAGCCGGGCCTGTGTCCCACAGATGATTGACTAGTGCATCAACGTCATTGGATCTGTAGAAGGTTTGGCTCCCCTCTGAGCTCAAGCGGGTTCATTAAGTACCGAATGAGCCAAAAATGGGCTTCAAGATACAATACGTAGGTTCCAACCAGCATCTGGAGTGACGGTTGGCAACATTTATAATGGCTATAATTTGCTTGGTTCATTCCCAAATGGACCTAGAAGGATTTTAGTAATTTCAGTGTCAGCTGGAACTATTATGCATCTTCTGAAATATTGGCATGAAAAAAAAAAAGTTAGTTTTTGGGATGAAAAGTGAAAGGATTAAATTGAAAAAAGATGTATTCAAATTTGGCGTGGTGCAAAATAGATATCTTATTTACACTAACAAGTGTTCAGTGAGTAACGCTTTCTAAAAGCGGCTAGTAGAGAGACGGTATGACGGTCAGGTATGCAAATGCGTACAAATCAATGTTAAAGAAAGCTACAAATACAGATGTATTTATTACCCAGCGGCTTCCTGTTCTTAGTCTTCATGTGGACCTCTTCAGCATCATCTAGAACCAGGTTCATGTACTCATCAAAGCCCTGAGACAAATGGAATGGTTAGCCACAAATTAAAGCATTTACTTTTTCACATTCGTATCATAAATCCCTTATATTTGGCTAGCTTTTATGATGACCAAATCTATCTAGCTGATAAGTGGCTCTGAAACAATTGGTTATCAGAGCAGTGCCATTCGACAAGAACTTGAAGCGGGGGACCACAACTTAGATGGGTTCCACAACACCAAACGTACCGGCCAGAGGAAGAGACGATGCCAATGTGACGAGTCATGAGCCATTATGAAAACAAAACAGGCTATTTATAAAGAAATACCAGTTTTACAGAGGAGCGCTACGCCACCGACTGATTTTTTTGGGCCCTGTCTGCATAATGGGCACCTACATCTGATACGTCGTCACCACCTGATGGATGGAGAGATGGTCATACTAGTACCAATGACCAACTCCTAAGGAGACCTCTTATCCAGTAAAACAAATAACTTGTGGACTCAAGTCTTAGTCTAGCCACCGTTTTTTAGCATCTCAAAAATAACCGCCTATGGGAATATGTCGCCACACATGCCACATGAACGTAAATGTTTGGTTAACCGACCACAGCCATTGTGACTGATCAATGGCAACAACGTGTGTACGCAGACACACTTCACTGAGCGGTCATTGGAAAACGGCCTTGTTCTCAGCTGGGATTCATTCACTTTATTATATACTTTGCATAGACACACGTGTATCATTTCAGCGTGCCATGGCAGTCTGATTCAAAGCCTCATTTTATACCAACATAGATGATTGGAATTCACAGCCGTAGATTTTTCTTCTTGATCTTGGGAAATTTATATTCCGAATACAATGTTACTATTTCTCCGGCTGGAGTCTTCAGGGAGAGCAGCAGACTTCCTGACCATTTTCACTCCACATTGTCAATCAGCAATGTGTTTATGAGGTGACTATGGGAAAGAAGTCATCCAACACGACATCCTGCGATTCAATTAAAATAAAAAATTTAAATAAATAGTCAACTTACAATAATGCATCCCTCTATCCGCATGTTCACCTGTTCATACAACCACACCTGAATCCGTGAGCGCTGCGAACGAGAACAACGAATCACACTTTAGCCACAAGGCCGACAGGAGATAACGTCAGAATGGGCTGTGTGGTTTGGAGAGAAAGAAGTTTAGATACTTACGTTTTGCAGATACCTGAAAATTAGGTTCTGGTACACGGAGTCAAGGAAATTCAACGTTCAAGAGCGAAAACTCACCGACGAGCTAAATATGTGCATCGTGAGATGTTCACCAGTCGCACATGATGTTTTAAGACTAGTGGAAATGTTGGTGGCATTGCAGACTTCAGGCTGGAGCACGTTAGGCATTAATTAGCATTAAATGGACTACGTGGAGCCGGGCGATGTAACGACACATCACGTACAAAGCATAACGTAGCAGCAGATATCCACATATCAATACGAGGAAACGTACTGTGCGAAAGGGAAGTCCCAGAAGCAGTAAAACGCATTAATTCATCAATTAACCACAATTAATTGCCAGGGTTGATTAAGACCCGTGTTTTCAATGCCTCGTTGTATAATCCCATAGCTGTTAAAACTCGCTGCGCGTTAGCAACGCGGTGAATGAATGACCGGCTAGCAAGCTAAAGAGAAAGGTTAGCTTAGCTGCTAAGTTATTGTAGCAAGCGATTCACCCGCGTATTCCGTGCATGGAGACACAAAAGGATACAATGGGCTGCACCATAACCTTCTGGATCTTCTGTCCTTGTCCCCTGTACGCCATTCTTCCGAGAAAATACCAGCGGTAGGTATTATTTTAAAAAATTGCACCTTTTTATCAGCGCGGTACGTCAACGACACGCTCACGTTGTGAGATCGCTCTGCTGTAATGGCGGGCTTCTTCCGCGTGCTCGTGCCGGTTAAGAGAAAGACGTCGCGTGGTTTATTACAGCGCCCCTGCAGGTCGGATGTCCTCACTGCAGCCACTTGTTGCTCCGCAGACACGTGTTGACGTTTTCACGCGTATGCATGTACTTTTTGAGGTCATTTATTTTATTTCTAAAACAAATGTTGTACACATAGATACCGAGAGCGGTCTCTTGCTGGCTGTCACAATGCAATGTTCGTAAAATACATCTGTGCTCGAAGAAGATCTCAAAGCATTTGTAGCATTTTATTATGTTCATACACTCATTTCATGTTTTGAGTATATAGGTATTTTACGGGGACGATGCATATTGTTGGTAGAACATATAGGCACTGTCAAACTGTCTTTTATCAACGTGTAACCTTTTTAATGCACCCTAAACACTTTTTTAGCAATCAATGGTATAACGTCATAGTCCATTTCCCTTTAACTTCTGGTTCCAATGCGTACCGCTGACACGTTCTCACATCCGGTAACCAAATGTTTATTCTTTTTTGGTTCATGTTACCGTGATATCATATCATTTGCATATCCATGATGGATCATTATTCAGCTTTTAATATGGACACAATAGCCTGAAAGGAAGCCATGGCCAGATCAACCCACCAGAGGGCCCCATGGGAAAGAAGAAAACACAACTGTCTCAGCTGCCAGCGGTGATGACTCGCTACTTGAACTTGCATTAAGGCACCGCAATCAAATGGAAAGCTTGATAGCAAAAGAGTGGAGATGGAATGAGATAGTGAGAAATAGAGGTCCACTTTCTTTTACGTATACATGATCCGTATTAACCTCTGACAAGCTGTGATTAGCAGGGACTCTCATTAGAGCTGCAACATGTTTTAATACCGCAGGATTCAGTCATTCTGCTTCGCGTCTTTGCACGCGTCCCAAGTCAATTGGAGATTTAGCAAATTCGCCAATTGGGCGTCCTTCAGTTCAATGCCATTCGTTATTGTTGAAATTTCAATCCGATTGTCCCTTCGTTTTCTTTTCTTTGATACTGAAAGAGCCCTGGCTCACCATGACCTCTGACCTCTCTATACAGACAGCGTTAATGAATGCACATGTACATTTTAAGATCTGATACGTGACATTATTTGTAAATATAAATAGGGACTCATAAATCGAAGTGAAACACTATGAAAATGAGCGGAAAATGTGAAACAAAAAGAAACATTCCAGCGTGTGTGCATGACATGAGCGCACACAAAGATGATGTGCGACACCTTCCTTCATCTCGTTTGGATCTCTGATAAACACGGTCAAAAGAAATGGTGTTGCATGGTATCAAAAGGTTAAATCACGTGTGGAAAATACAAAAAAGGTGCAAACTTCCGTTTACTTAATTAGGGACCTGTTGCGTCAGATAAGAAACTAAATATATATAAAACAAGTTATCCTTTAGTTCGTAAACAGTCATATAAAGAAATATTAATACAAAACATTTGATTATCTTCACTTAACCTTGTACTTTTTACCCAAATGGGACGTTCGCCTGTAGAGGGCGCCGCGTCACATATCGATATTCTGACAGAACACGTCGTCTCTCTGGGGAAGTTGGCAGCAGCTCCTCCGGAGACGCGTGGAACAATAGGCGATCTCCTCTCCCGCACGCTGGTCTCTCATCTCTAAGAGCGAGAAATAAAACCACTTCATGTCTTCATCTTTGATCTGGGAAGAAGAAGAAAGAGAGACGTCCAAACGCTGCTGCTGCTGCTCTCGTGCCAGCAAGAAGGCCTTGAAGTCCGGGTGCCAGACACTTCACGACAATCAGCCGGCATCCCACCATAATTGGCCACGGCGTTCCCTCTTGATATATTTAGATGGTATATTATTTAAAGCACGATTAGCAATTTGTCCGCCGCGCACAATATACCTGTAACACGATGAGCCGAGTCGGGGGTGGAGGGGTCCGGGGTGTTGAGGGGTCGGCTGGTGGGGCAGCCTTGAATGCGCAGTTAACAATGGTATTAATAACATGTAACGCAGCCCCCCCCCCCCCCTCCCCACCCCCCCTCCCACAACCTGCCCAGAGGAGAAAGTATGACGGAAATTAGCTGCCGAGGACAGACGAGAGTCTGCAAGTGGGGCGAGGAAAGTGAAGACGCAAAGGAGCTCCGGTGGCGCGGGCCGAGGTGTTGCCTTTCCAGTGGGGGGAGGAGGACACTGGGGGAGGGGGTCCGGGGGGGGGGGGGGGGCAGGGGTCCCATCCTAAAGGGCAGGGCCCCGGTGGGGCGCGTCGCTCATCGGGCATTGCTGTCAAGTGCCACATGCTTGTCTTTGGGGGGGGGGGCAGGAATTGTCCGGCTGGCTCTTAATGCCACACGCCTGCTCGCATTCCCAAGGATGGCCGAGAGACGGGAGACACGCCATAGAGACCCCACCCCCCCTCTCCCCCCACGAAGGGGCCAAACAACAATGTCTACACACGGACTCGCACACACACGGGGCGGCCAGGAAAGGGACGCTGGTCGTAACGACAAAACCTAAGAGGATGAAAACTGTTAAAACGGCACCGCTGGAATATTCTATAAATAGGAGGCGTTGCACGCGATCCCGAGCAGGATGCCCTGGCACTGTTTTGGCAACTGTGTGTGTTTTTGTCTGTTCAATCTTAATCCGCAATTTCCACAGCTGTCTTTTCCTACCCCTCTCTTCCCTGGTCCGACCCGGCCCAAAAGGAATTGCCCCGGTTAGGTCAACCTCCTCTCGCCATCACTTCCTGTTCCTGTTGGTGGTGATTGTTCCGAAGCGGAACGGATGGAGAAAAGGGGACGGAGGGCAGGCTGTTGGTGGGGGGGGGGGGGGGGGGGGGGGTCCTTTGTTTCACTATCTGCCTCACCTGACTGATCCCCCCCCCCACTCTCTGCCCCCTTCCCACTTGACAGGCTTGACCCCTACGTGCCCACGGCAGAGCAGGCCAGACGACCCGCCGGCTGTCTGCTTCCTGTCCCACTGACTGACAGGATGTCCTCGCGTGCTCGGAGCGCAGTTTGAGTTTCACTGCTGGTGTGTTGTTTTGACTTTTTTCGTAAAATAAAATTAGAACTATTCTGATTTGATTAAAGAATAGAATCATTAGGCAACAACGGTTCTACTTGTGGGAACGAGAGGTTACGTTGAAAACCTTGAAAATGCAAAGTTGGAATTTGCACATTCACACCCGGGAGTTTGAACCGCAGGCTGTTTAGAACAAGTGAACGTAGTCATGGCGACGTCTCCCACTGGCTGGTTGACTGCCGCTTTGAAGCCTCGGGTTGGCCCGTTTCGCCGTCACCGTCTTGGTGTTTTTGTCTTTGTCAATGAGTCAGCCTCGCAATTGATCGCGTCATTGCACAACCTTTTTCCCCGACAACCAAACTGCCCTCTTCATCACGTCTCCAGCAAAACATATTCCATTCAGAGTTTTAGGTGTTAGGTGTTAAATTAGAACCGGAAAACAGCGAGATAAAACCGCCCAGGTGGGTTCAGGCAACAAAACGGTTTGGTTTTGTAAATTAAAACATGCTGGTTTGCCTTTAAATGATAACAAAAATGCTTTGAAAGTACTTGTTTCCACCTGAGGCAACAGAAGTCCTTCACAGGTGACACAAACTGCAGCCTCCTGAGTAAAATACCTGTTTATCCACTAACAGACCTCATTCCAGCGCAGTTCTATGGCAGCTGGCCAATGGAGGGCGATGGGGCGTCGCCCCGCCTGGGGGCCCAAAAACAAATTTTAAAAGAAATAAGAAGAATTCTAAAACATGTCGAAATGTGGAATATTTATAAAATGTGATATCTGAGCAAAACATATGGCTTTCCTGCACATCCTGCCTGTCATACACGCGTCCTGTCGTCATACGTGTTCCAGCTGTGCTACGGCCTTCTTGCCTGCAGGAGGCGGGTCTAAGAAGCACTTTGGCCATGAAATTATTCAATTTTAAAAATGCGAGTAAGATGTATATCATTGTATATATATAATATACTGTGAGGGTGACAAAAATATGATTACTGCCTTTTTTCATGTTGGAAAAAATATAAAACATTTAACTAGAAAGTAGTCGTTTGTTTTTTGATTGTTTTGCATTAAATCAACGTGGGATGTCTGCTGAAATGGATTCGATTGCCCGAGAACATCTTCCACCAGCCACCGCCGCTCACATAAACCCTTTTTGCAATACATCTAAAGCAATTTGTTACACGACACAATCCGCTGTATGGAAATGCCTTTTTCAGACAGCGCTGCTGTGCATGTAGCAGGTTTTAAAAAAAGAAAAGTGCGCAGTCTCGCTTTAAACAATGGCAATGTTTATTTCTATTGACGGCTGCATCAAAAAATGCAGCAGCGTTTTGCATGTCTTCATCACTTGAGCTCCAAAACACCCATTTGGCCTCCCGATGTGTTCGGGAGGACGAGCTGATTCGAGTGGGAGCGGCTCGGCCTCTGAGTATTGTGGAGGCGGCTTGTCTGGACCTGCTTGTGAAGCTCGCGCTTTTTCATACTGTTCATCTCGTGATACCGTCGACCCGGAGACAATGGCGCCACGCGATGCCCGACCTGAGCGCCACGCAGCGCCTGAGTAGGCAGACGGTATCACGAGATGAACAGTATGAAAAAGCGCGATTACTGACACGCATATCCCCCTCATTCAAAGCGGACAATCAAAAGGCTCCGCCCTGGGAAGCAATTATAGAAACATTCGATATGCCCGAACTTGACCAAACATGGAGATTTACAGTGTGAGTCACAAACTAATTATTTTTTGTGTTCTACTTCACTGTACCACATTTATACATTAGCAGTTGCAAAAAAAACAAAAACAGGTTATGGTTTGTGGCGTGTCACCTCGCAGCAGAATTTGGATGCATATTTGCTGCATTCAAAACATCTCCATCACATGATGTCCGGAAATCCCAATTTTTAGTTTTCGTTTTCACGTCATGGGCTTTATGAAAATCGAAAAGACCCGTTAATTGGGTTAAAGAACCTGACAGCTGGAGAGCATGTCAGAGTAAATGTGATTAATCCGAGTATTCTTCTCCATGGATGCAGTAGTTAACTGTATTGTTCAGCGCTTATGGAAATGCTGCTTACTGCTTTTGCCATATTTGTTATAACTGTGACTTCCGACCAATCATCTGTAAAAACATCAGGTATGTTTTTTGTGTACTGTTTATGTTTTAAACCAGGCCCACTTTCTCATTTCAAAGCAGAAGGTAAGAAATAGGCAATAGTGGAAACAGAATCAGGATTCCCATATTTATGAAATCCTGCCGTTGCCATCTGGAATTACTGCACATGGACGTTGCCATGTGGCGTTTTTCTTCTAACCAATGAACAGAAGCCCGCTCTAATTGGAACGTGGAGTAGTGCCGTTGGGACGGCGTCTACAGCTCAGGTAAGAGCAGCGAGCTGTCAATCACAGGAGACCCTCCCTAAAGCGTACCAGGCTGTTTCAAAACACTTTGGCTCAGTTCAGTAGATTCTTTTATTTACATTTGTAAAAAACAAACAGGCAGCTTTAAGGGGGCCCGTGTCTCATGGGGCTGGGCTTTCCAACGTGTTTTATTCCTTGGTGAGGTGTCCGTATATGTTTGACCTCTCACCTTTTGGTGAACGGGCGATGCCAGAATCAGTGATGGTCTATAAATGGCATTTACCAGGGCATCGCCAGATCGGTCACACAAACCACGCCGGGAACAGCAAAAAGAGGAAGACATAAAAAACAACTTTCCAACTTGTTCACACTTTCTCTGTTATACAATTGATTCTATGGCTGGGCGCCTCGGACTCGCTCGTTTGGTTCTTATCTTGTTTTAACAGCACCGTCGAGATGCACAATACATTTATTTCCCCTCCAATTAACACGGTGAATAATACGCAGGTCGGATAAGGGCTTTTTGTTCCAAACAGTGTTTGTGAAACTGAGGAAATGTGCAGGCCGTTTTCATTGTGAGGTCGTTTGGCTGTAACACTGAGGATCTGACAAACATGTGGGGCCGGAGCTTTTCCACAAGTGGCCGTGGTCGCTGAGCAGGGTCGAAGGAATTAGTGTTCGGTCTCTCTCTCAAGGACCGTCGTCGAAATAAATCCGAATACACGGTTCAATTCGAATCAAGAGACGTTTATTCTTTAGCGTATATGTGTTCTATAACCGTAACACATGGGTTTTGTTGTACAATATACATCTTTAAATATAAGGCCACTAGAAACCTTTTTTTACCGTCATGCATTCCTGATTCGTAAAGAAAGAAGAATTGCAGGCAGACAATCAGGGTCCACTTGTTTTAAGCGCCTGTGTCAGAATTGAGTCACGTTACGAGGATCCGTCATTCTTCAGTGACTCCACAGGGGGAAATGCTCACACCTCGGCGGTGCCGGTGAAGTGTGCTGGATGATTTGCTGACTGCAGAGATGTTCACCGGAGGGGATGATCGGTATTGTTCTTTCAGCCGACGTTTGTGGCCTGTCAGACTTGCCAGTTGCCTTCTAGAGAGGAACGGCGACAAATCTGTCTGTCTTCTCTGCTGCCGTCCGTCACCCTCGAGTCGTGTGTGCTTCCAGACATGTTTGCCACATTAAAAAGAAAACGGCAACCTCTGGTTCTGCCGATGGAAGCGAAGTGTCTTAAAACCTGTATTTCTGCCAATGGCCAGTAGGGCCACCTCTGGTGTTGAAGTCCGATTCCATAGAAGTGTATGAGAAAATGACTCGTTTGATTTACTACTTTAATAAAAGCTCTAGTTTCAAGTCTTCCGAAAAATTAAACTTTTTCTTTAAAGCTGAGGGGCAAAAAAGTCAGTATTACAGGACCTTGCATCCTTTTTTTGGATGCGGTTCTCCCCTCATCTACTTTTGAGAGAAGAACCATATGAACAGCAGCTGTAAGATGAGCAGCGGTAGATTCTTCAGCGCGCAGTCATGGCACAAGCACAAGGCCTCCGCTGCATCACTATGCGTCTCAAGTCCACCGGCCCTGTCAGTCGCCCGATTCATGAGCCACGTTCAGTTGTGTCCGCCAGATATCTGTGTCATTAGGTGATAGTTGGTCCATAGTTTCTGCCCACAGGCACGCTGCAACAATGTCACCACGCAGACTGAGACTGAGGACAATGCCTGTTGTCCTCGTGACCACTTGTCTCCGAGGACGACGGGGCCTTGTTTCATATTACCGGAATCAAGAGCTGCAGGAGGATGAAAGCCAACCTCCCCCTGCTGTGATGCATGCGAGGGCTTTTATTTCATCCCGGAGAACTATTTTATCTTGCTTCCTGTTTTTATCTCCGAGTGAAACTGACACCTGCTCACACACACACACACACACACACAAAGGGACACACACATTGGCAGCAGATCCCAATAAAGTGCCTAAATATGGTGCACAAAAGGTCTGCAGGGGACTGAAAGGAGAAGCGGAACAAAAAAACAAATAAGTAATGAAATTATAACAATACAGGGAGAGGGGGGGAGATGGAGAGAAAGAGAGAGAGTAGGGTTGCCACAATGCCGAGGAACAATCGCGCCGCGTCAATGGAAAAAGGAGAGGTGGCGGGGGGAGGTGGGGGGAGAGGGCTATCTGGACAATAGAGCCGGTGACAGGAGCACAATGGCTGCAGTGTTTTCAATTAGACATTATCTCATAGACAGAGTGGCAGGTCTCATTGTGCAGGGGGGCTATTTCAGGGCTGCCTTTGTGTGGGGCAGTGCCATACCGCCCCCCCCCCCCATCCCTCGACCCTCAACTCCCTGATTCCCCCCCTTTCACCTCCCGTACCCTCGCCCCCGCAGAGGCCCTGTTATCTTGTGTGCAACGGCGCGTATTTGTGCAAGTGTGTGTCCGTCGGCCGCTTTCCGTGCGGCTTGTTATTTGCTCGCCGTCAGCGGGAGGGCGGGGTTAGCGGCCTGCGACTTGGGACCAGAGCGGCAGTGTGATGGAGGCAGACGGGGGGGAAGGCCGTATTCGGGGTGCACCGACTCCCCGAACACGCTGACCTACAGTGTGCAAGGTCGCCTGTCGGGATCGTGCTCGCCAACACCGACCGGAGTGGCGTCCGGAGACTTTCTGTAGGACGCCGTGCACATCGTTATCGACCCAATCAGGTCAATGCGGCCTCTATGGGGAGACGTTTGCAAAAAAAAAGCATATCTCGCCTGCTGCGTTCGGCGGATGAGGGGGGTGGGGGGGGCTCGGAAAAAAAGAAGGTGTTGCGGTCGGCCTGCTTCTCGGAAATAATGCGAACGCTGCTTATCGGACGGGATGTCAACACCCTCACAAAAAAACGCTTGTTTTCGATGGTCTTATTCAGACGCCCCAGTGCGGTTTGCTGTGTGTGTGTGTGTGTGTGTGTGTGTGCGTTGTTGGTAACGTTGCTATTTTGCATGTTGGTTAAGACAAGCATGTTCTGTCTAAATTCACACATAAAGCACATCTGTGCTATCGCTGCGATATTGTGTCAGCTAAGCAGAATCATCTCTGAGGTTTTTCGTACTGTTTATCTCGGTGGGGCCTCCCCCTCCCCCCCTCCCTCCCTCCTTCCCTCTGGGTGTGCATG
The DNA here is from genome assembly GCF_964276395.1 of Gasterosteus aculeatus. NCBI lineage: Eukaryota > Metazoa > Chordata > Actinopteri > Perciformes > Gasterosteidae > Gasterosteus > Gasterosteus aculeatus. Next base: position 18,183,664 of record NC_135705.1, read on the forward strand.
TTCCGGCCGGGTGTCACGGGTCACACTGTTGCAGGTAAAGATAGTTAATAAAAAGCAAGATGTCTATATAGTCATTCATGGAGCTTTTTGATGGTTATTTGATGGCCGTGCGCTCACAGTGACGTGCAATTTATGATGGGGGAATACAGATTGTGAAATTTCCTGTAATATGTGCATTCATCCGGTCTTCCTGCCGTCATTAATGTTATTCACACACTGATTCGTGCCGAACTAGCTCTCCTTGTACAAAAGATACAAGGTGGGCATTTGAAATCGAGTCCACTGTGGAATGAATTAATAATCTAATAAAAAGTCTTCCTTCTACATGCTGTAAAGGCAGAGTGGACAGTTGTGCCGTACCACAGAAGTAGGTAAACTCTCCTTGAGTTATATAAAGTCTGTGAACTTCCACTTGAGACGTACCACACTTAAAAACACTCTCACACACACACACCTTGAAATACTGCTTAATAGTTCTTTATTTGAGCTGTTCCTAAGCCTCACCCAGTGGTTTGGTTAGAAATAAGCACCTCTAAAGAGTTACGTTCTACTAACCTTGGGGGCTAACATTAGCAGAGCATGTTAGCATATTATTTAGTAGTGTTAGCATTTAAACGCTAGCTCTAGATCATCTACAGTGGGGAGAACAAGTTTTGGATACACTGCCGATTTTGCAGGTTTTCCCCACTTATAAAGCATGTAAGAGTCTGTTTATGGATGTTTATTATAGGTACTGTGAGCGATGGAATCTAAAACAAGGAGGGATTTTAGTCCCCTCCTCCACACAGACCTTCTCCAGATCCTTCAGGTTTCGGGGCTGTCGCTGGGCAACACTGACTTTCAGCTCCCGCCAAAGATGTTCTATTGGGTTCAGGTGTGGAGATCACCGAGGCCACTCCAGGACCTTGAGATGCTTCTCACGGAGCCACTCCCTCGTTGCCCTGGCTGTGTGTTTCGTTGTCATGCTGAACACAGCCACGACCCATCTTCAATGCTCTTACTGAGGGAAGGAGGTTGACCACATGACCTTCTCCCGTACCTCGTCTGGATCATCCAGATGGTCATTGGCAGACTTCAGTCGGGTCTGGACATGCGCTGGCTGGAGCAGGGGGGACCTTGCGGATTTGAATGCGTGATGGCGTCGTGTGTCACCAATGGTTTCCTTTGAGACTGTGGTCCCTGCTCTCTTCAGGTCATTGACCAGGTCCCGTTGACCCGTGTAGTTCTGGGCAGATCTCTCACCTTCCTCGTGATCATTGACGCCCCACGTGGTGAGATCTGGCATGACCGAGGGAGACTGACCGTCGTCTTGAACTTCCATTTTCTAATAATTGCGCCAACAGTTGTTGCCTCCTCACCAAGCTGCCCGCCTGTGGTCCTGTGGTCCATCCCAGCCTTGTGCAGGTCTACAATGTTATCACTGATGTCCTCACACAGCTCTGTGGTCTTGGCCATTGTGGAGAGGTTGGTTTCTGTTTGATTCAGTGTGTGAACAGGTGTCTTTTGTACAGGTAACGAGTTCAAACAGGTAACGAGTGGAGAACAGGAGGGCTAAAGACAAACTAACTAAACTATAACTAAAAATAGACTCTGTAACTTTTTCAAATGCCCTCCGGCTGTGTGGGTCGTATAGTTGAAAACAACAGCAAAACATTAACATTGAAATGATAATTGTATTTTTTGCATTTAAAAAAATACCACATCTGTATCATGCTGTATTACAGTGAGAAGAGAAGTAGCAAAGGAAAATACAATCAAGAGATCAGATACTGATCTGACGAAATATATTGACTTGTCATTGTGAGCGAATGTGTTCTGAGTGACCACTGCTGCCGGATTCACTTACCCGAAACCCCGCCAGGCCTACTTTTCACTCTTTTGCCCCGTTTTTCTCACAGTTTATTTCCGTGCTCTGATCCAGTTCTGTGACCCAACCATCTCTGTGTGCTTTATTGAGGACTCGTTGTGTGAGGTGTCACCGCTACACCCATTCGGAGCGCACGCGGGTTTTTGCTTGGGCAGCGGCATTATTACCACCTGCACTTGCAGCGAGGTGAGATGACATCTGCAGCATTTATATGGAGCGAAGACGTGATTAAATAGATGAATCTTATTAAGAAAATGCCGAAGCGGACTCCTTTGTGTGCATTTGAGAGGCAATCGAGCAGAAGGTTAGAAGGACACTTTTATAAAGTGTGTTATCACGCCACATTGAAGCTCACGCTTCAACAGTGCCGAGGACACTGGCAATTTTGCGCTTTTTAACCCGTTTGCAAAGTTTTAAAATCATTGGCGCAGTCCATCACCTCCAGCATTAACGAAATACTCAAGCATCTGCTGGCCGTTATCCAGCACTCGACTGGTTTGAGTGGTTCTGTGAGGTGCGCGCATGTGTGTGCGTGCGCTTGCGAGGATCGGCAGGTAGGCAGCAGCTCTCAGATAGCAACAGATGTCTGAGAGGAGAGAGCAGTCGAGTGACCTGATTCCAATCTCTACAACCAGGATCTGACAACCCCCAGAAAAAGAGGGGCTAAGTGAGACACAGGAAGACCGTGTGGGCTGCTCGACTTTGGTTGAGGTCGGGCGGTTGTTATGACATGTTGCCCATAGATTACGCCGGGTCGCTCAGGCACAGCAGGCCTGCAGCAACTGCCACTGCGTCCTGGTGTTCATAAAACGCGGGTTTGCCCCCGTAACATACTTTCTGTTTTCGTTTCTGGTGACCCGTCAGGCATTGCGAGCAGAGGACAATAAGCGTAAATAAACATCCCTCACTATTAAACCATCAAATTAGGATGTACGTTCAATGCATCCCGATGGCGCTAGCTTCGCTTTATGCATTCTGGTGACATTTACAGCAATGGGTAAATTAACAGTATTGGACGAGGGATGTAGTACCTAACCCCCCCCCCCCCCCTAACCCCATCAATCATTATCTGCTGCTCTCAATATCAATAATAATAAATACATTTAAATAAAATATTCTTTTTCACACGTGCAATGTGTAAGAAAAGGCTGTAACCTCAAAAACATTCACAGTCAAATTTGTGAAGGTGAGTTGATGTCCGGTGGTCCGAAAACAAGGTTGATGGGACCGGTGAGAGTGATCCAAAATAGTACATTTGTAGGCCGTAAGAACAAAACAATGAGCTGAAAGAGGTTCAAAAAACGTTGTAGAGCTGAGGGGGACAAGTGAACATTCTTTGTGATCTATTGTTGATTTTTAAGTATTAATAAACGCAACTTTAAAAATGATTAATATCTAAAAAAACAAAAAGAAAATCTGAATCGGATTGTAAGAGTTGACTTACTAAGTGAACTGTTACCAGAGAGGAGCACTAACTGACCTTGGTGGTTACTGCCTGTACGTAACTTGTATATTGACACTATTTTAAATAAGACAGGTCAAAGCAGGTGTTGCTGGTTGCCGTGTGGACTTTACTCTGTACCAATTTGCCTCCTCGCATCCTCTGCTGTATCCTATTTTTCTGCTGAATATCCCCGAGGGAATAATTAGTTTCATCATCCAAATAACCAGGCACACTGATATGGAAACGTTTGCAGAGTCCGAGTAGAGGCCGTGTACCACAGCGCATGCTGAAACAAGGCTACGCTAGAAGCTACAGCTAACTGTGGCTGAGCGGAACAGACAGAGCGGACCTCTGGAAGGCTTCACACGGAGAATGTAGCTACGAGATTGGGACGCTGCCCTTACGCTGCCCGCTGAAACAAAAACAAAAAGTGTGGTTTGGTCAAACAAAGATATCAAAAGAGATATTGACGTGTTAATTATTTCCATAGAGAAAGGAAAAAGAAATATCGCCCGCTGTGTTTTGGATTTATCTTCTAGTGGCTCTTTAATTGTTCAGGTTAAACTAAAGATGCTCGGTAAAAAAGAGGAGCTTCCTCAAAGGCGTGAACTCTGCGTCTCCTTACGGTCTGATGTATTGACTCTTTGGCTGATATTATTTACACAGCATAACGGAAATTTCTTTGCTACGTCTGTAGCAACGTTGGTCGACGTTAGCTTCATTTTGTCTGTTCAACGCTTGACTTAAGAGTCAGACACTGCGAGCGTTACTCCTGATTGTTTACCTGAAGTACAAATACACAACAATACAACACTTTGGCGACTATGGGGGAAATAATCCGCCACAGCCTTTGACAATGTTCACTTTTCCTCTTTTGAGTGAATAGATTCGGGACTTATTGCCTAAAGGGGCGGGACAATGTCAAATCCCCATGACAGACGCCTCAAACACTTTAAACCCATTTCTACAAGGGCGCATTTTGTGTCTCTTGAACACTAAAACAGTGAAGTTTGAGGATCAAAAAGTCACGGGACTTTTTCAGCTGTTACTTTCAGCTGATGGAACCACCTGGCAGAGCAGAAAGTAGCAGAAATAACTGCACACAAAGTCCTGTCGTGTGTTGGCAAACGTGACGCTGACTTTTGAATTTGGCGCAGCTGCAGCCGAGAAAGTAAACGCTGCCGGCAGATACGGAAAGATACGCGTTCATTCATTGCTAGACTCGTATTATATTTAAATAAATGACTATTATTCTGCTGACCTCGCGCATATTAAAAAAAGACCCGTCAGTTCAATGTAGTTTAGCAACAACACAGCTGCAACGCTCCGTCAACAATGGGCTCAATAATAAACGCACAATCCAATTCACTCATTTCTGCTTAATATGAGCTTTGTGATTAACGGCACATCAATCGCATTGGTTTTGCACAAGACTGTCCAGGTGTACCTTGCTTGTGAGTAGGAGAAAACCCCAGTAGCTGAACTGCTTTGGTCTGGTCATTCAAGAAACCAACTTGTGTACTGCGTGCAGCCACCTTCACAGTTGCAACCGCATCACGGTGCAAAAACTGACAGCTGTGCGTTGGATAACGATCATTCACACCACAGCCGAGTGTGTGGCGTTCAAATGAAAAAAGGAGCTCGAGAGATTTACATCAGTGGCCGACTTATCTTTAAAAAAGTTCAGCTTTGAATCGCAGCCACTCACATGTGTATATAACAGCAAAGCCACAGAACACACTGCTGACGACGGTGCTTTGCAGGCTGCGCAAATGCAAATCCTGATAATAATTGACATGATGGACTTTTCTTCACAGCTCAGGTATCAGTGGAAATTCACCTTGGCCCCCGCTCTGGCACGGTTCACTTCCGTGACGACAAACAGAGACGAGTGAGCAACAAAAAACTGCCCTCTTAGAAATGGAGATGCGAACCAGAGCTTCCGTCTCTTCGGCTCGTCGTTGGAGGAAAACCATATTTAGTTCCTGGTCGTTTTAGGAGGTCGTTAAAGGAGACAACGCTTTTTTTGGAAGGAGTTGTTTATCAATACAACTGCGATTCAGTTTCCAAAATGGTGGACGCTGAAATGCCGTCATAATGCACGGAACGGTTTGCGAGCAAATGCTACAATAAAGAGACAAAAACGAATCCAGTGACATGAAAAAAAAACAAGCCGCTCTACTCGCAGTTCCGTTCGTGATATTGAGTCCATTTGTAGAAGCGATGACACGCGGCTCACAGCCCAGAAGGTCCAAGGCGTGAACCTGTTCACCAGCTGCACCTTGAAGATCACAAGAGGTGGAGGACGCGGCTAAAAATAACACTTTCGAGATGTTTGCGACTCCATATTGCCTGCAGTAGATCTAATGACAGTTTTGCATCCAAAATTGCGGCCGTAATTTATTTTGCTCTTTTCTTTAAAGGCCTCCTCCTCCTCCCTCTGCCCTTCACAGCGTCCTTCTCTCTCCTCATCCGTCGTTTTACATCCATTGTTGGAGACTAAAGGCACAGTTTTGAAGACAGGTGACGGAGATTTGACTGTATGAACATTTATTATTCATCATTTATTATAAGCCTTTTTATCTGGCTTATAATCATTGACAGGTAACCAGTGTCTACATGATGTCTTGACCTGATCCAAGTCAACTAAGTCATTTCACTCACTGATCCACACATCAAATCTGTTATTGGAAGAATGTGGAAAACACAAACATACAAGGTGTTCTTTTTATTTATTACAGTGAAGAAATAAGCCGGTGACCTATAATCCATTAAGGTGGTAAAGCACTCCTTTCATCGCTCACCGCTGGGAGCCGTGATTTGTTCAAGCGGGCTGTTATTGCTGTGACCCCAATAGCCCGAAAAAAAGTTATTTTAAAGCAAACAGCTTTTGTTTGTAAAAACGCCCCTCACAAAGCAAACGGCTGGTTATCGAGTAAAATGACCCGTGTGAACCTTCAGTGTGTTTTCCAACCACGCCATGACTTGCCTGGTTGGTTCAGCCCGATCGAACCAATCCAACTCAGACGTCTTTACGAGCCGCTACGGGTCGAGGCAGGTACCTCCACGCCGCGACAGGTGCTGTTAAAACTGGTTGAGGGGGCTGCCAGGTGGAATTAAAGCCGTCACGCGAAAAACAAACGTAACAACGCAGGAGAGCCTGAACAAAACCGAACTCCTGGCTGGTCCCGGATGAGGTGGGGGGGGTCATCTAGTGCTTGAATCCTCCGTCTCGTCAGTCGTGAGGCATCTAAAGAGCCAGAGCTCCACAACACAGAGACGTCACGTTGCTTGACAGACTGCATAGAGGAGTACATGTAGGTGTGTGTCTGTGCGTGTGTGTGTGTGTGTGTGTGTTTCAGAGAGAAGAAAAGACTGAAAAGATGAACTGAAGAGGAAAAAACGGACATTAGTTTAAAAGCTGAAGAATAGGAGACATAAGGAAAGGGTAAAAGAGAAAAGGGTAGATGGAGAGAGAGAGAGAGAGAAGTGTAGAAACGGGTTTTGTAATCTCAGTATAGTGGTGTTGTGCCGTCTCCATGGCGACAGGCACAAAGGCCCGTGGTTGGCCATTGATGGCTAATTGTATTCTTCACAGCTCTTTTGTTAATTGTTGTCTGCCCAGCTCCCACTTCCTGCTGGGCCGCGGCACAAAGCCACGAACAGGAGGGATTAGAAATGGCACATCGGCTCCCCCAACGCACCGCCGGGCTCTCTCTACCTCGTTCTCTCCCTCTCTTTCATTCTTTCCCCTCCTCCCTTTGTCCCTCTCTCTCCCGTCTATCTGTCCCCCGTCCCCCCGCGGTGCCGCGCCTCCTTTTATCTCCCTCCTCACCGCTGTGCACTCCCGTGACCTCGGCGATTTCGCTCCTTCCTTTTCTTCCCGTCTCGATATGTGACGCGCCTGCCGCCCAGTCGAATTCCTTGTACGTCGGACACATTTTGGTAATAAATGTTCCTGATTCCTGATTCCCGATGAGGTCTCAGCTTCTTCAGGCCGAGGCGGCGACGCACGGAGATTGTCCGGAGAAATCGCTGTAGACTGGGACTAAAAAGACTAATGGCCTTAAGGGGGGGGGGGGCAGTTGCAATAAAGGCGTCCCCTCCCTACGATACCAATTTTCCTTGAGATATTTGCCATCTCGCCCACCGTGGATTCAAGGTCCGGGCCTTTGATCTAACCAACACGACGTCATGGGCATAAACGAGACACCAGCTCACGTGTCAGAAGACATCTGATGAAGACGTCTGATGACAGAAACCGCTCAGAGAGATGGAAACGCAGAACCAACGCACAAAACAGAGCAGAGGTCCGATTGTTTCCTCAATAGAACCACCGTGTCGTTTCCTACTGCCGTAATTCAAACCACATTTTATAACCATCCACAGTGCAGTGGGCCCCGTCTGAGGTTTAGAAGCGTAGACTGGGATTAAATGTCCCCCCTATTGTTTTCAAAGTGACAAGAAACAGAACGGGGAAAGCATTCCACATGGTGATAAAAAGGGTTTCTCTTTTCAGTTATTACATAACGAGAAACTGACTGCTAGGACACCAAATAAGATCATCACCATCGTGAGGTGGTATCAGTTAGGAGGTTCTGGTGGTGGCCTCAGCAAATCCCTGAGCTGAACGTGTTGGTGACGTACGGACGACGCAGGACGAGTGGACACACGGACGCATGATGTAGGACGTGTGGACACAAGGACGCATGACGTAGGACGAGTGGACACAAGGACTTCAAAACAGATTTGATGGAAATTGCCTCCATTGACTTCTAGTGGGATTCACCTTATAGTGAATTGGTTCAAGTCTCTTGGGTGACGTACTTTAGTTCTCTATTTGTTCATATATTATTTTATGTGATCTATTTGTGACTTCACTTGGTTTTGGCAAGAATATAAATCCTTTGGTATTGGTTGAACTATATAGTCAGATTTATTTTGCCTCGTTCCGGCAGGGAGCCTCCAGGGAGGAAATTTCACAAAATATAGAAAATGCTGAAATATAGAAGAGATTCATGATATTGTAATTGTATGTGATTGTGGAGCCATTAACAAATCTCCAATACATACAGTATGTAGTGATGCTAAGCAATGCTGTCATGCAGTCCTTCAATCCTTCCTAGATTTTAAGGGGATTTAAAGAGGAAATAAGTAAAGATGTTAAACTTAATTTCACCCAAATGGCACAAAGAGGTGGTTTTGTTTAAAGCCATTTGATGACATCAGGAACAATGGATACGACTTTTATTTCAAATCTTTTTGTGAGGGTTTTCTTTTAAAGGTCACCAAACTATTTTAGGTGAGTTGATTAAGGAACAGAAGAGGCGCTGCTGTGACTTGCTGGAATGTCCTGTATTCTGTTGCCTCGGGCAGCAGACGGATTCCTGTTCTGGTGTCGGCTGTTTGCGCGGCGGCAGATGTTTCGGTGAAAACCTGCTGAGCGTGCAAACTACCAGAGGAGGAACGCGTAACATAGTCCAGCAGAACTTCAAGGCGTCGACTTTCATACATGAGTTTAACTTGCATAATCAACTAGTTTGATGGAATTCAACCTGTTTTTTTAAAAGAATTGATAGATAACTTGAAGGCAATTAAGCACAAGACAACAAGCGTTTTTTAACTCCAACTTCTTAAAAACACTAATAATACGAATAAAACCCCATCCCATCATATTTGCTTTGGACCTAACCCTTGACCCTTGGAAAAATAATAGCTAAACCTTCTCGTTTCACACATGTGGGAATATTCCTGTGCAAAGGGAACACGCAGTCATCTTCAAGTCATTCGTACACATCTGGCTTAACCGAGGGAGAACAGAGTAAAGAGGTAAAAGAAACTGTGAACAGCCGCAATCATCCTGCTTTGTGTCGCCACACTAATAGCAGATTATACAACCTCACATTTCCTGTTGTGATGCAAAACAGATGCACTATGAAATTTTGATCACGTTATCTACTTATTTGATTGTAATGGGGCGATAAACTGTCCCAGTGAGCATTTTTACGCTGAAAAGTTAAAAAACCTCTATGGCCGACGTCTATTTGTAAACGTTGAAACGGCGTCTACGTTTAAACCACATTTCTTCTACGTGGTTTACGACCAATATTACAAATCAAGTTTAAAACGGGTATGAACGTCTTTTCAACAACGACAAATAGACTGAAAATGTTCACTTTTGAACCAATGTTCAATGTCGGCCATAGACGTCCTTTTCAATGGAAAAATGCTCGCTGGGAACTTACAAGTTACATTCTCAGTCACAGTTGTCATGTTAACTAATTATTTGATTAATTTTTTATTTATTATCAATAAACAATATAGCAATATAAATACAAAAATAAAATATTTTATTTTTATATTTAATAAATTATATAATATTTAATATTTTATTTCAGGGAAAATAAACTATGTAATTAAAACTGCAGAAAAACAACATGGACACGTTTGTTTACATCTGTGTGTGTTGTAGCCCATTTTTCTAAATCTTTGGAAAGATTTGAAACGTTTATTATTTTGTAACAAGATGTGGCTCTGAGTCACTTGAATCTGAATACTGTGTAGACGCGAAATCATCACCGTCACTTGACCCTTTGTGTTAAGGGAAGCTGAGGGGATACTGCAGATTCCTCTGGTACCAACGTGTTAATTAAATCCAAATCATTGTATGATGTACAGACACAATCACAAATTAGCATCAGAGAGCTATAGAGTCTGTACAGATGCAAAACCCTCACAGGAAAAAAACTCAAAATGAAAAAGAATCCTTCAACTGGGAGAAACCTGAGAGGGAAGAGCAGAGGAGTAGGACGTGTGTACAGAACGTTCAAATCATATGACAGAAATGATTGAAATATTGATAGAAGCGAGCCGGGTGTGAGGCAGGGCCAACCACCATCAGATGTAACACCTTCCACAGGAACCTGTGAGGGAAAACACAAAGACCTCAGGAAAAATATTGGTTACTTATTACATGAAAAACAATGCAACCATTCATCTGCAACTTATTGCTTTTTTAGTAACATTTTCAGCTCTACTACACAGTAAGACCATTGCTGTGCTTTTAACATGCAGCAACTGATGTTTCGGCCCTCTTGTTTGCCCACAACTTGTTTAATTCCCCCCCATCGAAACTGTATTTCACCCCCCTAGATTTAAAAAAGTGTATTTGAATAGAAAATGAACTGAAAAAACCTGTTCGTAAAAATGTATACGAAAACCTTGAACATACATATTCGTAACAATACATCGGAACTGGCGGTGGTTAACCACGCCCCTTGAGTGAAAAACATGGCGGACCATGTCGGATTCTTGAGTGAACGTCTGTCCGCCATGTTGGAATTCTTGAGGGGGTTAGGGTTAGTATTGTATTCTTACAAGTTAACATTGATTTCTCGTTAAAATGCAATCATAACACGTTTATTTTACATCGTTAGACTTCACAAAGTGCGTTTACGGGGCGCAGGTCCCCGTTCACTTTGAATAGGGTGACGTCATCAGTTGCAGTCCGTATTTATTTAGTGTGTATCACTACGAATTTGTATGTTCAAGATTTTCGTATACATTTTTACGAACAGGTCCAGGTAAGTCGCAGCGCGCTCCTTCTCTAAAGGCCCAGGTTTATTTACAGAAATAAGCAGTTAACGTTCGTTGTTAATCCAACTTTATATGCAAACTGACGATGAGCGGATCGGACTTTCTCCGGTCCATAAAATGTCAGCAAATAGGGGGAAATGCCACAAACTCAAGTTACGAGTGGCTGAGGGGGCAAATGCCATAACTCCCAAACACACACACACACACACACACACACACACACACACACACACACGCGCGCGCGCGCGCACCCGTCCCACCTCCACCACCACCTGGAAATCCGTCGCTCTCCCTTTAAGTGGGAGGTGAGCGGCGGGGCGCGCGGCGCGCGGGGAACGAGCGCCGGGAGGCGACAGCGCGGCAGTCGGACAGAAAGTCACCGGGAGAGAGCGAGCGAGGGCCAGACAGCGCTCGCCCGCCTCAGCGCTTCAGCCGCGCCGCCTTCTCGAGCTCGACATCCTCGACAACCTGCCCGCCCCGCCCCCCACCCTCCCCGCACCCCACCCGCCCCGGAGCGCAGAGGAGTCCGTGCGCACACGCACCGAGCAGCGGCCCCAGCGTCCCGAGCCCGAGCCCGTGCGAGGACTTAAAGCGGGAGAGGAGGAGCAGGAGGACCGGCGAAGTTTTTTTTTTTTTTTTTTTAGTTTTTCCCTCCCTCGACGAGTCTTCCGTCCGCGCGGAGAAACGCCACCGGGACCCGGTGAGTGAAGCCGCGTGCCGCCGTGTAGGGAAGAGACGCGCAGAGTCGCTCGTTTGCTTCCAAAAACTTCCTCTGCTGTCAGCTGGTGGGGGTGCGCGATGGTTGTGACTTGGATCGCAACCAAACAGCCCAACGGGATCGCAATTTTCAACCCCCCCCCCCCCCCAAAAAAAAATTCAACTTCCAACTTGTCTTTTCTCCCACTAATCCGCTGTCTAAACTCAGCTCTCCATCTGTCTGTGTGGAATCTCTTTACTTCACTCTCATGATAGTGATGGGAATGATGGGGAGGATGATGATGGAGGAGGGTGGTGATGACAGTGATGTCCCCTCTGTTGTGAGAACATGCTCAGGGTCTCATTCTACTGAAGCCCCCGTCGACCTTCTTGTTAAATTGTTCTAAATTGTTCTCACTTCAGAGTGACGACAAGTTGTCTCGATGGTCAAGGGGACACTTTACTGCTTACCGGTTGTCCTCGCAGGTGCTCTCTTTGGTGTCCTTCGGGTTCAGAGCGCCGTATTCAATCAGAGAGAAGTTTACTCAAACTCCTGGTAACCGTGGCAACAGTGCCCCCCCCCCCCTCTCCTCTTAGTGGCCCTCTTGTGTGACAGGTCGCTGCCTGAGGTGTGTTTGCAAACCCTCCGGATGAGCAAAGGTTTCGTTTATTGGTTGATTTAGAAAAAGAGAAAAGATTCTTAAAACCCTTTTTCTTAATAGTCCAACATCCAGAAAATAGCTGGATCAGTTTGTGTAGACAGAAGCAAAACATCTGTTGCATCTGTCTGTATTTTTGTTAACACATTAGATTACAGAGGTGCAGTTGCACCTTTCAGGGACGACTCGGTTGCATTTTTGACGACGTCTCGTTGTTGGTTGTCGCGTCGCACACGTTGTGTAGCAGAGTGCAGATGTCGGCGCCTGTCAACTACACGAAGAGGCAGAATTGTGTTAGAGTGCTTTGAGGTGATTCTAAGATTTTAAATATATTAAATATATATTTGTGTGGCTGCATCCATTTCTGTGCAAAGTGCAATGTTTGAATTTGAAGTAATCTGAAACTATTTTGATTCAGTTATTTTGTCATGGATGGATCACGTTACAAATGATATGTAATTAGAATTCGCTAACAGACCACATTTCAAAGTAATCCAATCAAAACCAGATTATTGTTTAATTTCCAAACGTAACTTTCTGGTATACGTATTATTATTGTGTATCAATATAGTTTGACCTCTTACACAGGCATTCGATAGTAAAGATCAATTCTTTTATTTATGATTGTTTGTTTATGCATCAGCTGACTTATCGCAACAACGTCACATCTTCCTCCAGCCGTGTAATTGCTGTTATCTCCTAAGATCCGCACACGCCGCCGGGCATCATTTCAACGCGCACGTTACACTTTCCGAATTTCCTAATGATTATGTCATGTGTGTGTTGAAGTGACAACGCGTGTGTGTGTGTGTGTTTGTGCGCACGCCATTTCCTATATATGGCCAGTCTCCATGAGGGCAGCAGAGCAGACAAAGGTCTCCCCCCTCCACCTCCACCTCCACCTCCCTCCCCCCTCCTCCCTCTCTCCTCCTGACCTCCTATATCCTCTCGACATTGTTCTCTGATTCCTATTGAACCAGGAGTCCACAGAGAAACGCCACAATGCAGAATAATGGTGTGCCTTTGTGTGTGTGTGTGTGTGTGTGTGTGTGTGTGTGTGTGTGTGTGTGTGTGTGTGTGTGTGTGCGCACTCCTCAGCCGCTCCTCTTTAGCGCAGTGTGAGGCCCAAGCCAATCACACACAACAATGCCGGGTTCGGGGAAGCCGTATGATCTCTTGAAATAAAGCCCTCCGGCTCGCCATTGTCCCCTCGGTGAGGATCGCCAGCACAGCGAACGTTCAAACGGCGCCGGTACACACGGGGGGGGGGGGGCACTTGACGCCTCTGACGGGGGGGGGCTTTCATTACTCATCTCACGGCTTATTGAACGGGCCGCTGGAAATGGGAGAGACGCTTGTTTATCATCTTTTCATGCAATCGGCGTCATGGGATGGATGAGTGACAAAGGGCCGAATTACGCAGCTTTGCTCCCGTCTCAACGGGAAGTGACAGATGAATCTACGTGTAATGAGTTACAGGATAACTTTAGCTGTAGATAAGAGTCGCTGTCTGAATCACCATGATTTCTGTCATCGAGCGCTAAAAACCTGCGAGCTGAAGTCGTGAAACGCAGTTTGCACTCAAACGCCTGCCACTGCACTTCTTTTCTTTAAATGCATCCAAAAAGGAGCAGAATCCTTCGTGTAAATGTTCTACTGGAAGGAGAACATTTACATGAAATTATTTTTCTGACCTCAACTTGACAAAGTGGTTTTCTTCCACCGGCGAAGTTTTTTTTTTTTTTTTTTTAGTTTTTCCCTCCCTCGACGAGTCTTCCGTCCGCGCGGAGAAACGCCACCGGGACCCGGTGAGTGAAGCCGCGTGCCGCCGTGTAGGGAAGAGACGCGCAGAGTCGCTCGTTTGCTTCCAAAAACTTCCTCTGCTGTCAGCTGGTGGGGGTGCGCGATGGTTGTGACTTGGATCGCAACCAAACAGCCCAACGGGATCGCAATTTTCAACCCCCCCCCCCCCCCAAAAAAAAATTCAACTTCCAACTTGTCTTTTCTCCCACTAATCCGCTGTCTAAACTCAGCTCTCCATCTGTCTGTGTGGAATCTCTTTACTTCACTCTCATGATAGTGATGGGAATGATGGGGAGGATGATGATGGAGGAGGGTGGTGATGACAGTGATGTCCCCTCTGTTGTGAGAACATGCTCAGGGTCTCATTCTACTGAAGCCCCCGTCGACCTTCTTGTTAAATTGTTCTAAATTGTTCTCACTTCAGAGTGACGACAAGTTGTCTCGATGGTCAAGGGGACACTTTACTGCTTACCGGTTGTCCTCGCAGGTGCTCTCTTTGGTGTCCTTCGGGTTCAGAGCGCCGTATTCAATCAGAGAGAAGTTTACTCAAACTCCTGGTAACCGTGGCAACAGTGCCCCCCCCCCCCTCTCCTCTTAGTGGCCCTCTTGTGTGACAGGTCGCTGCCTGAGGTGTGTTTGCAAACCCTCCGGATGAGCAAAGGTTTCGTTTATTGGTTGATTTAGAAAAAGAGAAAAGATTCTTAAAACCCTTTTTCTTAATAGTCCAACATCCAGAAAATAGCTGGATCAGTTTGTGTAGACAGAAGCAAAACATCTGTTGCATCTGTCTGTATTTTTGTTAACACATTAGATTACAGAGGTGCAGTTGCACCTTTCAGGGACGACTCGGTTGCATTTTTGACGACGTCTCGTTGTTGGTTGTCGCGTCGCACACGTTGTGTAGCAGAGTGCAGATGTCGGCGCCTGTCAACTACACGAAGAGGCAGAATTGTGTTAGAGTGCTTTGAGGTGATTCTAAGATTTTAAATATATTAAATATATATTTGTGTGGCTGCATCCATTTCTGTGCAAAGTGCAATGTTTGAATTTGAAGTAATCTGAAACTATTTTGATTCAGTTATTTTGTCATGGATGGATCACGTTACAAATGATATGTAATTAGAATTCGCTAACAGACCACATTTCAAAGTAATCCAATCAAAACCAGATTATTGTTTAATTTCCAAACGTAACTTTCTGGTATACGTATTATTATTGTGTATCAATATAGTTTGACCTCTTACACAGGCATTCGATAGTAAAGATCAATTCTTTTATTTATGATTGTTTGTTTATGCATCAGCTGACTTATCGCAACAACGTCACATCTTCCTCCAGCCGTGTAATTGCTGTTATCTCCTAAGATCCGCACACGCCGCCGGGCATCATTTCAACGCGCACGTTACACTTTCCGAATTTCCTAATGATTATGTCATGTGTGTGTTGAAGTGACAACGCGTGTGTGTGTGTGTGTTTGTGCGCACGCCATTTCCTATATATGGCCAGTCTCCATGAGGGCAGCAGAGCAGACAAAGGTCTCCCCCCTCCACCTCCACCTCCACCTCCCTCCCCCCTCCTCCCTCTCTCCTCCTGACCTCCTATATCCTCTCGACATTGTTCTCTGATTCCTATTGAACCAGGAGTCCACAGAGAAACGCCACAATGCAGAATAATGGTGTGCCTTTGTGTGTGTGTGTGTGTGTGTGTGTGTGTGTGTGTGTGTGTGTGTGTGTGTGTGTGTGTGTGCGCACTCCTCAGCCGCTCCTCTTTAGCGCAGTGTGAGGCCCAAGCCAATCACACACAACAATGCCGGGTTCGGGGAAGCCGTATGATCTCTTGAAATAAAGCCCTCCGGCTCGCCATTGTCCCCTCGGTGAGGATCGCCAGCACAGCGAACGTTCAAACGGCGCCGGTACACACGGGGGGGGGGGGGCACTTGACGCCTCTGACGGGGGGGGGCTTTCATTACTCATCTCACGGCTTATTGAACGGGCCGCTGGAAATGGGAGAGACGCTTGTTTATCATCTTTTCATGCAATCGGCGTCATGGGATGGATGAGTGACAAAGGGCCGAATTACGCAGCTTTGCTCCCGTCTCAACGGGAAGTGACAGATGAATCTACGTGTAATGAGTTACAGGATAACTTTAGCTGTAGATAAGAGTCGCTGTCTGAATCACCATGATTTCTGTCATCGAGCGCTAAAAACCTGCGAGCTGAAGTCGTGAAACGCAGTTTGCACTCAAACGCCTGCCACTGCACTTCTTTTCTTTAAATGCATCCAAAAAGGAGCAGAATCCTTCGTGTAAATGTTCTACTGGAAGGAGAACATTTACATGAAATTATTTTTCTGACCTCAACTTGACAAAGTGGTTTTCTTCCCCCTGTGTGTTACTTAAAGAAGGGTAACTGTGTGTGTGGATAAACTCTTTAATTTGTCTCTTTGTCGTCCCTTTCCTCCTCCACCTGTTGTCTTCATGGAAGATGCACGTATAGGAACTTCATAGGAAACGAACGCACACGCACGCACACACACGCACACGCACGACCCTGCAAGCGTCTGGTGTCACGGTAAATATGACCTTTCTGCTGAGGGCGAGGTTCAATGTGTGCTTTCACGTATTTGTCTCTGATGCAGATGTGTTGAGACATCGGATTGTGCGTGCGTGTGACAGCAGTGATGCCGTAAAGCTGCACATTAAACTTGGACTTAAAGCGCAGCGCGGGAGACGTCACTCTCGGTGCGTTTCATGATCTGCGCGTGCACTCACTCGCTTTAAGCTCCTATGAATGCGCTAACAAGGCCGAGGTGCGTGTGTGTGTGCGTGTGTGTGTGCGTGTGAAGAAGGGAGAGAGCAGACGCATTTATTTGACCCTTTCTCTTAATTCCCTCGAGGGCTAAAAAAGAAAAAGAGAAACTTCTCCTCCGCGCGTCAGAATGCAAGCTGCCACAGGACCAGGGCGTGGAGAGGGGAGGCCTCGTTTTGTCGCCAGGTTTGCGTGTGGTTCTTCTTTTCTTCTGCTTTCATTCACCCCCCCCCCCCCTCCCCCGGGCGTTCGCCCGTAACTTCCGGTCCCCCCCCCCTCTGTTTGTCTTTGGCGCGGACGTGAAGAAGCAGGTCGTGACACACCTGCCTCTTAATTGGGATGGTTTTAAGAAAGAGGGGAGGGGGGGGGGGGGGGCCCGAAGGAGGCGCAGTGCGGTGACCCAATTTGGCCCCGAACACACACGTCAGCTTCCTCCTCCCGAAATGTTTCAGCCCCCGACGCATTTGCATCGCCACGGGAGACGAGCGCATCCGTACAGATGTTTCGTTGTCCGCCGGTGACCGAAGAGCCATTTTTTAAAAACTCTTATTCTTTTTTCTTTTTTCGTAGCCTATTTGTTTATTTCACATTTGCACCGTGAGCATTCACAAGCGCGCCGTTGATGAATAAAATATACACATAGAGCTTTCCTAATGTATTTACATGACGGTCACCCGGAATCAGACAAAGAAACGAAACTGTAAGTCGACTTTTTGTTTTCTTCTTCCTTGACAAAAGGCTATTCTATACCTGCGTGCGTGCGTGCGTGTGTGTGCGTGCGGTCATTTGCAAACAGTGGCATGATTTGCATTTTCATTCAAAATCAGTGAAATCTAAAGCAACAGGAGGCCGTTATGTGACTTTGGGTAAGTCGGCTGCTTCTTTGACGCACAAAACGGGTCCCTCCGACACGCTGAGCTGTAACGGGACTTGATATCTTTGGGTTCCTGATAGATGGGAATTAAAGAGAGAAGTTGTCCAGCTGCACGTGCTGCAGCCACACAGTGCCTTGTTTGAGGAAACCCGCTTTTCTCCGTTAAAAAAACAAAACAAAACAGAAACGTTCCAGTGAAAGTGACCTTCGCCTCCCATCGTGCAGCCTGCTTGACATCAAAATCTAAAAAATCCATGTGTCTTTTCCTTGTTTTTCAAAATGACAGCTGAGCAGAGCTTCCCTGCAGCAGCCAACCTCCAGCCAATTGGTGGAAATCCATAAAACAAGTCACCGATGTACAGATCCACTGAAACAGAAGAATTGCCGTGTCATTTTGTAAACTTCCATTTGATCGGGGACTATTTTTAGTGGCGGATTAATCCGCGTTTGGTGGGATAAATAATGGTTTTATGTGTAAAATAAATAAACAAGGAGCCTCATCCTTTTGGAATATAGCTGGTGGGCAAACCGACTATAATCCACTTATAAGCAAACTGTCATGTTTGTCACCGCTACATAGTGCAAGTCCAATATTGACTTAAAAAAAAAAAAGTAGTCCCCGAGGGAAGTGTCTCCCTGGCTGCTGAAGTCCTCCGCTACGTGGACGGGCCGCGTCCGTCTGCTGTCCTGAGAGTGAAGAGCAACTTCTGCAGTTCACGTGCTGGCAAAACACGTCTCTGCTGTGCCGTTGGTTGAGACATACGGCACTAAGTCGTCAGCGGCCACACACGTGAAACATGCACGCGCACACACTCCGCCCAGCGCATGACCCCCCGCGGTTCCCTGGACGCGGCGACCAGAGGGCCCTCGGCCGAGTCACCTGTTGTGCTCCTCGCTGCTCAGAGGCGTTTCCATAGTAACACCTATACGAGCCCTCGCCCCATGGTCTATAAGACCCCTCGGCAAACACAGACCCCCTCTACCGCCGCCGCGAACTCCATAAAACACACACACACATGCCGTGCACACGTGTGCTCTCAAGAATCAGCGGTGAAAGGAGTGAGGATATAAAGTGTGCCGGGCTGAAGGAGAGAGTGTATTGTGAGAGTCGGGGGCCGCCTTTTGTCTGAGCCAGCCTGAAGGAGTAGGGGGGGTGGCGAGGGGGGGTGAGGGGGGGGCTTTGTGAGGGAAGAGGGGGAAAAAAGTGGCCTTCATACGCATCCTTTCTTCCCTTTTCCTCTTGTTCTATCTCTTTATTGGGAGTGTGTTTTGTCTTCGGCCCTCCTCCTCCTCCTCCTCCTCCTCCTGCTGCTCTTCCTCCTCTCTGATAAATGCCACAGTAGCCTTTCGCCGGGCCGCCACAATAGTCGACCCTGTTTCGAAGAGCGAGAGGGGCAGAGAGAGGGAGAGAGAGGGAGAGAGGGATGAAAAGAAAAGAGAAATGGTTGCTTTTTAACCTGCGCTTCTGAAAAGCGGAGAAGAAAGGGTCGGTGACGGGAGCCGGAGTCCTGTTCTCCTCTCCTTTCTCCCCGCTCGGCGTCTTTGTGAGGGGCTCGGCTGTGTCATCGGCCTATTTATACATCTTATTTAGAAAGCTTTGAGAGCGCGCGGCCACAGAGAAAGGCCTGTGAAGTGCATCGGAGCAGACGCGCTCAACATAAAGACGTTCGCTCACATCCTGCTGGAGCTGCGCTTTAAAGGGATTCATTTCTTTATTCCGACCAACCGAACGCAACGGGGACTTGTTGTGATTGGTTTAGTGTTTTTTTTCCTTTCACTGTCAAAGACGAGCTCGCAGGTAGAAGATGTGCTCAGATCCTTTAACTCGGTCGGAGGAGCATCGTCCTTGGATAAAATCCAAAGTACTCACGCGCTCATTTAGGTTGACGTGGAGCCAATCTGACGAGTACGAGTAGTTTAATGCGTCGCAATAGATTCTCGTGCGTATAAATGAGGACTTCTGAATCGGCAGTAACTGTGCCGTGGCTTTTGGGTACCTGCATGGCTCGTATTGTGGGAGTTGCACGTTAATCTGCAGCATGCCGGCTTCCTCGTGTCTGTTTCTCCTGCCTCTTGTTTCCGTGGCTTCTGCCCTCTGATAAGACGACCGACCAGTGGGCGACATGACCGTGACAACGTGCCAAAAAGCAGCAGGATTAACAAAATAAGCCCCGTTTCTGCCGCTCGGTAGAGACTTCTGTCTTCTGCCTCTGGGGAAATGTGTCGTTGCCTCGTTGGGACTGAAACACAAACCAGGCTGTGCAGTTTGCGTTTGAAAAGCACGGCGTTGCGGAGAGGTCGCGCCCTCTGAACCGCGCGCTTCCCTCCGGTCGGGCCTGTCGACGGGGCAGATTACTGAGCGTCCCGCAGCGCACCAAACGCTTCTCTCGTCCAATTTCATCGCGAAGATTTGAATGTTTTCCCCATTTCTGTTTGTGAGGGCTCGGATAGCTAACAAAGAGTCCACACTGCAGCCCGGAAGTGAAAACTACCGCTGTACGCAGACTCATCCCGCCCCGATCTCCGGGCCAACAGACGGAAGTCTTTGTGGTTTTCGTTTAAGAAAATGAGCCTATCTCTCCGTGGTCGGCGCTGAGTCATCCCCGGTTGTGCTGCACTATTGGGCTACTTCCCAAGTCTTGTCCCGAGTTCTTCTGCTCCGCTCGGTGGGTAAACCTGTTTTGCATGAAAATGACACGATATTATTGAAGTGGGACGACAAAAGAATCCTCTATTTAAATGGCATGTTATTTATTCTCATACCAAGGCCACGCGGACACAAAAGGTCCCGCCTCTCCATCGCTACCGGGCGTCAAACAAATCCATATGGAGTAAAAACAGGAGGCTTGAGTTGGCCGGGCAGGAAGAGGGAAGATGGAGAGTGAATATACAAAGCAACAAGTTAGCTTGTGCCTCAGCAAATTGTTCTACGCGTTCACATATTTTATTTATGACAACACGCTGCATCAAATTACACAAAACCAGCATTCTAGAACCAGGCTGGAAGGACTGCAGAGGGAAAACCAGGCAGACAAAACCCGTGATGTCACTTCAGTTCTGGTGGCGTCATTCTGTTATATAGTACGTGTGATTACAAAAGTCCCCAATAAACAGTTGTCGATATCAACCATGAGTTACAAATAGCTGTTCCTTTTTCCATTTAAGGTCATCTCCAAATACTGAATATAACATTGTTAAACAATACTTAAAATAACCACTTAAAGGATTATTAATTATAAGTAAATGTTAATAAGTAGAGTATATTTAACTATTCATTCAACTGGTATTAATGGTTATTATTTGTGTCCCTGCCGGCACCCTGGATTGTGTTATTTACTGCAAACGCATCATCTTTTCATCAGGAAAGAGGAAACGCCGACTCTCTCTCTCTCTCTTTCTCTCTCTCTCGCCCTGCGTGAAGACAAAATGAAAAGTTGGCCATTCATTCCTCGCCGGTCCACTTCTCCTGCTATTCATGTCACATTTATGGAGGAAACTGGAGGAAGTATGACATAGCAGTGTGTGTCCCCGCTGAACGAGTGTGTGTGTGTGTGTGTGTGTGTGTGTGTGTTTGTGTGTGTGTGTGTGTGTGTGCGTGTGCGCAGCGGGCCTCGGAGGGGCTGCCCCTAAAACTCCAAGTCAAATGTATTCTTTGTGATGTCTCTATCACTCCATCGCAGCGCTGAGTTCCCAACACTGCTCTTTGTGCAGCATAATGACCAGCGACCGCAGAGCAGCAGCACCTTATCAGAGGCCTGTAGGTCTGTGTGTGTCTGCTCCTCAGCGCGCACACACACACACACACACAGGTGGAAAACAAACCAAAAGAAATGAGGACACTTAAGTGTGTATTCCTGATGAGCTTATTCTTTGGACTCGGCACTATATGGTTCAGTACCCTCGACATCAAAAGGCCAAGAGCACAGAGGAAGAGGAGGGAAGGAAAGGAGAAGAGGCCAAGGCTTTTGTGTCGCTGGTCCTGAGAGCTCATTCTCTAATGAGGCCCAGTCAGCAACGCAAGGGATCATTCAAGTCCCCAAATACACACACACACACACACACACACACACACACACACACACACATCTATCAGTGTGGTCCGAAGAGCATTTCATCTTCATTTTCCCCCAAAAAGCAGAAATGTACTAAAAGCCCGTCTGGTAGTGGAGTTAAAAGGTCAAGCTGGAGAGTAAATACAGCATGCGGCGGTTTGTTAACCGACCACACGCATGTGCACGTTAGGCCGGACCATCAAAGACCCCCTAGACAAAAAGGTTGCATTTCCCCCTCTTGGTTGATGCACATTTAAAACGTATCAACCGGAAACCTTTCTTGTGATTTTTTTGTGTTGTGACACACACACCTTTGGTTGTTAACAACAACTGCTCAGAACTTGAAATAGTTCATCGCATAACGTTGCGCCTGCACTCACTCTTTGTTGTAATTGACACGGTATTTCCTGTCAAAGAATAGAATACGCACGATGTTTTATTTAAAAATATTTTTTTCTTTTTCTGCACAACTTGTCTTCTCCCATCTGGTCCGTTTGGACACGAAGCTTCGCAGAGACCATTTTCCTTGTATGCGTTGGACCCCAGTTGGCTCCTGCCCAGAGAAACCATTTCATTGCATCCAGTGTACTTTGGAAAGTCTCCAAAGCAGGACGCATATGTTGCACCTTAAATTACCCAAACGCTCGCCCGATCACACGGGACCGGTCATTTACAGGCCGTGTCCTCCGCCGCACACGGCTCACCGTTCAATGGTGCAGTGGATGTGGACTGGAGGCCGAGCGGACACTAGACACACACAGCAGATGCACATACTATATGTATATATATTTATATATATACTCTTACTGTATATTTGGGTGTTATGCGGGCGGCGCGTGAGTTTCCGGCGGACATTAGCCGGTGTTTGAGACATGCAGATGTGGATGTTATAACCGGACATTGGTTAAAATATCCAGATCTGCATTTTGAAAAAGTCAATGCTCGTGTGGAAGGGATCCACACCTTTTGCAAAGCAAATATACAGTATTGATTATTTTATGCCGCCTTTGAGCGCTTACTACTCTTTACCAGCCTGTTCTGTTTTCATCCCCTTTCTTTCAGCCCAAAGAGCTTTTAAATAGAAGAAAAGATCAGAAACGCCAGAAACCTGAACACCGCTACAAAGTGAGTTGTTATGTTGTCTTGTTCGATCTTTGCAATAAGCGTCCTGCCATGCCTTCGATTTTTTTTCTCGAGTCCTGTTAGGATTTCAAAGTACACCTTAATAACTCTAAATTCAAAGAGTTTTCCTCTTTGATATAATTCCACCAATGTCTCGCGGTGCGTTCGGGATCAAAGCTTAATTCAGTTTTTTCTTAAGCTAAAAGTAGCAGACACATCAGACATGAGTGTGCCTCCGCTCTGGTTCTGGATGATCATCTTTCTCGACACAACCTTGCACCAAGGTTCACGTTGACTGTACGTCAACGGCCAAACAGCGCGCTCCAACTCACTCTGAATGGTCGCCATTGTTTCAGTGCTCCAACGACCCCAGCAGAGCGTCAATCAACCGAGGGACCCGGGCGACCCTTTAATGGCGCCGACGTTCGGTATCTTGTAGTGTGGACGCGGCACGTTTCTCGTCCGACTCAAGTGACCTGCTGCAGCTGTTTCTCCATCAGCGGCTACACGCGCATGGACGCACACGCACAGTGTCGTAAAAAAAATAACCGTGGTCCAAAGGTGTAGTCGGGCTTCACAAAAAACAGTAGTAACGCGGCAGAATGCGATCGCCGGACCAGAAGGATCTCATACAGGAGATGAAGTACACACTCGACGGAACATTTCCTGCGGCTTGGAGCTTCTTTTCCTTTCTCCCACCGCGGAAGCAGCGAGAGCCAAAGACGTTGCGTCTTCCATTCCCTCCATTTGTCACATATTAGTCCACGGCGGCCTATTTGGGCCTCCGGTGCGGTTTTTTTTTTTTCAGGACTCAAAAATAGATTTAATAAGCACCAGAAGAAGCTTTAATAAAGACTTTTGGGTGCATTAGTGGCTAATTGGGCTATTGTGCATGCAACCGGGTTGGAAATGTGACCAGCTCCTCTCCCCCCAGTTAGAAAGCGACATCAAACAGCCGCCACGTGGACGTCTGATTCGATCTCTCCCCGTTGTCTACATGTGGCTTTTACTTCCCGGCCCTTAACACTCAGCTTTGTCACGACGCGCAGACCCGCTCGGGCCGGTTTCAGAGATCATAACAGAGGATAAAGCCGACTTTGTTAGAAAGCGCCCGCCGGGTTCCTGATGAATGCCCTTATCACGCCGCCATCACACCTGTTAGTGGGCTGGCGTCCGTCCGGTATCGCGGTTTACCTGACGCGGCATGCTAATCATGCAAATGCACGGTGGGATCTGAAGAGGCTCTTTGTGCTTCACCCTTCTTGGCGGGGGGGGGGGACGGGCGGGAGGTGTTTTGCGGGTTGGCCGAGTGGGGGGGGGGGTCAGAGGTGACAGGGGGCTGCAGTAGAAAGACAGGCGTTCGCGGCGAGGGAGAGGCAGTCGCCATGACTCGCGTCGGCAGGTCCGATCCAGCGCCGGAGCGCCGGTGCAGCTCGTCTCGTCCGCCCCCCGGCCCCACCAGGTCAGTAACCACGGCGGCAGGCTGCATTGAACAGACATAATGACGCGCAAAAAAAACTTTCTGCAAAAAATTTTTATTTTATTTTTTAAATCCGGTTTTCATCACACAGTCTTGCGAAAAACTTCGAGAGCATCATCTGAATCCGAGCGAAGCCCCGCCCCTCACTGGTCGCCAGTCGAAGGCGACTCGAGAACGCGAAGAGCAGATTTGAGCAGATCTCTCCGTGATGTCTCAGTTTGACACAAGCTCTCTGGGCGAGCCGGATTGCTTTATCGCCCCCTAAGCAAATGCTGCTAACCGTAAAACATTTTCCGCAAACATTTGTTTCGACACCAGCTCGCACTTGTCTCTGCACGGAGGGGCTGGAACCCCACTGCGGGAGCCCCGTGTCACCAAAAGACACAACGTGAAGAAAAATCCAAATCTTATTCAAAGTGCCATGGAAATGTGCAGAGATCAGGCTGTGCGATATTTCACATTTGTGTGCGTGTGTGTGTTTGCGTCGCGGGATCGACGTTCCTGCAGGGAGAAACTTCCCGCCGTTACAGCTGTCAGTCTCAGGTTTAGACAATGGGAATGCCTTTGTTTATCACCAAAGTAAAAGCTCTTTAGATGTCTGACACTTTATCCCGCTGCTCTCGACTGGCTCCTCTCTCTCTCTCTCTCTCTCTCTCTGTGTCTCTCTCTCGCGCTCTGTTATCCGGCCTCGGGCTCTAGCTGGAGAGCGGCAGCGACGACGTAAACCCAACAAGCTGCTTGTGTCGGGGTTTAAAAGAACTCTGAGAGAAAGAAGAAAGAAACAAAGGAAGAAAAGAAAGGGAAGAACAACAGGACGGATTTGCATTGCCCCCCCCCCCCCTCCCCCCCGGAGGGGGGAATGTTGGCTCTGCGGGTTTTTCTTTTTTTTTTCACGTGTTACAACTTGTTGGGTAACTGACGGTTTTGTGTGAAGTGATTCTTGTGTCGTGGGAAGTGTAAGGTTACGGCGCTTGGGAGAGGAGCAGATTTTTATCTGGAAGAGGGGGCGGGTGTGTGGGAGGGGTGGGGGGGGCATGTTCTCCTCCGTCCACCGCCAGCCTCCGTCGCCTCCCTCTCTGCTTCTGCTAGACTAAATCCTGTGACAGTTAGGAGGGAAACAAGTTGCGTATTTGTTTCCACCGCAGTGCCACTTTGTTTTCATACATGCCAAACGCACCGGTGTCAGTAGGGATATCACTGAGCTCTCAGTGTGGCCCCCTGGGGTCAGGGGTCAGGGGTCAGGGGCCCGCAGAGAGAGCAATGTGTGACGCGGTCCTCTGCACCTGATTCAAATGGGAAGATATTAGATTGAACGTGGTACCGTTGGTGAAGGACTCTTGGAAGAAGTCTCGTCCGTAACAAACTACAAACTGGTGGTTTCTGGGTAATATGTACTTTGACTTGCCTGGCGGCAGATTTTTAACCCAAAGTGAACCCAAAGTAATTTACAAACACCACGATCTTCTAAATCCTTTAACACTATTATCAACTGCTAGCGGCTAACGGCGAGCTAATGTTTAACTTTCCGGCCTCCTCGTTGTTGTTTCGTCACTCTGAGCGACGTCTGCCACGTTATTATATTGTTTCATTTCACCTCGTTCTTTTTAACACTACTTTGTTTCTCTTACCGTTTAACTGAAATGTTGCTTTGCTGCTGTAACCACTGGTACAATAGTTTTGTTTAGTTAAACGTATTGGTCACTTCATTGCTTGGTGATTTCTTAACAACGGGTGTCAATGACTTGACTCAACGCCGCAAACCGCGCCTCCTTCTGTACAACAAAACACGCCTGATCCTCAAACAAATTGATTTCCGTTGGGAATAAAAACAACATGAGTCTCATTCTTTCTTCTTCTACCCGGTTCGTTTCCAGGTTGAGTTTAACTCCGTTCAGTCCAAAGCGCTTTTAACGTGACAGGAAATGACAACAGAAGTCAAAGCTTTATATTTGTTGGTGGCTTTTTTGTGTTCCACTTCTATTCAGCTCAACAGCTGCACCGAGGTCGGTAATCATGTGACTTCTCGGCGGCTCGTTCGCCAGCGGCGGTGAACGACACACTCGGCCTCAATGAGACGAGAAGAAGTCAATGTAGTCCATGCAAGTCATGTGTCGCACACAAACGAACACGCATTCGTACTTACGCAAGGTCACGAGTGGATGTTTGAGGAGACCAAGCCAGCGATGACCTGGAGTTCTCCATTGTTCCAGATAAAGACGCTGAAGGCATTGTGAGGCGACATTGTGCGAGTGAAACACACCTTGACGCATTCCTTGCTGTCAGCGGGTCTTTGGATTGCTAAAATTCAGTGCATACCTCAGCGTAGGGTGACACACACACACACACACACACACACACACACACACACACACACACACACACACACACACACACACAGTTGTGTGAAAGCCACCTGTGGCCGCTAGACCAGTACTCTGTGGAACGTGGGGGGGCGGAGGGTCGGGGAGGGCAGGAATAACTCGCCGTGGGACCAAAGTCAGTGTACCAACCGGACCCCCCCCCACACACACACACACACACACACACACACACACGCACACACAATCAGCCCTCACTGATACTGGCGGTGGTCGCTGGTGCAGCGTTGGCCAGCTGCCCACTTTTCCATCCTCATTCCTTCCGCAAAATGCATATGGACGACATCATCATCTGAGCGTTAGCAGATACGCGCGTGTGTGTGTGTGTGTGTGTGTGTGTGTGTGTGTGCGTGTGCTGATAGTTGTCATTTCTATTCCAATATTTTTTCCAGTATCAGTTTCATTGATAAACATTGACCGTTTCGACATTGAGATCATTTCTCTAATTAGTTTAAATTAATTTTGTTCATTGGGAAAATTAATTTTTTGGAAACATGATAGTGACCCATACACGGAAAAACACACACATACACACGCACACTTAGTGTGATATCGTATTCAAAGTCGTTGCCCCCCCCCCCTTGCAGCTGTACTTACGTTATTTAATGTGCTACCAGACTTTAGTTACCTTCAGCAGTGTGAGATTTTTTTATTATGACGCAGAGCTTGAATTCACACACACGTGCCAAGTTACAAACACACACACACACATACAAACAAACAATTTGAAGTGAGCTGTGGCAGAACGGTATGAGGTTTGTGTTGAAACAGTGTTTGGCAGAATGCTGGCTTTTCTAGTCAGCCCCCCCCGGGTTTTCTATCGTGCCAAACTCCACAAAGTCGTTGAATAAATGTGGCGTGCCTCGTCGGTGCACACCTGGTTTCTTCCCTCAGATGGTACTGGACTGGAAGTAACTGGAAGTCGATTTGAAAAATGAAGTGGTTCAGCTTGATTCTGATGGTAAATTACTACATTCATGCACATGTGAATATTGCTGGTTTCTGCCCGTTGAGCTCCGATCTTCCTGTGATCTTTTTCATGCTTCCTTGTTTTTTTTGTACCGTGGTTATTGAAAGTTATTTATTTGTTTGTAACCTGGGTTTGCGTTTGAGTCCTCTCGTTGCCATGCCGACCCAATGGATACCACTGTACCAGCAGCTGTGGGCGACCCAGTTCAAACTGGTAAATATAACAACGATTTGTTCAGAGCTGCAGTCTCAGCAGTAACAGCTGTTAGCAGCGCCATTAGCCGTACTAGTAGTGATATGCTACGTCATTGTTAAAAACTAAAACAATTTACTCCAATTCCACTTATTGTTTCATTCAAATTTATCGGCCATAGTTACAATTATTGGTTTATCTTGGATTTGGTTTTGTATTTATTCCGAACTGCTTTTGCAGTTTAGTTAAATAGTGCCTTTTCAGTACAATTGACACGTGGCGTTTTTTAGCACCGATGGCGCTTAGAAGCTCGTTAGGCTACGTACGCTCGTTAGCACGCCGGTGCTCCCCACTAGCCGCCAACCGCTAACTGCTGCGGCCATTTTTCCACCCCGGAGTTGACGCTGGCGCCCCCTGGAGCACATCTTGCATGGTGACGACACACATGCGCGGGCTCACAAGTCACCTGGCTAGCTGGCAAAAACACGGCTGTAGAGGAAGGAAATGCGCTGATCACGTTTGTTGGGATTCAGTCGTTTGCCGCAAACACCGCACCTATCGTTTTTTTTTAAGAACAAGTAGGTGAATTGTGTCGAGTTTGTCAACCACAAACAGCCGATCAGAGTGCGTTAACTTGTGTGAGTTGCGTATCTCTCGGTTCCAGGAGAAGGTGAGGGATGAAGGCGTCGGCTTAGCCGCGTGGCCTCGCCGTGTGCTTCAAGCTGGTGTTTTTAATCATCGGTGCAGCTTTTGAACGCACACATTTTAAACGCGCTCGCACACCACCGAGGCTTGGAGCCGTGGACCCTGGCAGACAGGTGGCTTTGTTCAGAAACAAACTATGCAGGCTGGGCGAGCCGGGTGAAGTGTGGGGGGAGAGGTGGTAGAGGGGGGAGAGGGGGGGTGTAATCATTATTATGCTTTTTGCAGAACGGTGGCGCTCCGCTTTTTTTTTTTTTCCGCCGCGTTCCCGAGTTGGTCGGCACATTCCGCTGGCATTGTTATCCGGCCCGTTTCCTGCGGCCGGGCGGCTTTTGTCAGCCTCTCCCCCATTGTCCCGGCTTCCTTTGTTCCCCGGCTCCAACAATGGCTTTTTTTCTCTGCCTCTTAATATATATGTGCACTTTTTGCCCTTGTGTGTTTGTTTTGTTCTGCTGTCTGCAGTGTTTTTCTTTCCTCCCGCTGCAGAGCTGGGAAATAAAAAACAACAACAACACACACAAGTCCGGAGTGGATATTCTCAAGTTCACTGTGGTTCAGGCCTCTTTCACAACCTGTCCTCTCTCCTTCTCCCTGTCTGTCTCCCCCCCCCCCCCCCCCCCCCCCGCTGTGGCTATGGCAATTATTCACTGTCACACAGACACACACACACACACACTCGGACAATACGTGTGGCTGTGGCTGTGACTTTAGACGGGGGTAACACAATCACCGCCTAAACCTTGACCTTGACTTTGGTGGAAACTTAAAACAGCGGCTCCCCCCCCCCCCCCCTTAATCGCCCCCCCCCCCCATGTAAAGAGTTTTTTTGGTCCATGTTATCACAACATGATCTGCGTCGGCTCAACACATGAGTAACGACAGCTCAACACATGTGCACTGCGAGGAGCAAGTCTTATAAGAAGCAAAGTCTACAACTGGGATGATTGGCACTGAATTACAAAGTAGTAGAATTTAAATATGTGGTCAAATATTTAACTGCAAATAGAGCCAGGCCATCGTCCAGGCTTCAATAAAAGCTGCTATCGAGGAACTTGTGGACTTTGGGCGGTCCCTGTGGACGAAAGCCAGATCTGAGTCCCTTCAGAAGAGCTCTTGTGTTACCGCCACCGGGGTCTGAGGTCCGGGTGCCGGTCCTCTCGTGGCCCCTTCCCTCTAGCGGTGGCAGCGATATGGCTCAAGTGATAACGTTGCTCTCGGTTTATCTTTCTGACTTTACTGAATCAAGAATTCCATCTTCTGATTTTGATCAGTCAATGAAGCGTTTAACGGCTAGTTACATATGGTTATAATATTCATTTTACCTGGTTACCTTTATTGGGCGCCAATCTTTTCTCGTTGTCCATGTGGTATTTGAGATGTATTTCATAATTGCCGATTCGAGCCACGCTGGCACCTTTGCTCTAGCGACCACAGTGTCTGTTTGCAGGTAGGGCAGCCCTCCACCTTCAGACCAAAATGTCTACGTATATATTCATTGTCCCTTGAGGATGAAGCCTACAGACTTTTGTGATCCTCTGACCTCTAGTTTTACCACAATGTGAAATTTGCAGTGCCGAGTGAAACAGCATGATTGCTTTTAGATGGATCGCCATTAAGTTACCCAGAGATCCTCTCAATTTACCTTTTGCACGACCAGCAGGTAAAAAATGATCCTCAGAGGATGTATTTTAAAAGCTAAAATACCCTGATTTTTCATCTGGTTTGTCTGATACTTTGTTTATTGACCTGCAGAACAATTGGCTTTTCCATCAGCCTCAGATCCACTTTATCGTCAGATAAGAAGGTGAACATGGTAAACATTACACCGGCTACATCAACTTGTTAACATTGTCACCATTTGCATGTTATCATTCTGATGTGAGGGTACTATCTCAAAGCTCAGTCACACAGATCCGTTGACGCTTAGTCTTGTCCAACAAAGTCTTTTACAGAAGCTGTTTTAACTTGTTCCACTTGATAAGTTGTGTGTTATAAGTCATATGTCATCCGATTTGTTTTCCCGATGTGTAGCACACAAGCGGAGCCCCAAAGGGCCCTCGTTCTTCCTTTGATTTCAGCTCCGTGCTGCAATTATATCAGCAGCCCAATCAGAACTTGCTGTGGCAAGTACCCACACCTTCGGCACACCCAAAATGACACCGAGCTTTGTGTGCTGTCATTTGTCTTTCAACAGAATGGTTGAGCCCAGCCCTGCAGCGCTGCACCTCCCGTCCAGCGGGGATGTCAGCATGGCGTGCGTCGGTGTCAAAGTGGAACAGGAGGAGGTCGCCGGAGGGGTTGGAGTCATAACCCACGGCGACCCCCTAAAGAGGTCTCCCTCGCGGGATTGGTCGGAAAATCATCCGCTGGAGGCCCGCCAGCTGACCCCACCGCTCTCACGCTCTCCTTCGGTGAGGATATAAATGGCGCGACGAGGGTCCAGAGAGGGGTATTTATGTCGACGTGGCAAGCGTCACGCCAAACCGGAAATTAAAAATGTGTTGTTCTTTTCTGTGCCCCCAACAGGAGGGCTCTCTGGGTAAGGAGCAGCCCCACAGGCAAAGCCCCATGGGACCGAGGGAGTCCAGGGTGCACGATAGACCGGAAGCACAATCCAACTTCAAGGAAGGTCCGTCTCGCTGATGTAGATGGAGCTGTAATCATATGCAGACTGCAGACATCTATACACTAAGCAAAAAAAGTTTTTGTCTATTTATACAGGATTCATAATTCGGAATAAACGGAAGTGACCCTGTTTGGAATGTGGAGGAGTGATGCATACGTCACTTTACGGTCTATTTGCCTCTAAATGGACCAAAATCGACTAAATTAACACCGTGCTGTATTGGCGATTAAGACCATAGACTCATGTTTACAATGTTTACTGAGGTAATAAATCAAGTGAGAAGTAGAGACATTTTCTTCTATAAAGTCCGACCTCTTTTTGCAACCGGAGGTGTCGCCCCCTGATGGTCCGTACAGAGAATGTTTTACGTTTTTCACGCCACCGAACCGCAGGTTGGAGCCTGCTCTCCACATATTGCCTCTGGTATTTAATGTGCAAACACTGATCAATGTAAACTGGAGTTGATGCACTTTCTAAATAAGCGTTCTCTTTTATTCGGCACTCAGTTGCACGAGAGACTGACTCGACATTTGAACCTGCATTGAATTCACCTCAACAAGTACTCAGCAGACATTGGTATCAATGCACCACAACCACGACCAGAGTGCATATCTTCTGTGTGTCCGTGCGCTGCATTCTGCTATGCAGCTTTAAACAATGCAGTCTCTTGAAAAATCGATGCGTAGAAGTGTTTTTCCTCCTGAATGGGTTTTTGGAGGGATCTACGTGCTTTTTGTCTGATTCCGTTCAATCTCCCCACTGATTCAGAGACTCCCCCTGCCCTCCAGTCTTTCACCAGCACCGCACTCCTTTCCCCCCCGCCACACATTTAGTTTTTCTCTCTCAAATTCTGTCAACTCGCTGACCTTGGATTGTTCTCTGTCCAAATATCGATCCACTCAAACACTCCAAACTTCTCCCGGAGACGCAAACAACCTCTGCCCTTCGGCACCTCGAACGTCCTCTTCAATCAATGCCATTAGGGGAGGCAGGAGAGGCCCAGAATGCAGTTTTTAGTGTTGGATGGACTTGAACGGAAAAATATGTTCCACGCCGTCTAGTGTGTCTTTGCTGAGTACCTGTTTGTTCTGTTAACAGTAATGCCCACAATTGAGAAGCTGCTGAATACCAACTGGAAGGAGAAACTTCTGGATAAAAGCTCAGTGGAGGCAGGACGACTGAAAGGTCAGCTCTCAGACACCAACAACACCTCTATAGCGTCTCTGCTCCACTTAAATACACGATTGTGCAAATACCAATGCAATTCACTTCATCGGTTACATGAAACGACTTACACAAAAGATAACTGTATCTCTAAAATCGGAGTAAGTTGGGACGTAATTCCAACGAATCGTAGCTGTGCCACACTTTTTGCAGCTATCTGAGGATATAAATATTCATTAATCTCTAACTGGCCATGGGAGGCAAAACCTTTCACTTCAGTTTGAAGTTTGACCTTCTGACCCCCCCCCCCCTCCCGCTGAATCCCCTCCACCCCAGGTACCCCAGAGGCTCTGGCAGAGAAGGAGCTCCAGCTGTTGATGATGATCAACCAGCTGAGCGGTCTGAGGGAGCAGCTCCTGGGAGCCCACTCCGAGCAGAGGAACATGGCCACCCTGCTGCTGGAGAAGCAGCAGCAGCAGATGGAGCTGGCTCGGCAGCAGCAGGAACAGGTACCAGCCGAGGGAGGGGGGGGGGGTCGGATCACGAACCGGACCCAGATACTATGGAGGCCCAAAAAAATAGATCAGGGACTAAAAAACTTCCGTATTCAGCTCTCAGCACAATGTGTAAAATGTGTGTGTGTCTCTGTGTTCTCAGATTGCCAAGCAGCAGCAGCAGCTGATCCAGCAACAGCACAAGATCAACTTGCTTCAGCAGCAGATCCAGGTCAGCCCCCCCCCCCCCCCCCCCGTATTGTGACTCCTCCAGAGGTTTCTCCCATTAGACATTATGTCATTGCAGCGCCGCAGCCTCTGAGGAACGAGCTTTCATGTGTTTGTCCCAGCAGGTGAACATGCCCTACGTGATGATCCCAGCTTTCCACCCCAACGCCCAGTCGCTGGCCGTCACCTCTGAACCCCAGATGACCCTTCCGCTGCAGCCAATCCCCTGCAAGCCAGGTCAGTCTTCCACGCATCCTTAGGGAGGTATGGGTCCCCCCCCCCCCCCCCCCCTTGAAAACCATACATCCATTTTTTCACAGGAAAGAATGTACTGTAGTGTACTGTTATATTTATAACAATCTAAAAAATATATATAATTCATTAAGTACTTATTGCAACCAGGAATTGACACACGGAGAACACTCTCCGGAATAAATACATAATAAAGTAAGTAATGAAAATAAAACAACACAAAAATAGATTCAAAAAATAAATTAATAAGAAATAAACCGTTTTCTACTGTTTGTTGAGCAGCTGCTCATTCGTCCTCCGCAGGCCATGTTTACATATAAGAATAATAAAGAAATGTCATGAAATGTACCTGTGGAGGCTGAAGTTATGGAGGCTGAAGATAGGGAGGCTGTAGCTGTGGAGGCTGTAGTTATGGAGGCTGTAGTTATGGAGGCTGTAGTTAGGAAGGCTGTAGCTGTGGAGGATGTAGTTATGGAGGCTGTAGTTATGGAGGCTGTAGCTATGGAGGCTGAAGTTAGGGAGGCTATAGCTGTGGAGGCTGTAGCTATGGAAGCTGTAGCTATGGAGGCTGTAGCTATGGAGGCTGTAGTTATGGAGGCTGTAGTTATGGAGGCTGTAGCTATGGAGGATGTAGTTATGGAGGCTGTAGCTATGGAGGCTGTAGCTATGGAGGCTGTAGCTATGGAGGCTGTAGTTATGGAGGCTGTAGCTATGGAGGATGTAGCTATGGAGGCTGTAGCTATGGAGACTGTAGTTATGGAGACTGTAGTTATGGAGACTGTAGCTTTGGAGGATGTAGTTATGGAGGCTGTAGTTATGGAGGCTGTAGCTATGGAGGATGTAGTTATGGAGGATGTAGTTATGGAGGCTGTAGCTATGGAGGATGTAGTTATGGAGGCTGTAGCTATGGAGGCTGTAGCTATGGAGGATGTAGTTATGGAGGCTGTAGCTATGGAGGCTGTAGTTATGGAGGATGTAGTTATGGAGGATGTAGCTATGGAGGCTGTAGCTATGGAGGATGTAGTTATGGAGGCTGTAGCTATGGAGGCTGTAGCTATGGAGGATGTAGTTATGGAGGCTGTAGCTATGAAGGCTGTAGTTATGGAGGCTGTAGCTATGGAGGCTGTAGTTATGGAGGCTGTAGCTATGGAGGCTGTAGCTATGGAGGATGTAGTTATGGAGGATGTAGTTATGGAGGCTGTAGCTATGGAGGCTGTAGCTATGGAGGATGTAGCTATGGAGACTGTAGTTATGGAGGCTGTAGCTATGGAGGCTGTAGCTATGGAGGCTGTAGCTATGGAGGCTGTAGCTATGGAGGCTGTAGTTATGGAGGCTGTAGCTATGGAGGCTGTAGTTATGGAGGCTGTAGCTATTGAGGCTGTAGTTATGGAGGCTGTAGCTATGGAGGCTGTAGCTATGGAGGCTGTAGCTATGGAGGCTGTAGCTGTGGAGGATGTAGCTATGGAGGCTGTAGCTATGGAGGCTGTAGCTGTGGAGGATGTAGTTATGGAGGCTGTAGCTATGGAGGATGTAGTTATGGAGGCTGTAGCTGTGGAGGCTGTAGCTGTGGAGGCTGTAGCTATGGAAGCTGTAGTTATGGAGGCTGTAGCTATGGAGGCTGTAGCTATGGAGGATGTAGTTATGGAGGATGTAGTTATGGAGGCTGTAGTTATGGAGGCTGTAGCTATGGAGGATGTAGTTATGGAGGCTGTAGCTGTGGAGGCTGTAGTTATGGAGGCTGTAGCTATGGAGGCTGTAGCTATGGAGGATGTAGTTATGGAGGCTGTAGCTATGGAGGCTGTAGCTATGGAGGCTGAAGTTAGGGAGGCTATAGCTGTGGAGGCTGTAGCTATGGAAGCTGTAGCTATGGAGGCTGTAGCTATGGAGGCTGTAGTTATGGAGGCTGTAGTTATGGAGGCTGTAGCTATGGAGGATGTAGTTATGGAGGCTGTAGCTATGGAGGCTGTAGCTATGGAGGATGTAGCTATGGAGGCTGTAGCTATGGAGACTGTAGTTATGGAGGATGTAGCTATGGAGGCTGTAGCTATGGAGACTGTAGTTATGGAGACTGTAGTTATGGAGACTGTAGCTTTGGAGGATGTAGTTATGGAGGCTGTAGTTATGGAGGCTGTAGCTATGGAGGATGTAGTTATGGAGGATGTAGTTATGGAGGCTGTAGCTATGGAGGATGTAGTTATGGAGGCTGTAGCTATGGAGGCTGTAGCTATGGAGGATGTAGTTATGGAGGCTGTAGCTATGGAGGCTGTAGTTATGGAGGATGTAGTTATGGAGGCTGTAGCTATGGAGGCTGTAGCTATGGAGGATGTAGTTATGGAGGCTGTAGCTATGAAGGCTGTAGTTATGGAGGCTGTAGCTATGGAGGCTGTAGTTATGGAGGCTGTAGCTATGGAGGCTGTAGCTATGGAGGATGTAGTTATGGAGGATGTAGTTATGGAGGCTGTAGCTATGGAGGCTGTAGCTATGGAGGATGTAGCTATGGAGACTGTAGTTATGGAGGCTGTAGCTATGGAGGCTGTAGCTATGGAGGCTGTAGTTATGGAGGCTGTAGCTATGGAGGCTGTAGCTATGGAGGATGTAGTTATGGAGGCTGTAGCTATTGAGGCTGTAGTTATGGAGGCTGTAGCTATGGAGGCTGTAGCTATGGAGGCTGTAGCTATGGAGGCTGTAGCTGTGGAGGATGTAGCTATGGAGGCTGTAGCTATGGAGGCTGTAGCTGTGGAGGATGTAGTTATGGAGGCTGTAGCTATGGAGGATGTAGTTATGGAGGCTGTAGCTGTGGAGGCTGTAGCTATGGAAGCTGTAGTTATGGAGGCTGTAGCTATGGAGGCTGTAGCTATGGAGGATGTAGTTATGGAGGATGTAGTTATGGAGGCTGTAGTTATGGAGGCTGTAGCTATGGAGGATGTAGCTATGGAGGCTGTAGCTGTGGAGGCTGTAGCTATGGAAGCTGTAGTTATGGAGGCTGTAGCTATGGAGGCTGTAGCTATGGAGGATGTAGTTATGGAGGCTGTAGCTATGGAGGCTGTAGCTATGGAGGCTGTAGCTATGGAGGCTGTAGCTATGGAGGCTGTAGTTATGGAGGCTGTAGCTATGGAGGCTGTAGCTATGGAGGCTGTAGTTATGGAGGCTGTAGCTATGGAGGATGTAGCTATGGAGGCTGTAGCTATGGAGGATGTAGTTATGGAGACTGTAGTTATGGAGACTGTAGCTTTGGAGGATGTAGTTATGGAGGCTGTAGTTATGGAGGCTGTAGCTATGGAGGATGTAGTTATGGAGGATGTAGTTATGGAGGCTGTAGCTATGGAGGATGTAGTTATGGAGGCTGTAGCTATGGAGGCTGTAGCTATGGAGGATGTAGTTATGGAGGCTGTAGCTATGGAGGCTGTAGCTATGGAGGATGTAGTTATGGAGGCTGTAGCTATGGAGGCTGTAGCTATGGAGGATGTAGTTATGGAGGCTGTAGCTATGGAGGCTGTAGCTATGGAGGATGTAGTTATGGAGGCTGTAGCTATGAAGGCTGTAGTTATGGAGGCTGTAGCTATGGAGGCTGTAGTTATGGAGGCTGTAGCTATGGAGGATGTAGTTATGGAGGATGTAGTTATGG
The DNA here is from genome assembly GCF_964276395.1 of Gasterosteus aculeatus. Lineage (NCBI taxonomy): Eukaryota > Metazoa > Chordata > Actinopteri > Perciformes > Gasterosteidae > Gasterosteus > Gasterosteus aculeatus. The sequence continues at coordinate 18,220,695 of NC_135705.1, forward strand.
AGGCTGTAGCTATGGAGGATGTAGTTATGGAGGCTGTAGCTATGGAGGATGTAGCTATGGAGACTGTAGTTATGGAGGCTGTAGCTATGGAGGCTGTAGTTATGGAGGCTGTAGCTATGGAGGCTGTAGTTATGGAGGCTGTAGCTATGGAGGCTGTAGCTATGGAGGATGTAGTTATGGAGGCTGTAGCTATTGAGGCTGTAGTTATGGAGGCTGTAGCTATGGAGGCTGTAGCTGTGGAGGCTGTAGCTGTGGAGGCTGTAGCTGTGGAGGATGTAGCTATGGAGGCTGTAGCTATGGAGGCTGTAGCTGTGGATGATGTAGCTGTGGAGGCTGTAGCTGTGGAGGCTGTAGTTATGGAGGCTGTAGCTATGGAGGATGTAGTTATGGAGGCTGTAGCTATGGAGGCTGTAGCTATGGAGGCTGTAGCTATGGAGGCTGTAGTTATGGAGGATGTAGCTATGGAGGCTGTAGCTATGGAGGATGTAGCTATGGAGGATGTAGCTATGGAGACTGTAGTTATGGAGGCTGTAGCTATGGAGGATGTAGTTATGGAGGATGTAGTTATGGAGGCTGTAGCTATGGAGGCTGTAGCTATGGAGGATGTAGTTATGGAGGCTGTAGCTATGGAGGCTGTAGCTATGGAGGCTGTAGCTATGGAGGATGTAGTTATGGAGGATGTAGTTATGGAGGCTGTAGCTATGGAGGCTGTAGCTATGGAGGATGTAGCTATGGAGGCTGTAGCTATTGAGGCTGTAGTTATGGAGGCTGTAGCTATGGAGGCTGTAGCTATGGAACTCAGAAAAGCCGCCCCTTACAAGCGCTGCCCGTCGGTGACCTCGTCTTTATTCATCTTTTCAAAGCTAAAAGACACAAGGCCAGCCTGTAGAACATTGGCATTCATTGCTTTTATGGAACTTGTGTGCGTAATCTTTTGACAGAATGTAAAAGATGTTTGAAGGACTGTTGGATTGTGTGGAGGAGGTCAGCTGGGGAATGAAAAGGAAGAAGTGAACCGTTATGTTTCATTTGGTTTCTCGCTTTTATCAGTTTTCTCATTTGCTTTTAACTTCACCATCAACTTGAAGGCTCTATGATTAATGACAACAAACATGTGATTTGTTGAATAGCTCAACTAGCCTAATCCTTCACTAAGAAATAAAGTGGACGTTATTCCATTATTTCGACCTTGGTGACGAGAGAGAGGACTACTTACGCTGTGAATTCAGCAAACACCTTTGAAACCCATTGAGCCATATTGTTTCTATTGTATAAATCTCTCCCTTTAATATCTTAGGTAAGACCGCATTTATCTTCCTTTGCTTCAGAGTGATGTTGGATTCAAGGTTTTTTTTGCATTGGTGATGAAGAATTTGAATTTGTCATTTCAATGTATTGGTTTGAGAGAAATACTGCCTGAAACGAACCCTGTAATAATAATAAATATATATATATAATAGTATTGCACCCTTAAATCAGTCTGCATTCTACAAAAATAAGATGCTTTCCTCAAAATGTCCAATAAATTTATGAGGGACACATTCGTAAATAATGGATTGAGGCTGCTGGTATCACCTTGAGTTGTGACCTCCAGCCATGCCATGTATAATATACTGTATACTTATATTTTTCAATATTTCTTTCAATCCCCCTGTGAAATGCACCCTCGCGGTTCCTCACAAGTTGCTAACCGTTAGCTTGCTTTAGCTGCTCAATGTCACTAAACTCTGTGTTCCATTGCAAAGCGGAGAAACCACACCGGCGTTTTTAGTCTCCTTGTTTTTTCATACCCACAATTTTACGCCATCCACAGCCGTGGACTATCCCATGCAGCTGCTGCAGAACTCTCACCCCGCCTCCGGCAAGAGGAGCGGCGGCTCCTTTCGTCAGGTAAACTAGAGTATACTCGTTGTGTGTCATCGATTTCATTGTTTGTCTCAATGTGACAAACCTGTTTCCCATATCCTTGTAAGACAGCCGTAGGTTACCGCCAACATTGTATGTCGACAAAGCATCTTAGAGTAAAATTGTTTATTCAATGTACACAGTGTGTATATACTATACACATATATGTTTTCACAGAGGATAAAGGAAGTGATTCCCTGCGGATAATGAACTACTCTGGTATTTGGGAGTTTGAAAAGGCTTTTCAAATACACCACACCCTCCGCTCAATGTGTGTGGTATATGTGTGTGTGTGTGTGTGTGTGTGTGTGTGTGTGTGTGTCTGGTGTGAGCTGTATTTGAGCGGGAGGTTCTCAAACCGAGAAAGACCAACACAGCTTAGACAAACAAAAGGAAAGATAGAATGAGGTGAACGCAAAGACAAAAGACCAGCGACGACACAAAGGTGTGACAGATGTGCTCCGACATGCTAAATCTGCAGCGCATAACCGGAATCCCTCGCCCCTTGGCATGCGCTCCCCGCCCCTGCTCACCTGCTCTCGCTGTGTGTGTGTGTGTGTGTGTGTGTGTGTGTTCAGGAAGCCAGTCAGCCCTTAAACCTGACCTCCAAGCAGAAGGGGCTGGAGCGAGGCAAAACACCCAGTCCGCACGGCATGGAGCTGGGACCGCTGGCGCTGTACGGGTCCTACAGGCCCCGGGACCTCCAGAGAGAGGTGTCCCGCAGCCCGCAGCGATCGGCCCTCAGTGAGTCGCGCATGTCGCATCGCCGCAGCTCCCCACAGATGCATGAATCCAACAAGTGTTTTTTGTTTGAACTTGGTTCCATGTAAGGCCTGTGACTTCTCAACTGGGCTCATGCACTCCCAATCCCCCACACTTAGAAAGAAAACGTCTATTTATAGTTGAAATTCGACCAACGACAGAACAGTTTGCTCATGCGTGATGTTTGTTCACAATATTTAGTCCAGTGTTAAACGTTGCAGCGCGGACACAGAACCAAGGGGCAGAGTATCAACATTGCGTTTAGTCACATTTAACTACACGCGTGAGCATTAATCACAATATTTTTACATAAGTACTGTACATGTCAAACAGCACACGTAAAGGCGGAAACTAATGCTGAAGCATTAGCACGACATCACAGCCATTTCCCTTTAAGCCATCATTAGCATCGTTACAGTAAACAGTAAAGTCTTTGACCTCGATCTAACAGGTTAGTCAACATACGCGACAACACCTGGTCATTAAACCCAATAAACACAACGAGCAATGCACCGCTGTTGTTCAAGTGTTCATCTGCCAAAAAAGAAACTGTTATCGATATCTTTTAATTTACGTACTTGTACTTGTTCATACTTAATAATACGGTTTTGCAAGAACCGCTTCACAATAAAGGACACAAAACACAAATGTATGTTTATAATTTACAAAATAAAAGCTTGTATTAAATGGTTTGTAGAAAGTATTCACCTTATTAACAAAACCTTTTGACAGTTTTTTACTTTGAGAAATAGTAGCTCATGTTCACAAATATTCTTTGAACCTTTCAATGCTCTGGAAATAAGTGAATTCAGGAAGCAATCCCCTAAATAGCTGAGAAGCTGAAGAGCTGCAGAAGCTCAGAAATAGTTACACCTGCAGTGTTACATTGACGGACGCAGCACATCGATGAGGCCTTGGGAACCAAATGGGCAAACGTTAAATATACAGCAGGAATCAAGGGTAGTATCGCTTTAAGAAAGAGGCGAGGTTCATTGTTTTCTGTCTTTCCCCTTCCTCCTTGACCTTTTGTTTTCCGTCTTCAGCTTTCCTCGGAGACGGCGATGTGGTCACCCAGGCCATCCACGACGCCCAGCAGCTCCTGAGGGGCCACAGCGCCTCCGGGCGAGAGAAGGACAGGGAGAGAGAGAGGGACGGTGGTGGGAAGATGGTGAGATGATGACCAATCGCCCACAAGTCCACACACACACACACACACACGGCCGCAAGGTTTCCGTTCAAAGTCCTCTTCATACACGCGCTGCTTTATGTAAATTATGTTGGCAAATTCACATTATTTTACATAAAAGTCAGAAAGACTTTTTCACTTCATCGGTGACTTTTCTCCACCATTCTTCTCTTTCTCTTTTCTCTGGTCGTCAGTGAAGAAATATTTTCTTTGTGTCTGAACACCTGTTGAATTTAAGCCCAGCATTCACTCGTTTTGCTCCGTTCTCCATCTCCACCAGCTCGTGAGGAAAACGTAAGTCACTTCTTTAGCTGCTAGATGAACTCTGCTGATGCCAAAATCACCGCTTGGATTGTTGATTGCAGTTGAAGTCATTGGCGTTGATCGCGGTTACCTCTTATTTATTACTATTCCTATTAGCTGTTGAGTGTTTGATCACCAATGAAATGTTGAGGACGAAACCGGCCTCTAGTGGCCGGGATATTGCAAAAGAGGAAGTCAGGCGACAAAGTCCGTAACGGGACTTTCACCCGGGGGAGCGCCGGTGGTGTCCTGCCTGAAACCTGAAACTCTTATTTTGAGTCGTATTTGCGTACCTAACTATCGTAACATCGTTTTCTAATTTCAAGCCAGGAATCATTTCCTAAACTGTGTCTGAAGCATTACAAAAACCAAGTGATGACATCACAAATAACGTCCGTGAGCTGCGAGAGGCAAACAAAGAAGAGCGTTTCTGACCCACAAAACCTCACTTCACTTCTACTTTTAACCCGCAGAGTCTAAAGCCGTTTTGACTCATTTAATTATCCTGTGATTGTACAGAAGAGGTCAGAGTATCTTTTCAAGCCGTGATGTAATCATTACGAGGAAACGGAGGGGTCCGGTCAGCGGTCAGACTCGGGTTTAGGGTTACAGGATCTGGAGCCTCGCACAGAAGCCCATTGTAACAGCTCCGCGGTATCCGAGTGTGGCCTTCTGGAGAATAAACAGACAAAGACAAAGAAGTTATGTGTCTGTTGTTTCTATTTTTAGTGATTGAAAAGGGGCCTTGATTCAGTGTCCCCTGACAAAGACGGGATCCGCCGCTCTCCCTCTTTTGTGCGCGTGCAGTCGTGTGCGACGGCGAAATAGCACACGGCGACTTCAGTACGGAGCAAAAACGCAAGCGCCGCTTTCGGGGAGGACCGCACATCCTGCATCGGATCCGGAAGCCCCGTGCCATTATTTTTGTTTTGGTTCTTGGTAAAAAAAAAAAAAAAAAAAGTTTCCTATTCTAGTCTTGTGGTCCTCCGTTGTCCCGAGTGGAAGCTTTGGTGTGAGCCTTGTGCCAGGCAGGGCAGCAGCTGTCGCAGCCTCACAATAACCACAAAAGCCTCAGTGTGGCATTGACTGAGCCACCTGCCCGCTCTCTCTTTGTCCGCGGTAACACTGTACCCTGTAGCTCTCCTCCATTATCCCCACTCCCATCTCGCCGCCGCTTCAACACCAATACCAATGAGTGACCTATTTTGGTATTGCACTCCAGCGAATGGGAGATCCGTCGTGTTTTACAGCGTGGGAGGAGGGGGGGGGGGGGGGGGGGGGGATGATGGATACGCCGACGGGGTGGTGGTTTACATTCCCAACTTTCTCCTCCCCTTCACCTCTCGTCCCTCACACAATAAACACCATTCTTCTTCCCCTTCCTTTGCATTTACTGCTCTGCATTTAAACAGCAGCTGATATGGTGAGAGCGCAGCGCCTTTACCTTAAATAGCGCTCTGCGCTTTGAACGCGCCCCCCCCCGGAGCCCGCCGTCCGCTCGGTGCCAAGCGGCCTTGCCGGTGCTGGATGCGCGCGTGACGTCATCCGTCTCTGTGCTTCTTTGTGTCCTCAGGAGTATAAAGAGTCCCCCCGCAGCGAGAGGACCTGCCACTCCGAGCGAGGTGAGGACCACCTGAGCAGTGACTCCGAGGGTAGGTGTCCCCGCAGGAGCCGGTGTGTTAGCGACGAGGGGCCCCCGACAGATTCACCTCTAATCACATCTTTCTCCAACGCTCGAACATATGAACGTAGTTACGCACTCACCTAGTAACATTTGTTATCCCGTTATTTATGCAGGTAGTTACTTACTAACTTAGTTACGTAGTAGCATACTAACTGCATAGTTATGTAGTTACTTTGTAGATACATCCGTACTAACATAGCAACTAACACATTTGCTTTCATATGTGCTAATTCAGGTTCATACGTTTTCTATATCCAAAATCCCCAAATTTGCATCAGGAGTTTCAGTATCAGTACACACACAACATCCTCTGTCCCGGGACTCCCACATCGGCACGCGTCGTGATTACTAGGACGACGAGAACAAACGTAAACAGGAGTTGTAATAAGTTCCTTGCGCAGACGACAGGTTAAAAGGTACCAACAGGAATGAAGGGGGGGGGGGGGGCTTGGTTTTACATCATAAAAGCAGCAGTTTGGCAGCGGACTTGTGACTGTAGCCCTTTTTTCCCCTGCAGGTGCGCTGCCCGTCTCGGGCCCAGGCAGCTACGTTGAGGTCCGGCCTCCTCCCTCCTCGGGCCACATCAAGAGGCCCATGAATGCCTTCATGGTTTGGGCCAAGGACGAGCGCAGGAGGATCCTGCAGGCCTTCCCCGACATGCACAACTCCTCCATCAGCAAGATCCTGGGTGAGCCGCTGAGGTCATGGGAGGTCACCAGCAGCCACCTGCTTGACCCACCGGACACACACACACACACACACACACACGTACTGGCCCGAATCCGCTTCCTTGGACCAAACATTTACATTCCATTCCACTATTGTGCTGAGCTTGTTGTTGTTGGGAGCAACAACCCTTCACACAGACACACAAAGAATCTGGACTAATTACACAAGTGTACTGCTAATCATTGTAAAGATGCTTCATCTCAATCTACATCTGCTGTATGTGTGCAGCACACCTTCAACTCAACCAATCACATCTTCTGAGATTCACCCTCATTTGCCAAGACAAAATCATAACAAGGCAACGTATGAAGTTGCCACAATTGCTGGGTAATTATTTTTGCCAGTATTATAATGGTTTAATATATAATCCTTATAACACATTACAATGTCATCATAAGCAGCTCTAAGTGGTCTGGTTGTGTGGACCAGGATCACCAGGAACATTAATGAAAATGTAGCGGCTGTTAGAAAATACACATTTTAATGTAACATTCTAAAGGTTTCAGACTAGATAATAATAAAAATGTTTGACTGACTGTGTGCACTCTCACAGCCCACAGACGGTGGTTAATAATAACCTATAGCCTGTATCTAACAACACGTCGCTGTTACGCTGACGGGCTGGAAACGAAATAAGTGAATAACTCATTTAGTGACTCAATGCTAGAACCCACCTCCTCCACCCTGCACCCCCGCTGTCCTACACCCGCCCCTCTAATGCGTCTGGGCCCTCAGGCTCGCGGTGGAAGGGCATGTCCAACCAGGAGAAGCAGCCCTACTACGAGGAGCAGGCCAGGCTGAGCCGACAGCACCTGGAGCGCTACCCCGACTACAAGTACAAGCCGCGGCCCAAGCGCACGTGCATCGTGGAGGGCCGCAGGCTGCGCGTGGGCGAGTACAAGGCCATGATGAAGAACCGCCGGCAGGAGCAGAGGGCCACCTACACGCACAGGTACGATGAACGCAGGCCGCCTGAGTCCGCGGCAGATCCCCCAGGCGGCTTATTTCCGGGCGGTGCGTCCGTGCCGATGAGCGGCGCCCCTCGCCGTTGTTCCCCTGCTAATTGGCTAACTCGCTAGTTGGAGCCGCTACGAGTGATTTGTTCTTACTGATATTCGTCTGCAGCGTTTTTTTTCCCTTTGCGTCACGGATAAATGTACAGCGTCTTTTAGACTGCTGAATGAATCCTTCATGACGGCCTTGGCCTTCCTTTATGATTTATTTTATTTAAAAGAAATCATAAAGTTATATATATATAAATAAATATTATATATAACACTTTTTTATTACCCATGAGCCTCGGGTACCAAGAGATTCAACCCTAAAGCCAAACTAAGCACCGCCCAGCGAGTCTGTCGCTCTGACAAACACACAAATGCCTTACACCCGTGTCCCCCCCCCCTACCCTCCCCCCCCTCCAGTCAAACAGAACCACAGCAGCTGCACTACCCGCACGCCAACGACCAGTACCCGGGCGGCGCCGGCGCGGTCTCCGTGGCGACCGTGCCCTTTCACCCGGCGCTGCTGGAGCACTACCTGCCGCAGGTCCCCCCTGCACTGCGTCGGGTGGAGGGCCAAGCCACGCCCACTTCCCTGCCCCGGGAGAGGGAGCGCGAGAGGGAGCGCGAGAGGGAGCGCGAGAGGGAGAGGGAGAGGGAGCGCCCCCCGTACAGCGAAGGAGAGGAGAGCGACAGGGGAGAGAGGAGCGAGGGGGAGCTGGTGCTTCTGACGGACTGAAGGGGGGGGGGGGAAGAATGGAAGGGAGGGGTGAGAGGGAAATGGTGCCCCTTAATTGATTGACAGTCAGATGAAAAAGATGGAGGATGGATGGATGGAGGGCGGGCAGGTGGGGGTCTGGCGATCAGAGTTCAGAGGTGCACGTAGTCACTTGTACATTAGTCGTTTTCAGTGAAACGCTGCCCTTCACACACACACACACACACACACACACACACACACACACACACACACACACACACACACAGATAGATCCCTTGTCTCACTCGTTTCCCTTCAGACATTTCACCAGCGACTTTGCGTAGAATACAAAACGTTTTATGGTTCAATCCCTCATGATTGGAGTTCTGCCCCCCACGTCTTGGCACCACGTCGTGGTGTCGGGGAGGCGCCGTTTAAACCTGTTGGACCAGCTGGAGCAGCGGGTCATCGGCGTGCCGGCACTGCTCCCTGCTGGCAATGAAAACACCCGGAGGATGAGGCTTCCGCGCAGCTTTCTTTAACACGAGGTTTCATGGAAGTTGTCGCGTTGCTGCACATTTCAGCAATTCAGTGTTGCATTTTTTTCCTTATTAAAAAAAAATGGTAAAACTGAAGCCAGACTTTTATACCGCGGTACGGTTAAAGCTCCACAAACACTGGATGCTAAACTTCCCATAATGCAACTTTACACTGTGCTACATTTCACCCTCCATTGCTTGTGTTTTTTATATGCCCACTTCTCACCCCTGTTTTTCTGGCTCAGATCTATATTATAAAAAAGTTTGTAATCTCTAGCATCAAGTGAGATAATCCCCTGATGACCTCATTGGGGTCACTTTTCAGACTTTGAGAGCGATCCCGACAGAGAGACAGAAGACATTAAACAGATGTTTTCAGCTAGTTCTCCTTATGACAGTTGAATTTGCCTTATTTCATTGTTCCTCCAACGAAATCATTTTTACGAAGATGTTCACACTGAATCAACGATCTCCCACATCCGCTGTTCTGTTGAGCCGTGCTGTATATGCTGTATTTTTGTGTCTCATCAGTTTCTTCTGCACAACTCGTGGGTTCACCTCAAACACACCCCAATTCTTTATTTTTTATTTTTTATACCTCCATGTTTGCTACTTTGTGTGTTAATTGATTTTTTAAATTCATTTTACTAGCGTGCCAGACCTTGTTTCGAGATGTTGACATTCTGATGTTTCTCTCAAATTTCCTGAAGCTGCACTGGAATTATTTTCATATTTGAAAGGTGATTTTTACTCATCTTTTATTTTCCCGTTCCTCATCCATCGAGACAAAACGATCCCAAATTCCATGTGACAATGGCTGCTACAGAGATATGGAGAAGGTCAACCAACGGTTATGAGCTGCTGACCGCGCTGCCCATAAAACAACGGTTTTGGCTTGAAAGAACCACTGGAGAAACCAAAACCATCCACGAGTTGAAAATGCTCGGTCACGTGACTCACCGGGCTTCCAATTAGTGCCCGGAATTGGAAATCCGTAAAGCAAATCGACCACGACTGTTCTAATGTTTATATAGAACACGGACATGTGTATGTAGACATCGCTGTTTGGTAGTTTTAAGTGACTTCTACGTCGCAAAGTTCCCCCGACTTCCCTCTCCCACATCCAATCAATCACAATCAATCAACAGGGACACAAAATACAACAGAACCCTTCTCCGTGTTCTCGTTCATTGGTAAGCTGTTTCGGAGATGCATTCTTAATCTTTAAAGTTCATATTCCAACTCCATCGCCGACATCCACAACCGTGACACAAAATGTCAACTCAACCAACAACGGATGATATTCAAAGCAATCAGTTTGGAAGCCTTTCTCCCGTCAATGGCGCAGCGTTTAATGTGATGGCCGTAAGAAAACAAAGGCTGTCCTTGCCTCCCCGTTACGTGTTGCCAACCTCATCCAGTTTGGATAATTAGCTCAATCTATTCTCTAAACCGACTAATGACATCCTCCATCGTGCTGCAACGCTCGTGTCATTCAGGTTTGGCGATAAGAGCGTTAGCACTTAGCATAAGCTACTGCGCGTAGCGTATGCTAATATATTACCATTGGCTTTTTTGGAGGCCGTGGCCAGCACTTCTGATGCTCACAGACAGTTTTGGAGTCACTCGATAACCACGTCGACCAATTTGACCGTTTAGCAAAAGCTCAGCGCTCCCGAGTGACAATAGGAACGATGCACCTGCAGCTCAATGGGGACAAAATCCAAACGGCTGTTAAAAAGACCCATTTCAGACATAGCGGCTCAGGCCTTGTCCCAAACAACCGGGTCAGGACCGCGTGGAGATGACGGCTTTTTGTGCACTGAGGTGAATATCAGAGGAAAATGTTTCTTATTTTAGCGGAGACGTGGTGAGGAGTCACCTGTCGATGCCCCTGCTGATGTAAATATAGAAAGAGACTTTATTTTGTTTATAAGAGCCTGTGTAATTTAAAGGTGTGTGTTTCTCTATGTTTTCAGAGTTTTGTGTTGGTTTTTTTCTTGAAAATAAATAAATTGGTTGTGTTAATTGTCTCTGGTATGATTTGTGTTGGAACAACATCTCAGCTGCTTAATTAGCATGTAGTGTAAACTGATTACGGGGTCGCGGGATTTATCTGGCCAGGCTGCCTCCTGGTGTTGACTGAGTCGTCCATTCCGGCACATGCTGAAATACTGTCTGCATGACGAGAGGAAAGTCATTTTGGTTTACGTTTGATCTTCCTAAAGGTGCGTATAAGCAATACAGTGAACAGTACCAAAAGGCACAGTCCCACGGAACGTTTATCAGTCACATTTCTCTCCGCTCTCTGTGTCTCTGTGTGATGCTCTCAGTGCGGTTTTGTCCTTATGCAGCCGCCTCCAAAACCACGAGGACCCGTTCGCCCTCCCGACCACGTTTTGTCCTCGTCAAACAGCGTGGTTAATATCGGCCGTGTCTCAGGCTGCATCATGCGTGCCGTTTTTCTTCATGAATTGATCTTCAGCTTAGGTATCAAACCTACTTGCTTAAATTAAAATAGTTTGGCTTCGTTATAGAATTATTTTTATCCAAAAATGTGTTTTCTCATTCAAATATATAGTGCTTTAGGGATGATGTAGTTTCGTGGGCCAAGGTGGAAGTCACTACCACGGTTACCTCAACAAATATGTTTTCCATGCAGATAAACTGATGTTCTGACACCACATCCATCTTCAGGAATTAACACCTCTTACATATTTTAGGGATGAATGCAATCCGCAGAACCTGCTGATGTGTTTCTCTTTTAATGTATTGATTGTTTTATATCTTGAATGAAAGCTGCTTTGCTATAAACAGTCTATTAACCATTAGAAGCCGTGTGTGTGTGTGTGTGTGACAGCGCAGAACAGATGTGAGTCACCAGCTCACGAGTGTGTGTTTGCAGGACGTCCACCAGCGCATGTCCCCTCCTTCCTTCGTCCCGTTGAGTCACCCGATCCAACAGCACACAAAAAGGAGGCCACGAAAACAGAATTCACAGAATCCCAGAACTTTCTGAGAGCACATCAATCAAAAGCCCAGAGACCATTTATTTAGTACTCTACTCTTTATTACTTACTGACAACTGTTAAATAATTCCTCTCGCCACTCTTACAGAGAAGAGGAGGACTGTACAGTGAGCGTTTCACAGTATTTCTTACAGTATTTACAAGCCTCTCCTTTAGCAGTTGATGAGCACATTTACAAAGTCACATCTGGGAGCGGAGTGCTGCGTCCCTTTAGACGGCGCTACAAAAAGTCAATATCGGCATACAAAGGAAGGAGCGGTTTTCTGTACAGTGATTTTTAAAATGACGTTAGTACACACGCACATAGTTAATCTCAAATGAACTGCAATGCAAACCCTCTGAAGCTTTTGGTGTGATTAGAAAATATTGATAGAACAAAAAATAAAAAAAGTGCGAAATGCAGCGATAGATGCAGTCAATAAATAAACCCTGTTTAAGAAACCGCTTTAGAACCACACGGTCCGTTGGCGGGATTTGCAGAGGTTCTAATTCATTAATATATATTTCAATCAACACGATATCTGTTTTTTTGGGATTATTCTGCGTTTGTTAGCACACTGAATACCATATTTTGTCCAAATCGGTTTTGAATACAGCTAAAAGCTCCCACTCTGATTCAGTCGTTGTCCAGGTGTGTGTGTGTGTGTGTGTGTGTGTGTGTTACATCTTGATGCCTACTGCACATTTGCCGCAGGTTCGTTGATTCATCTAGTGCAGTGAAGTGGGCGTGTACTCTGTGACATCACATGTCAGAAACACTGCTCTTAAACCCGGTGGTGTCATTATTTAAAGACACGTTAATCATTCTGAGAAGGAGCCACGGTGCCTTCAACACTCCGTGTGGTCACCGGCGTCCACGCGGTTCTCGGTGCGAGGATAAGGTCACTTTAAAGTTTTTACGCACTGTGTTACGAGATGATTTGGCTACCAAACGTGCGATATTAACGTAACACCGTGGGAAGGACGAGCAATGGGGCAAAGGGCTGTTACAGTAGCATCCATCTTCTGGGAGAAGAACAACCTCCATTCTGTGTGGAATGTTTTCAGCTCAACACCACAGCGAGAGCTGACCCGTCAAAGAAGGCCCGTGCCAGGCATTGAGGTCCACTCGGGGTCAGGGTCATCGGTGAGGTGGATGGAGAAGGTCATTGAGTGCAAACTGTCCTTTTAACTGTCCCGGCTGAATTCCTACCAGGCGAACAGGATTGTGTGTTCAAGCAGCAGGTTTTCTAATTTGGCTTTTGTCTGAAAATCTAAGAAGATTAACTTAGGGGGCCTCTTGATAAAATCGCACCACTAATGCAGGAGAACATGAGTCATCACATGCGTACCACTTCTGCCAGGCTCCACCCCCTTTCTCCGGCCCGCCGCGCTCGCTCTGCTGCTGCGGCTCACACAGTGAATTATTAAGCCCATCTGTTACATGAGACGAGCGGCGGGGGACAAAAGGTCAGGGCTGGGCGTGTCTGAGGGGGGCGGAGACCCCCACCCCCCCGCGGCGGCGATTTGGAGCCCGGCCTGGAGGGGAGGATACGAGCCGCCGCATGAATGAATGCGTTCTGTTAATGAGAGCAGTCCAATCGGATGGAGACTCGTGTGTTCGGGATCTTTGGGAGGCCAGTCGGACCGACTGGTCAGCGTGAAGGTGTCCAACAGTCCAAGGACGACTATGGACGCTCTCAGCCCAATTTAAGGCAAGCAGAATAAAAAGGGTGCTTGTTAAAAAAAAGGGGCACGTCATCTCAAACGTCACTGTCGGACGCTCAGAGCATCGGACGTAGTGGAGAAGGAGACGGTCCGGGGGGGGTGGGGGGGGTTTTAATGGACCAGTAAATCAAAGTCCTTTTTACCAGTGACGTCATCCAGTCACAAAGCTCTGCATCCGAAGCTCAACTCACAACCTGCTGCCTGCTGCACACGCTCCATCTGACCCCGAGAAATGTCCCATTACAGGACGCAAGGTGCCACTGAGCAGCTCAACGCGTAAAAAACAATCTGAGGGGAGCGAGCAGCGCGAGGAGGGCCTAAGGGGAGGAGGTGTGGGGCGGGCGGGGGGAGGGGGCGGGAGGTCCGTGACGGAGGCCGTGATTTTCCGACTGTCTTGCAACGTCCAAATGGAAAGTTAAACGGAACCATAAAAGTCAAGCGGGTGGAAAACACACACACACACACACACACACACACACACACACACACACACAGTTCAGAGTGGCGTTACACCGGCTCCCCTCTTCTTCTCTTTTACCCAGCAGCCACCTCTGCTCTCCTGCTGCGTATCACTTCAACGTGCAACGAAGCAACGTTCGCTGCAGCCACCTGAGATGTTAAATGATCCGTCTTTACACGAATAAATCAATAGCACACTGAGCTACTCTCCTTGAAGAGCTGTCCTCGTCCTCCGGGAGCTTCTGTCCGCTCGCACACACACAAGTTAGTTTCACATTCCATCTAGCAGCAGTTTGCTGGGAGTGACTACAAGAGGAACTGATGTCAACAGAGAATCATCGAGAGGAAATCCCCCCCCCCCCCGCGGTTTGATGCACAGGTGATTTCTGGAAATTGCTGAGCAGAAAAACTGCAGCAACAAGCAATTAGCATCAAATATGAAAGAAGTAATTTTTAAAAAGCTTTAAAATATCTGCAGACGGGAAATGCTCATCACACACAGCAGGTCACGAGGCCACGGCACCGAGCACACACACACACACACCAGACTCTCCTTCAAGTCTCTCGCCCCACTTTTCTCCTTCATTACCGGCGTATCGCGCACCCTGAATGTCTACGCCTGGTTCGGCTGCACCAAAGAGGGACTGCAAGATGCCAGTGGATATTATAGGCAAGACACACACACACACACACACACACAGACACACACACACACACACACACACACAGACAATCTACGCCTGAGCTGCGCCAGACGAGGAGCTAAGTTGCAGCAACGAAGAATCGGCGGCTCCGAGACGCCGGTGTGCAACGAGCAGAGTTCCCATCGTAGAAAGAAAAAAGAAATCCGGTTCCACCTTCCGGTCTTCGCTGCATCTCCTCATTGTGGGATCTGCAGGGCCATGGCGGCGGGTTTGGTCTCAAAGTACCGGTTGAACCGTAGCACAGCGTACCTGAGCGACAGAAGAGCAGAGACACGTCCAACGTTCAGCCGTTGGTAAACTGGTAAACGTCGTCTTTAGATCAAGTTGATTTATTTGTCCCCTTTTTATTACAGCCAACACCTGGGAGCGCCCATGCAGTGTCCCCCCACGCACACATTGTACCAATCAAATTACAGTAGCAATGTTGTATAAAGTTCACACTTTCTGTAGGGAACAGAGGAAGATAAAGAAAAACAAGATCTTAATAAAGGCAATGAGGTCTTCTATGAAACACTTGAGTGGGTGAAGAACTCGATCCGTTCTGCACGACGGTAAGTTTCAATCGCACTGGCAGACACGTAACCGTAGCAACGGCAGCTTAGTGTACACCGTTAGTAGAGTTAGATGCCACTGGGGGCTGCACAGCAGCGATAGACACTGCGGATACGGTGCGTTTCAGGTGAGATTTGTAGAAAACGTCCCAGACGGACGAGTCAAAAAATGATAAAGCCGCGTTGAAGTTATTAATAACTTAGACACGAAACATGTCTAACAAACAGTAGCGCACGCACTACCTGACAGTAGACGATAATGGCGGTAGTTCAGGGGGATGATCCGTACCTATCTCTGCTGATTGGCTCTCAGAACAACTCGGGTGGAGGAAAAAAAATAACCTGACATAAACAAAAAGTCAAAAATAATCGATATTCACTGGAGCACCAGCCTTTTCTCAGTGAGGGTTTGCGTCCATGCTCTGCCTGAGGTCTACCGCCTCTCTGTGAATTCCTCTAAGACAGTCTGACCACACACACACACACACACACACACACACACACACACACACACACTTACCCCAGGAAGTCAAAGTCGATGGTGGAGTATTTGGCCTGGATCAGCGCCCAGAAGCCCCAAAAGAAGTGAGAAGCCTTGAGAGAGACAATAATCACAGATCAGGGGATGTAAAGTAATACGTAATACACGTGTGTGTGTGTGTGTGTGTGTGTGTGTGTGTGCGCGCGTCCTCACCAGGGCGAACTTATTGACCTGCACGTAGAGCGTCTCCAGCTCCCGCGCGCTGACCTCCTCGCCTTTCTGGCTGAATAGCTTGTACGCCTGCAGGTAGACTCGGAGCCAGTCCATCTGCATCTCCCGGCTCGGGTACAGCCCGTAGTCCAGCTCCGCCATTCCTGAGCACGCACAGGGGCATGAGGAGCTGCGCACGGGCAAACGCTGAGAACGAAAAGGAGAATCCCGCCTGGGCTCCTACAAACCTGCGAACTCGTTGAAGTGGTTGCCGATGTCAAAGGCCTGGTAGTTGTAGCTGGAGTACTCGTAGTCGATGAAGCGGACGTGACCTGAGAGACAAACAGGAGGCCTGGTGAGGGGGAGGGGCCTGTGGCCTGTTCGTGTCGTCTCGCTAAACAGACTTAGCTTTAGTATTCATTGCTTTAACCTCCTGGAGTCCTCAGGCCTCTTATTGTAAGATATATTATATTTCTGTTCCATGTCGAACCATGTAGACCTTCTACCGGCTTCTACCTGATCATACTGGGAAATGCACCCATTTTAGGAACATAACTTACTGATCTCACATTGTATACATGCATTGTTAAATGGCTAAATGGCTTAAATTCAAACTTCTTTTCTTCAAAAACCCTCAAATGAAGAGAACTCCGCGGCGCGTACCGTCTTTCTCGTTGTGGATGATGTTCTTGCAGAGCAGGTCGTTGTGGCAGAGCACCACGGGGGAGCCCAGGGTGGAGAGGTGCTCCTTCATCCACGCCATCTCCTGCTCCAGCACCGCCTTGCTGGGAACCTCCTGCTGGATTCTGGACCCAAAACACACGGATAGAAGTGAGCTTTATCCGTGCATCCATCCGAGGACACACGTGAAGGGAAAGCTAAATAAAATGAGTTTTCAGGCGAATGATTAGCGGTTTGTTTACTTTATGGACATATGGCCCCCGCGTGTGACGTGCGTTTGGCCCCCGGATGGAGAAAGGGTTAAGTGGCTGCGCTCACGTCTCAGCTGACCAGACTGCCGTGCAGCGGAGACATCTGTGCCAACTGTAATGAGCTTATGGGGCTTAATCTAAAGTCAGCCTGGCGGGAAGGCAGAGTAACACACGCAGCCAATAAACAGGCCCGACGCGCGTGCAAAGAAACGCGACAAGCGTGTGCCGTCGTGGACCAGGTCGCTGCGGCCGTCTGCGTAACCAAGGAGGAGAGCTGGGTGCCCCGATGCAGCGAGCTGAGCAAACATCGGCCGGCCCGCTGCATGCCTCGGCCTCCACCATCCTGTCCGCTGTTATTGTTCCAGTTATATAAGCCACACGCTGGACTTAATCTAATCACCAGAACAAAGATATCAGCTGGGACCGGGCTGCCGGCCAGGTTACGAAACGCTCCACCTCGGCCGGCTCCGGGGGTCCCACCGGCAAGACGGGTCGGACTGAACTCCTCCTCTTCTTCTTTCCCAGAAGAATGCATGCGTTCGCAACGAGGGGGGGGACAATTGTACACGTGAAAGAATACTTGAAGAAAGTCATGTTGAAGAAAACCTGACTTTCTTGGGAGGTGGGGGTGGCGCATGGGGAGGGAGGGGGAAAAAGCAGATCAAGTTGTGTGTCTCACCTGACGTTGGATGCTTGGTCGGTGAACTCCGTGGCCACGAGGGAGAAGTACCTGCGCATCTTGATCCAGAGGTTGGGTTTGGGGATGCAGCCGTTGTGTGCGTGGATGGCGTGGATACGCGCCATCTCCCCGGCTATCAGCCTGAGGGGGGGGGGGGGGGGGGGGTACAGGAGAACGAGGTCATCGCTGGGACCAGACTTAAGACCAACACAGGATAGCCAGTGGGTACTGCGGCAGCAGAGTAGTTAGTGTCAACATCCTGAGCAACAATGGCCGATGCTACCCCCCCCCCCCCCCCAGCTAAAGTCTAAATGCGAGACGCTGCGTAACTCCACCTGCGCAAGGAGGGATCCCGGACGTCCTGCGTCCCGAGAGCGTCCCCCTGCATGAACTCGTAGCAGATGCCGTTCAGAAAGGTGCAGTAGAGGCGAGGGGCACAACCGTTGGCGTGCAGCACCTAGAGGCACGAAACAAGAACAAAGTATCAGACGGGAGGAACCATTCAGAGGCGCTTTGCATTCCTGCAGCAGAGCGCGATCCTTCACGCTACCTGAAAGCTTTTCAGCTCGTTGTCTCGGTCCACAATCAGCTCGGTCTTGTGGCCGTACACCCGGACCAGCACCACGTCCTCTGGACTGTCCTCCACGTAGCAGCCCACCAGCTTGTTGGTGGTGCCGTCGGTGAAGAGCTGGAGGAGGAGGAGGAGAAAGCGTGAGAGGAGCCGTCTTCAATTGGTCCTCTGATGCCACGTCTTCTCCTCAGCGCGCAGATCAGACAAATGTCCTCACGCTGTGGGACACCTAACGGAACACCTGAGCCGTCGGGACCACGCAGCGCTGCATCCATGCGAAGCAGTTTTCCTTTCATCCTTAGGATTTGTTTCATGCAATTAAAAACGCATGTTATTTGACATTTGATGGTATTAATATTATTTATTAACTAGAGGTTCCCTCTGCCCTTATAGCACACACAGAACCCCTCCCACTCATCTGCAGGGGGGTGTCCGACGCGTCAACAAGTCAAGTCAAACGTCTCTTTCAAAAAAGAAGCGCAAGCTAAAAAAAACCCACCTTTGTGTCTAAAGCTCAGCCATTAAATATCCGCGTGACAAACATCACTGCAGAGGACCGTCCCCCTGCAGCCGGGACAATAACAACATACACGCCGCCCGCCCGCGCAGCCCAGACGCTCACTCACACATATCTGGCATTCCACGCGTGGTTGACCACAAAGATGGGCGCGCAGGCATCCCTGTTATGGCTACACGCGCCCCATCGACCGCCACATGACATGATCCCTCCTCGCCACCGCACAATGCGCCGCTAAGGCCGCCGATCAATACGTGGACGGGCGGGGTTAAGCTTATGCCCAGACGGAGGTAAACAGTCGGCCGATTGGGCCAACGCTTCATTCTTTAGCGGCTCTTCCTCTCGCCGCCGGGCCGCTGGGGCCCCTGAGGCACGGCGGGCGCGAGGACGCCGTCGCTCTGTTGCCGTTGGCGCGCTCTGCTGTTTTCTTGACCTGAGACAGAGAGCGGTGTGTTCAGTGACGGTCTTCCTGCCCAGGTGGCAGGGTGGTGGTGGTGGTGGAGGGAATCAGGGGTTTCCCCATAAAAACAGCCCGCCCCAATTTAACCCAATAACACATTTTTGTTTCACATCATCTCCTAAATCTCCTCACTCCTTTCCTCGCCCTGACCTTGAGTGAACATGTCGACGATTGTGCAGCTGCTCCGTAACTGTGATAGTTTGCGCCAGTGATGTTTTCATAGTGACTTAAACTCTGTGTGTGTGTGTGTGTGTGTGTGTGTGTGTGTGTGTTTGTTTGCCCAATAGACGTTTTCTACATTTGTTGATGCACAGCAGGGAGAACAAGTATTTGATACACTGCAGAGTTTGCAGGTTTTCCCTCCTGCAAAGCATGTGGGAGTCATAGTAATTTGTACCCTACTTTTCAACTGTGAGCGACGGAATCTAAAACAAATCCGGAAAATCTCATCCGGACCTTTGACACCTCAGTCATTCTGCTGGCTTCATTCAGGAATCATTCATTTGGGTGATGTGGTCCTCTACAAAACATCTCCAGCAGCCCATAAAGTGACGTTACATCACCAGTCCGCCATCACAGAACATGGGAAGTGAGTCCATCCACGTCACAACCAAATTATCCAAATTTGTGACGCCCTGTTATCGCTGCCGTATTGATTTATTACATGTGGAGTTTATGCAAACTAATCGTGCTCTTTAATATTAAACGGAAGGGATGAAATGATCAAGTGAATGAGCTACTTTGGGGAAAAAGATTTGGATCAGAATCAGGGGGCAACTAAAGCCTTTTAGCCATCATTTTAAGGAATATTTATTATTATATAATATGTTAATAATAAATTACAAGTAGTATAGGTTTTGCACTGTTTTCTTTGCTAAGCTAGTAAAGTCGCTAGTATGAAGGTCCAACAATTATTTGTTTAAATATTTTAAATGCATATTTCATACAATTGCATGGAGAGTATAATCCATTTCATGTGTCTTTTTCACACAGAGAAATGAAGGTTACATGTAAAGAAATAGTACATGCATGTCCAGTGAAGTGGCCTCTATATAAATGGATGTTAAAACATAGTAATGGACTTAACACCGAGCCAATGTCCTCCTGTCATTTTTGCAGAAGTGTAAAAGCTGCTGTGAACTGACGCCAAGTTGCACTGCCGGCCGACACGAACCGCGTCTCCGTCCGACACCGACCCGCCTGACAGAGACAGCGGGCGGGCGGAACAGAGAAGCGGGACTACGGTCTCCGCGAGGTCTTCCCGCCGCACCGCCGCGTCGCACCGGCAGCCCGAGCGTCGCGTCGCCCGCACGGCGCCGCCCGTGACTCGGCTCTCGCGCTGTGGTTTTTGGCGAGTCGTCCGCTGGTAGCCGGCGGGTGGTGGTGGTGGTGGTGGTGGTGTTTCCGCGGCCCTCCTCCCGGCGGCGCCCTCTGACGCCGCGGAGCTGTCAACCCGAAGCTAGCCTAGCATGCTACGCGCGGCTAGCCGCGCCCGGTGACGTTACCTTGGTCTTGACGTCGCTCGTGTCCCACGCCGGCCTCAGCACCTTGATGAGCTTCATCGCTCCCGCCGTCACGTCGTGCTCGTCCACAAAAATGGGGATTTTTCTAATGAGCGGAGACCCAACAGGCACGTGTATCTGCGTCTCCATCCCGCAGCCGCTCCTCTTCGACGTGAACCTGCGAGCCCTTCGCGAATACTTCTAGAAAACGCAGCATGCGAGTGCTGCTTCGCTTTATAGAGTCGCGTGAATGCTGATGCGTTTGGCTGAAAGCGTGAAGTTCGGCTGGGTGGATGTATCTCGCTCGGTGGTTGCGGGCCGGTTCGGTGAAGCTGCCGCTGTGGAGGCTCGTCGCCGGGTTTCTTGGGGGCAGTCAGCCGGCTGGACCGTCTCCCCTACTTGGCTCCGCCCCCCCCGGGATCATCCGATGGTGGAGGCGCACCGCGGCCGAGCGCGTGCTTTCCTCCGAGTCTGCACGAGTGGAGCCGGAATCAGCCGAATACGAT
The DNA here is from genome assembly GCF_964276395.1 of Gasterosteus aculeatus. Classification (NCBI taxonomy): domain Eukaryota; kingdom Metazoa; phylum Chordata; class Actinopteri; order Perciformes; family Gasterosteidae; genus Gasterosteus; species Gasterosteus aculeatus. The sequence goes on from NC_135705.1 coordinate 18,241,809, forward strand.
GTAGCGTGACATGGGTCATAACGTTAATGCTCTTCCAGGGGGACCTTGTATTTATTTTTTTATTTATTTCAGAAGAATAAAGGAGTATTAAGTTTCCTATATCATAACGATTAAGTAATGTATTTAGAATTTAGCTGTGTTTAATTAACAGCTTCTCTTTATAAATACACTATATTTATTATAACAATTTCCCATTAGCAATGTCTCATGTCGCACCTCCTGTCTTCCCCTGTTGCTCTTCCTCCAGTGCAGCTTGTTTTAAAGAGAGATTTTATACAACCAGTTTTAGCACCACAGGACCAAGGTCCTCCACAGAAACATCTTCTTCCCCTCATAAAGTCCGTCGCCCACTGACCGAAACATTTTCATGGAGAAACTCCATTCCAATACATACGTATCTTTTGCTTGTACATTTGTATCTTATTTTATTCTTCTTATTCGTCTCCTTTTATGGCACACTCCATTAAGACAAATTCCTGTAGTGTGTAACATACGGGGCAATAACAACGTACAACGCCGAGAGCGGACTGATTCACGGGAATGGGAGAACGGTCATTTCGGCACAGCGGCTGATTTGATGACGTCACCGCGTCAGCTGGTCTTGCTAGTGAGTAAACCATGTGAGGGTTAGATGAGTGAATTATTATCGCAGTACATTAAAATACAGCAGCTGGATGTCACCCAACCATGACAGGTGTGTATCTTATTATTATTCATATTGGACGGAAGAAACACATAAAACGCTACCGAGGTAAACATTTAATTCAGGGCTGTTGTACTACATCACACTGCATTAGCTTTATAAAGCGTTCATAAAGTAAAGAGGAGGTTTAAAACAGTAGCAACAATTGAACAGTTATTACTTTAAGGGATGGGGCTATATGCCACATACACACCTACTGTTTTGTCTTCTTGTTACTCAAACATCAAGGGGACGGTAATGTCCTCAAATACACTCACGCTGTGACTAACGGTGACTAACTCATTTATGTTGCAACCTTGTTAATAAAGTAATACTTTGGACCTTATGTCGTCTGCATGACTCAGCACTGTAACAACACATGAAGGCACCTAAGACGCTTCTTCAGTCCATCTTCAGAGAAGTAGTTTGTCCATAGTCCGCTGCAGAGTGACGTCACTAACACGCGTCTCCCGTCGCATGGGAGCCGCGTAGCTTGGTCAAAGGGGAGTCGGATTCCCTAAAACACCGCGGTTTTCCTTTCCTAACTCCTCGTGAATTCTCCTAACCGTCTTTCCTTGAGCCCGTGACGTTTTCCACGCAGCTCACGGAATAGTATTTAGGAATTTACGGTATGAGGTATGAGGTCTTGTCTTTGTTTGACAATTCGAATCCGGCCACGATCTGCGTTTCTCGTGAACGGCCCGAACGAAACGTCGCCATTTAAATGTTGCAAGGAACTGTGCGATGGAATTATCTCCTTTCCTTTCGTGCTTCCTATACTAAAGGAGCTACGTAAGGACGCATTGAAGCTCCTTTCCTCAGCACTAGACAACTTAAAGAGCTCTCATCACGTCGGCCGGGCAGATACTTCCGTCTAGGGGAGGAACCTTCCTCAGCAAGAAGGACGAATCGAGCCTAGAACGCGAACAGCTGATGACGTTTCACGAGAACACACGTGGTACCGAGGTAGCCGCATACGTACGTCTGTGGTCAGTGGGCCGACGTGACCTTGTCAAACAGAAAGCTAAGCTTAATTACGTAGCATCCCGTCATGACGTAATCATGTCTGTATGTTAGTGCGCCTGCAGGTGTCGAGCTTCACTTTAAATGGTACAGTGTCATGTGAATATGAGGTGTTTATACAGAATACATAATAATAACATGTAACTGTGGCGTCATGATGAGGTTATTGGCTTATTCAAGTGTGGTAGACGGCACAGAAGGCCGAGGTAGAAAATGTACTGTCTCCCGCTGTCTTCCAGATGTCTTACGTGAGGACAAGGACAATTCCCCTTCTGTACCTGCTGGAATGAGCAGCTGTCTTCAGGTCAAAGTGCGTTTTGAAAGCAGCGTACTAAATGTACTACTGGAATTACTATACAAGTAAAATAATACTACGGAACTGCATATCCTGGTCTGTTACAATGGTATCAACGTGTACTAGAGATACAATTACATGAGATAAGATTCATGAATTCCAAATGGAAAATACCACAAGACACTGACCAGGCAAAGATACAATGAAGGCAAAAATAATCCAAACTTAAGAGAGCTGAATAATGAATTATTAATCAAATCAAATAAATAACAGTAGAGTAAGTACAAAAAATAGACACTAGAAATAATAATAGAAATAAGAAAGTTGTGAAGACAATCCAGTAGCATGTAGGCCGGTGTACATAAATATGCTTTGTGTATTAATGTAGAATACAGTGTGTGCATGATGCCGGACCTCAGCCAAAAGCGCCTGAATTCAACCAATAAGAACATTTTGATTGTAAGTCATTGTAATTGTCCAGAGACAAAAAAAATAGAAATGAAATTGGTTCAAATACTTAATTCAACTACTGTTGGGTAACCTTTGCACGGGCATCTACAATAGCAAAAGAAAAGAATAGAGCCACGGGACAAATAACAAAAGTGAAAAGACCAAACTGAGCAGACGGACAGCCGGGTGACCTGCAGCCAACAGGCGGTAACAGCTCTCAGGCAGACGGTGGCAGTAGAGTGAATACAAATGTCTCCGTGGTGCAAACGGGTGGGACAGGTTACCCTGAGGAATGGTCCTCCGTTACAACACTGTAGCCTAAAGATCCCCTTTTTTACATACCAGGTGCCCGTGTGGACTCTTTGGTTACCAGTCGTCTGCTCTTTCTATATGAGTTAAACATTCTGAAAGATGGGCAGGACAACGCATCTAATCTTTGATCTGTGCAGTCAATATGTCTTCCATGAACTTGCTCCACCGGGTGTAACAATGAGAGAAACAACCAGGGGACGTCCGGCCACATTAAATCTGCTCAAACTTGTTGCCCATATTGCTGAAGGCAAACCTCCGTGTGTATGTATTTGTGTGTGTGTGTGTGTGTGTGTGTGTGTGTGTGTGTGTAAGCAGGTCCACAGGAAGTTTGGGGTATTTTGTTTGTCTTCATTTTAATTAGTTACTGTGTCTGGGAGTTTGTCGTTACATTTTAATGGATGATTGTGTTTTTTCTCTGCTACAAGTGGGTCGAATTTATTAATCCTTGTGTTACTCTATATTTTAATGTAAAGCCCATTGAGTTTACTTGTGTATATATTCCTTGTATGTCTGACATATTATGGCAATAAATGTTTCCTGATTTAAACATCTGCACACTCCGCGGTCAATATGTTGATGCAGTTTATAATTATATGCAATGATTTCATACATATTGTATTATAGTGAATTTAACTCGAGACACTGTTCACCAGAATGCTGAGACAAATTCCTTGTTTGAAAACTCACTTGATCATCACCTCGTTTCAGACTCTGATTCAAACAAAGAAACAAGTGATCTGTGTCTTCCCGGTGTCACTGGTCCTTAATAGAATTTACATCTTTGCACACTGTACTGCTGCACCCCAAAGCATGCAAATATAAAACATATTGTTAAAATACCTGGGTGTTATCTCTGTCAGCTCACACAGTGCCGTCACAGGCCCCCGACTAAACCTCTGGCTATCGGCCCCGGAGATCTCCACCTTCCCCCAAACACAATGGAACTGCACGGCACTCGGCCCGTGGTGCTCAAAACGGCCTCTCGCGTCCTGCAGGTTCTACGGAGGACAGTGTTGTGGATGTGCAAACGGCGAGGAGCGCTTCATTCGTTCGTGCCCCTGTTTCTCAAACGCCTAAGCTTTGCACTGCTTTTGGGAGTGACTGGGAGTCTTACAGCGCACGGCGGGATGCGTCGGTGTGCACAGTCACGCCCGGGCACTGTGTGAATCTACCTGTAGCCACACGCCTCGCCTGCTCTCCCTTCAACGTCACCCAGGCTCTTTCCTCCGGCTCTCAGGAATGCGGTTGGTGAATTGCGTGTGTTTGTGTGTCTGTCTGTAAGGAGTAAATGGCTGAAGGTGAATTGCGTGTACATGCATCTTACCTCGCACACAGCGGGACGGTTCAAAGGTGCACCGCTGATCCTTGTAAATCTCAGGAATGGGGAAACGTTGACATTGAGTGCTGTTTACAGTGTGACACACACACACACACACACACAGATAATGAATGACATCTTCCTTGAAAGAGTAATCGGCCTCTTTCCAAAAACCTAATTTCTCACGTCAAGCTCCTTGTCGACACTCTCCCCATCCATCACACGTTGTGCGATTGGAAATGAACTGGGGCTGTTTGCTTTTACACGCAGCACTTGCACAGACTCGAGAGGACGGCGCGGATTGGGTTCAAAGGTCGGCAGATGTGGCTGAACGTTGTGTTCAGTTCATGATCAAACTTAGCAAGCAGTAGAATGAGAGGCCACTGAAGGACGTCTGACCATCTGGTCGGTTTAGCGGTCGGTGGACTTTGTTGTCAAATGTCCATTGTTGGTTTCTTGTTGTCATCTGTTGTCAACACCGTGTCCACAGTGACAGTCTGTAAATCAAGGTCACACTCGGTACTGTGGCAAGGCGTCATCATGCTAAAAGCATTGAAAAGAAGCTAGAATGATTCTTTTTACATGAGTCGCCGTTGTTCAAATGAAAATAAGTAACATTAACACGTTGAACTTTAACTCCATCTAAAGACTTTGTCCAGCACAAACACAACTTTGTAGTCTATTTCTGATTTGGTCCTGAAGACCAAAGACACCAGAAACAGTTTTGTGTACTTTTCGATGTGTGTGTGTGTGTGTGTGTGTGTGTGTGTGTAGGGCCCCTGCTTGTGGCTGGTTGGATTCCATCGCCCGGTCGGTCTCCGGCTTGTGAGTGCCTGTGAGTCGAGAGTCTTTAGGATTCTCTGTGGGGTGTGTTATAATAATCCCACGGTTGGGACTCCTCATACTCTATAATCACACCTGAGCACACATAGTGGTGAGATCACGAGAGCACTTCAAGCCAATGGGCTGCCGATTGTTCATCCTGTGACAAAAAAAAAGGGAAAAAAAGTTTACACGTTCAAGAACGCAGAGCGGCTCCGAAAAATCACTGTTCTGCACAAGTATGAAGCAAAAGTACAGTGAAGAGGTATTTTTCCATTGCTTGTACACCTTAAAGTCTTAAACTATCAGCCTCACAATTGGTAAACCGCTTCTCAGAGTATGAAAATAACTTAAGTGCCACTTTGCATCTCGAGATACTAAATCAATGGATTATATCTACTTGCAAGGAGTTGATAACCCAAAAGACTCGTTATCCCTCAGCATGTTCCCCACTTTTGGTTTAAAAGCTATTGCATCATTAAGAAATAACTTTTGGCGGTTTTGTTCGTCGGCTGCCAGCAGGTTTCCAGCAGGTTTCTTACAGGATTTGATCATTTCTGTGACTCCTGATGAATCTGTTGTGATTGGACCCAAACTTCATACGAAAAGCTATGAAAAGCTTCATAAAAAATCAATTAATAAAGCAAGAGAGCAAACTTAAGGTCGATGTGTGTGACCTCACCACATCGTTGAAGGGGTTTCAACCGGGCCGAACCCACGGTGAACTGACTCGGCGTATCGGTCAGCGTCACCACTGCAAACAGGTGCTAAGTGTGTGTGTGTGTGTGTGTGTGGCTCTATTTGTCTTTGTGTTGACCCCCTTTAAGAGGAGCATATGGCCGCCAACACAAAGGCTGAACCGCCTCACTTCTCCTCTCAAAGGTGAACGAGGGGACACACTTGGGCATGCATGAGCACAGACACACACACACACACACACACACACACACACACACACACAGAGCTCCATTCCATACCCCCCCCCACCCTCTTTATTTACCACTTCCCATCCTTTCATTTTCAGGTCAGGTCCTTTCACCCCGAGCAGGCGGCAGCTGGAGGACTGAGCTCTCAGAGGGAGGAACCCGGCAGACGGACGGAGGGGAATCATGCTGAGCCGTAGTTGCCCCCCCTCACCCCGCACCCCTCACCCACATATATATGTTGGAGGAACAAAGAGCTTTAACCCGCATCCAAACACTTATTGTGTGACGCAAGTTGATGCGTCGGGAATAGCCCTCAGGACAGAGGAGGGGGGGGGCTCACATACTGTCACTGCACTACTTTTCAGTGGCAACACATTTGCACAAAAATAGAAATGTGTTTGCTACATGATGGACTGCTATCTTGTATCGTCTAGCGAGTCAATGCATGAGATGATGCCTTATCTGGGGCTGTGGTGCACGCCTCGACCTTGGAGGTGCCCCCCCCCCCCCCCCCCGGACTGACGGAAAGGAAGAACATAATTTCCGAGACACCAGCCGGAGGAGGTGAGCGAAGCTCTGCGTGCCCCCACATGCCCACGAAACAAGCCGCAGGCGACACCTCTGGTTCTTTTTTGGTATCCTCAGGACAGCTTGTGTGTTTTTGGGAGAGTGCACTTGTTGGTCTTTGGGTGGTGGCCCGAAGTAGTACAGGCCGATACAATGCGCTCACGCACCTTTACGAGGGGGGGAAAAGCCCCCGATGAGTCACCAGGAGCGCCGCGGTTCGGCTGTATAGATGTGAGAGCGCTGGAAACCCAAACAAAGGGGAAACCATCTCTCAGGTTTCTCTCTCTGCGCTCACGTGACCTCCGGTGACTCAGCGTGGACAGTAGACGTGTCTATCCATGATTGTTTATTATCTAACCAGTCTAGAGGCTGTGCATCATATGTTCACACACACACACACACACTGGAACTACAACATTTTATATAGGATGGTATGTCAGCACAGGTTGGGCAACTGCATGGACAATAAAACGTACAAAAACAGTTTCAGATGAGAAAAACACATCATTTTGATGTACGAAAAAAGTGCTCCATTAAACCCTGTGGAACTGAAGATTTTACAATGCATTTCTTTCTTAGTTTGAGTTTAAACACTCCATTCTCCACCCTGTTTGAATTCTAAGAAAGATTTTTAAAATCATTTTTAGTCTTCAAGAAATTCTTATCACATCGATTTATTGCGTGAAGAATCTTCATGTCGTTTAAAAAAATAAAACCCAGCCGTTTGACCCTAAATTCTGGAGTGAGTGGGGCTGACCAGGTGTGCGACCAGCAGGTGCACAGAGTGAACTGGTTAGTGGGAGTGAGAGGTGGGAATGACCGGACAGAAGTGACAGAGCTGCGACAGTAAAACTACAGGAGGAAAAGCGACGCGGCCGGTTGTTCATCACCTGACATAACGCAATGCATGGTGGGATAATATGGGAGATATTTAAAGACTAACAAATGCACTTAAATCGTACTTGTAACGCCACTCATCTGTAACTGATTGTAAATTGGCTTATTTGAGTAAATTGCACTTTCTTGTTTCTTGCTCTTCTGAGTTTGTACCCTGTGGTTGAATGCACTTCTTGTAAGTCGCTTCGGATAAAAGTATCAGCTAAATGACATGTAATGTAATGTAATTTATTATTTCTATTGATTTCTCAAAAAGACACAATTGTTTCATGTAATAATGTAATAACAGTAGGACCTTTTTGGTCACATATGACATCGACGGCCTGTTGTGTGCGTGAATGTGCTCTCTGAACGCCGGTAAAGTGCCTTTCTAACCGTGATGACAGTGAGTGTACTCAAGGTGTGAGGGGTCACGCTGGGCCGAGAGGTATTTCCGGGCCCTCTGTGTCCCTGGGAACTAATTCATCTTTAACTTCCGCGTGGTGCTCATGACAACACAAAGCAAAGAGTCCGATTTCTCTCCCCACCATAAAAGGTTATTTGTTTAGACCGAATTTCAATGTCATTTCTAATCCGGAAAATGTTTCATCCTCTGCTTTGTGCTGCGTCTTTATTTTTTTTTTCAAAAGGTTGTGACAGATTTTGCGAATCACTTTGAAAACTGGTTTAGACTTGAACGTCTATAAATAGTCGTTGAACAAAACGTTCATGCCCAAACATATTACACGTCTTTTAAACATCTAAATGCTGTTAACGACAGCTTGTCGGCCGCATCCAGCTAGTTATTAGTGAACTTTAATTCCTTAACTTTCACACTTTAGAGGTTACCCTCTTACTCTGGTTTAGTTGGTTTTATATATTTTGAAGAGAAATGGATCTAAATGAGCTCAAGTTATGAACCTGAAATATGACTTTCTAAGTCAGTAACGTTACAAACATCACTGGACGTGGTCCCTTTGCTCCTTTTCCTTTAGTGGTGTGATGATAAACTAACTTAAGGAGCCACGAGCAGAACGATGTGTGTGGTAACGTTCATCTAAAATATAAAATATAAAAATATATGGCTTACAATTGAGGGTATTTGTTTAACACGTTTTATTCTCTAATAGTGAGAGGTAATAAGTCAAAATAGTGTTTTAAATTGTTTTGTGCCCAAATGTGTTTACCAGAAAGCCCTCAAACAATCAACGTTCTGTTGCGTGCCGTGCATGTCTGGATTATTGGATATAAGGACCATGAGAATATGAGCCAGATGTGATTTGTAACTGTTGACACGAGATCCACTTGTTATGCGAAACGCGCTCCCCGGTACAGTCACTCACACGCATACGCGTGGTCAGAGTGCGCGCACGAAAGGGTGGAGTCGGTTCAGTGGGACTTTTTTTTTTTCTACCCCGAGGGAATCATATCTTGACTCAATGCACCGGGAAATAATCCAAAGTGAGCTTTTGAACTGCGCCAAAGGCAAACCGGGGCTGTGGTTCAACCTCCGCCTGCGCACGGGATCATATCCGGTGCTATTCCCCGTGATTTTGATCACGGTGCGGTGAAATCCAGAGGCATAAACCCGGATCAGTTCTCCGTGCCGTCATGGAGCGCAGCGCTTTGGCCCCGCAGCGCGTCCAGCCCTGGCCGCGCGCGGCGCGTAAAAGCGAGTGGCTCCGGAGCGCTCTGGCCCACCACCACGGCCCCGATCCCTGCGCGGATAACGAGATCGTGGTGCTGGCCACAGGGGTGGACCAATACCTGCAGGAGGTCTTCCACCACCTGGCCCATCCCAGCCAGGAGGACTCGGTGTCGGCGGAGGATTTCACCGCATTGTGCGCCGTGCTGGGACTCGCCGCAGCGGAGAAAGCACACGGGACGACAAAGGGGGGAGACGCGGGTGGGGCAAAGGGCGAGGACGACGAAGAGTTTGGGGACGCGTGCTCCGCGCTGCCCTGCCGGCTGTCCTTTAAAGACTTCCACTCGAGGCTCTGCGGGTACTTCCGCGTGCGCAGCGCGCGAGAAAGGGCCACCGGGGCGGGCGCCGTGCGCCTGCCCGTCACCGAGGACACGGAGCTGGTGGAGAGACAGATCCGGCTCCGGTGGCCCCGCGTCAGGCGGAGAAAATGTGTGAGTTTTGATCTGGCGAGGGATCCGAGCGGAACCGTTCACCGGCCGGTCAAAGGTCGAGCCGCAGTGGACCGCGAGCCAGGTACCGCACCAACCAGGGTATTTACATACGACACGTGTGACCGCGATGGAATGATTCCAGTGAATACTGAGGTTGTTCTTTAGCTGCAACCAAATCTGCTCATTGTCCGTGCAGAGACACGCGCACACAATAATAGGACCAGATATCTACATTTTATCTTAACTACTTTATTTAGTGTTATATTCTTCACCATTTCCAGCTCCTGCACCACCGGCACCACCATAGTCTCCTTGTGTTGGGGAAGGCTGTGCCTCCTCTCTTAAATGTACCAATACAATGAGCTACAATAGGCCTGACATGCACAAGTATAAAGATGTAAATCTCCAAGTAAAGTGCAAACTCCCCCCAAGAGAAGTCAAAGACAAAATAAATGATTATTGATTCATTTAATATTCCCTCTAAAACGTACTGTAAAACACAATACAGTTAAAACACGCAGGTAAACACCACCCAACCCCAACCGTAACCTCAGGTAAAGATCCCCTCATGTTTTTTTCCTCCTCCTCCTCCTCCTCCTCCTCCTCCTCCTCCTCCTCCTCCTCCTCCTCCTCCACCAGACGAGGTGGCCGCTCTGAGGGAGCTGGTGGAGGACCTCCGCTCGGCGCTGCAGGGGAGCGACGCGCGCTGCCTGGCCCTGGAGGTGGCGCTCCGGCGGGAGAGGAGCCGCGCTCCCCCGCCGCGCACCAGCTGGCAACGCCCAGCTCCGAGCCCCACAACCTCCATCGCCCTCGCGCGTGGCAAACTGGTGCCCACGCGCAGGATCAAAGGGCACTGCAGCGGCGCCGCGGGGGACGCGCCGAGGAGACGGGACATCCGGGACCCCCTGGAGAGGGAGCTGAAGCTGATCCGCTCCTCGCGCGACGGGCAGCTGGAGGAGGCCATGAAGTTCAACCAGCGGCTGGAGGAGGAGGTGCGCTGGGCGCACCAGGAGGTGCGCAAGCTGCACGCGGCGGAGCTGGCGCTGAGGAAGGAGAACGCCCACATCAGGTTTTCATCCTCAGAAAGTCAACGGGCGATGTGGTGACAGGGATGGAGTTTAGAGGGAAGTGGTTTGGATGATCCGGGGGTGATCTCTCCACCAGGCGGCGGGCGGAGGAGGCCAGGGAGGCGCTGAGCTTGGGGCTTCAGAGGGTTCGGATGATGCAGGAGGAGGCTCAGTCTGTGCCGCAGCTCCAGTGCAAGATCACCCAGCTGGAGGCTGAATTACACCAGTACCGGTACAACCACTGTGTGTGTGTGTGTGTGTGTGTGTGTGTGTGTGTGTGTGTGTTTACACGTTTGTTTCCCTGCTCTAAAGTCACACTCACTGAATGAGTGAGGGGTTTAACTCCCAAAACACACCGGGTTAAAACAACAACAACAACAACAACAACAACAAAACGGCACAGAACACAACACCTCTGTCTCTTTTGGTTCAGATCCCGATGCACCTGCATCGCGGTCCCCGCCCACCAAGAAACGTACCCGCTGGGGGCGGCAGACGCCTGCAGCAGGACAGGTAGCAGCTCTTGTCTCCTCACCGTTTCTTTTGTTCTGCAAGGGGGGGGGGGGGGGGGGGGGGGGGTTGATGACTGAATAGGTTTTGCAATGCGCCTTTTTTTTTGGGGGGGGGGGTTGGGGGGGGGGGGTTCTCCAGCCGTTAACCAAAGCGTTTTGACTGTAAAAGCCGCTGCCTTTGCAGAGTGCCTGCAGCGAGCGGTGGAAGGGAGAGCTGCCTCCGATGAAGAGGAGGAGGACCGAGGGACGCGGTGCTGCCCGGTGGAGGTGGAGAAGCACCGCCCGCTCGGCCGGGCCGGAGGGTGAGCCGACGCCTGACGCGCCGCCGCGGACACGCTCGTCCATTCCAAATGTAACCTCTCTTTTTTTGTTTTTGTTTTTTTTTCTTCCCCGCGTGGTAGAAACCCCGTCAGCAGGGGGCGCTGCAGCTGGAGGGGACAAACCCAAGAGCAGCTGGAAAAAGAAGAGGTGGGAGAGAGAACATTGCAGTGCAAAATTGAGTGGTGAAGACTCGTAAAGCTCTGGAGCCTCTGGAGAGTTGGTGTTGTCAGGATGCCGTGCGAGGACAGAAAGCCCGGCTCAGCGTTTCCACAAAGGCTGTAAACGTCACGGCTGCTCATTTTGAGGCCTGAACCTCAAGAGGGACTTAAGAGCCCGACCACAAACAGACCGGGCCGAAGGGGAAGGTGAAGTGTCCTCGGAAACGAGCTCTTTTAGTGGACGGACGCTGACGGGGACGATCGGCCCGAGCCGATCGATGAAACTACAGAAGTTTCCTTTTTAACTGTTGAGAAGTGAGTGAACGCCACTCAAAAGACAGAGAGGGACGCCTGTGACATCACTGCCACTAGTCGTGACCTCAAGAGGTCATAACGTGTGTCATTAACTGACCCATCATCATCTTCATCATCATCATCATCATGCATCCACATAGAGAACTCAAACTCCTGTTCCCTTGTATTTAAAGTAGCTCCGCTCACAAATACAGATCGTTAGCGGATATATCCGCGTGGAAGCTCTTCTATGTGAATAAAACGTGGTGCGTGTGAAAGACACAGAAGTAATAAGACACTTGTTTGGATTGACGTGTTCCTGCTCACTGTTTCCCAGAAGCCCGAGGGAGAGGAGGACAAGACGAGGCCGGAGGAGAGAGAGACGACCCGTCTGTCTCTGCTGGAGGACAAACTCACGGATGCCCTCAAACTGCTGCTGCACCTACGCAACAAGGTCCCACACACACACACACACACACACACACACACACGAACCTCTTCACCGCCATCTAGTGGTTCATTCCGTCATAGTTGCGAGATAAAGGATCTCGCATGAAACGCAATGAAACATAGTAATGTGTGTAAAAGATATGTAAGCACATTAGAAGGAAATATCTAAATGAATTATTATGATAAGTCATTTCATTATTGCACTATTATTATTATTATACATTTGTTTTTATAGTATGTAAACCATTCTTCAAACTCCTTATTTAATGTTAATTCTTTCATAAAAATAAAACATATTTAACTTAAACAAGTTATGTAAGTTTTATTCTATGAGGTCACTTTTCACTTGATTTCATTCATCCGATCCCCTTTCTCAACAGGAAGGTTGAACCCGCCCCCAGAAATGACAACTACAAAACTCAACTATAAAATATAAATGATTTATTTAATATTGAAAACTTTGCGGCTGCATGCTCCTCCCCTTATGATCCGTGTTCGGCACAATATACACTCAGTCATGCATGTTGCATGACTGGATTTATTGTTGTTATTCTTTGTGTTTTTGCTGCTTTCCACAGAGCGTCCCACCTTCATACATACAACATACTTACCTTTCTTTACGTGACTAACATCACACGCGTTTAACGTACGCAGGAAAGCAGGTCGTGGCTCGTTGGACTTTGTGCCGTGCTGCTTTCATAGCTGTATATTTCTTTCCGAACATTAAATGAAAAAGATGATTTTCATTTTCATCAATACTAAAGTGAAGCCCCCCGTCTGTAGAACGTGTCCCGCCGGGTCCTGGGGAGGATCGTCATGGACACTCTGGATGTGTGCAGCAGGAGTGGAGATGGTAGGCGTGCCCCCCCCCCCCCCCCAGTATTCATGGTCCAGTGTTGCTCCTTGCTAAGAAAAGGTGACATTTCCCCGCCCAGGTCCATCTCAGGTGCTGCAGGTAGCGGACGCCCTCTGCGTCCGGCTGTCCTCCAGGGATCTCCTTGGAAACGGAGGGGAGGACGAAGGAGGAGAGAGCAGAGAGCCCCTGGTTCTTCCTTCGGGGTGTAAGACGAGCAGCGGCCACCCTCTGCTCATCCCTTGCTAGACCAACTCTCGTGTTCTATGTATTTAAAGGCTTTATTTACACTTTGGGTTCTTTTCTTTATTTGATGTCAATTCGAAAAAATTCTATGTACATCACAATACTTTATCTTACCATTGAACTTGGTTTCACTGTAATGATTTGTGTGTCCTTTAGCGGATACGTTTAACTGCAGCAGCTTTTAAGTTTGTGTGAAAACTCCACAATGCTTGTTACAAACTCTGGTTCAGTGATTTGTATTTTGTGTATAGTTATTATGGTCCATTAGGTTATTTACTTGTTAGAGCAAGTTACTTCCCTGTGGGAACAGGTTATTGTCTTGTGGAAACGTTACGATAGATTCCGCACTCTGTGATTTGTGGCGTAGCAGCTACGAGACATTAACACCAAACATTGACCATCGGAGATCCAAGTTTAATCTCTGTACTGGGAAAAGTCGAGCAGACTGGAGATCTGTCAGATCATCGAGCTGAAAAAACCCCCCGACAACAAGACTGAGGAATGGTATGAAATCATATAGTTCTTTAATTCCAGCAATTTACAAAGTCCTGCAGGGAGAGACTCTTCCTCCGGCCTCACAGAGGGCTTCTTTTTACAAGGTGAGCAGAGGTTTGGTGTCTGAATCAAAAGGCTCCACCTTGAAGACGGTGTCCTTGGGATTCAGAGGCTCGAGGGGTTTGAAGCACTTATACTTTCAAAAGGCAGTAGGTGTTTTTTATTTCCTATTCATGTGGACATTCTGTACTTTTTTTTTTTTCCCCTCCTGGCTGCTTTTTCGGCCTCCCGAGTCCTCATTTGAACCCCCGGCTCGTCCTCCCCTCCACTGCTGCGTCATATAAAGTCATTATTACGTTACAATCATAATCAACTGTACATCTTTAGTTAATCAAAGCTAATTAAAGAGATGCTACTCTGTGGCGAACCCGGCTCCTGATTGGGTTACTATGAGTTGAGCTCGGCTCTCATAGGTTAAGGCCGTCTATTTGTTAAAGTGTGCTTTCCCCGTGTGTGACAGGGTGTGCGTGAGGTGTGTAAAGATCGGTATTAGGCACCGCGCTGTTCCTTAGCCGCACCGTTGGCGAGCAACAAGAAGCTTACTGGCCTTTTGCAGGAAAAAAAAAAAAAAAAGAGAAAAATGATAAAAACAACATGGTGACAAGGAAAAGGAGCCAAAATAAAATGACAAAATAAACAACCATATATATAGAATAAATATAATATGTACAATTTGCTTTGTGCACAATCTAAAAATAAATAGACAAAGCATTACTTGCCCCTTTTATAGAAGTATTAACAACTTTCCATTGACACAGAGGCAGAACGCCGGCACCCGGACGGACCGAGAGGCAACGGGTGGAAGGATGAAACTTTTACAGCAAGTCTGTGCAAAAGCAGACAGACTGAAGACGTCACTCCAGTCGGACTCGCGCGGGGTTTCACGCCACAGAGACGCACGTTGACGAGTTGAGAGGATCCCTGCTGCGTCCTGGCGGCTCCGCTTCTCTTTGCAGATTACAGTACGTTGGGCCTTTAGAACCAGCGCGGGAAGAACTTTTCTTTTCTCATCTTTGTAGTGGTTGTTTGCTCGGCGAAACGTTACAATATATAGGAAATAAATCACACAGCGTTAAACAGATTAGGGAGAGGAGGAAAGGAATAGAAACAAAAAATCATATCATTGATATTAAAAAAAAAAAAAAAAGAATAGTTAAGACCATAAGATTTTTCAGCAAATAAAAGAATCAAGTGTTGCACATTCACATTTTGTGCCCTGCACACGCATCCCGCAGGCTCCTTCAAAACAGCACGCAAGTCTAAAAAGCGCCCGATGAGTCGAGCATCACCCGCAGTGAGTCTGGTCGGGTGTGTAATCTGTAGAATTCCAGTCTCCTCCTCACCTGCGATCAGGGGGCAGATTGAGTGTGACGGAGGTCAAAACGGGATCTGCCCCGTCGAGTCGTTCATCTACAAAAGGACCGGCTCCTCCCTCACCAAAGACATTATTATTAGGTATTTATTTTTATTTTTTAAGAATTATATGGGCGATATACGGAAGCCTCAAGAGGCCCAAGATGGAGAATTTATTTCTATATTTTCCAATTCTGAATTGTCCTCTCTTGTATTTATGACTTTATAACTCAAGATAATCAATTTCCTGAATTTTCATTTTGTTGAATCAAATTGCTGAACAAAGTTGACTCTGTAAAAAAAAAAGATTAATTGATTAGAAAGAATCTGAGAATGGATCACCAGATGTCCTCCTTCTAACCAGCTTTTGATGTGAGAACATTTACAGAATCAACAGCAGAAATGAGCCGGCGGCATCACCGGGAAGCAGCACAGCAAAATTAACTTGAGAGAAGTGGGAAACGGGCGAACGCTGGTCGGTCACAAAAACTTGCTAACCGTACAGACCAACTAAATGTACATGTATTACGTGTTGCTACGGCCGGGTTGGTTCACTGCAGGAATCTTTTGGTGAATCCGAATGCAAAAGGCAATGGAGAGAAAACCTAAACAACCAACCAAACCATAGCTTGGTGTGTGGGCTCCTTGTAGCCCCCCCCTGCCTGCCCAACCTCAGGAGACATCATTGGTCTCTCATTGGAAAATATCAACATCCAGGCAACTAAAGAGAAAAAACAACGGTGCAAAACAGCGATTGGATCCGTTGGTCTGGTACCAGACAGCTGAACCCGAGAGGCTCGTCCCGCCTCGCATTGTGGTGATGCGTGAACGCGATGGCGTCGGGTTGGCTGAGCTCTGCAGGTCGTTTCCAGTGTGTCGCAGCACGTTTAGCCTCTTGTCACCTGCTGGGAGTCCGGCTCGGGCACCATAACAGCAACAGTAGTGAGCGGGTGGATGAGTTCAGCCAGGGAGGTTTAAGAAAACCTCCCTAACCACATTCTGCGCATTTATCGAACAAAGACTAATCGTTCTCAGGGCACTTTTCAAATTTCAGCAGATTTGGCCCATCAAAAAAAGGCATCAGTGCAACTTCTGTGGACTCTAGGGAAAGCTACAAGAGTAAAATATAGGCCATTGTGCGAGTGAGCATGCAATTCTCATCAATGGAAACACTTAAATAGCCCTTAATTAGGAGGTTCTAAAGGGCTGAAGAAGCAGGTCTGGTCGTGGCTGACGTCAGCGTTTGTTTGATCCTGATTTGTGACATTTCTAAATAATAAGACTCAGAGGAAGTATCCCGCTGACAGAGAGCGACGCCAAGAAGGGACTTTGCTTGTTATGTTGGAGGTGCAAGTCCCCGAGACCAAAACGCTCTTCTAGCACTATGCGACCTCTGCTAAAAGACACACACGTGATATTCATAGCACTTCTTACACAAGTTTTGCTGTTGAAGTTTCAAGTGTTAAAACTTGATTGGCAGGGCCAACGTTCCCATTGAAAATAATGAGGACGGGCCCTTTGCATGGAACAATTCAACTGCATTATTTATCAACAATACTAATCATTGTTAATAGGGTGTTAATAGCAAACGTAACTCAGTTGCTAGGTATAAAATGGGAGGAGTGTGGTGGTGTTTGCCTGCTCACCGGTCGACATATGCGAGTTTAAGATACGGTCTGTGCTCGGGGCTGCTGCTGTGGTGCACCAGAGCCCTGATGTGCTGCAGATGGAACGTCACTGCCCCGTCATGCACTCGACCATCAGTTGGAGATCTACAAGAGATTAGCCCTTTAATATCGTAGACAACGTCCACTTCCAGATAACGTCCGTCGCGATTTGTCGCCATCCCCGTGTGTGTGCAAGCGCGGAGTGTGTGTCTTTTGTCATTTCCTTCGCGCGCGCCGCTCTGCGCGCGCTCAGTTCCCCGCGTTAGAGTCAGAGTCGCCGATGAACCAGCGCATGTGGAAGCAGAGGGCGAGGAAGCCGGTGCCCAGCAGGTCGCCCAGAGCGGTCAGGTAGGGGATGGAGAAGTTGTCGGGGTCCATGCCGCGCCCCCACATCCAGTGCACCATCCAGTCTGCCAGGTAGAGGAGGATTAACACCTGCAAGCAGACGCAAAGCACAGCGCCTTCAGCTCAGGAGAGCCGGTTTAAATCACCCCGGTTTGCTGCATCACAGCCGTAGTGTCACAACTTAACACGCAAAGAGAAATCTGTGACACCAGAATCAGTGCATCCGGACCCCCAGATGGGAGCTCGCGTCCGCACTGGGTTAAATGTTCCAGCTAGTATGGACTCACGTAACGTTACGTAAGCACAGGCCCACTTCAAATGGCAGACCCTCAGGGGGGGGGGGGGGGGGGGGCACGTGGGTCAACGTTCCCTATAGAGGATCTCTGTCTCAGTGTGAGCAGCAGAGCACGAGAGAGAGAGAGAGACGGCTCATGCTGTTCCCCGTCCCAGCCGGCGCGTCACTCACGTGCAGTTATTTGCTAAATGTTCACGACTTGTTTCACCTGTTTGGGTGTGGGATACGTACACCTGGTTCATTGGAGGAATGAAGTCAGACCGGACAGTTCTCACTTACTGGGAGGAGGAGCGGGTCAGTTTTTGTAATCAGGATTGTGGTTTCCTCTTGAAGTCAGAGTAGTAACGCCCGATCAGGTCTGAGGGGGCCAGTAACAGCCCCTCTCCTCGACTTTAGCTATCGAGAAAAGAGCACGCTTGTACCTGTAGTAGAGCGGCGACCATGTAGAAGGAAACAAAGAGCGCCGTCAGGGTGGTGTGCCCCCCCCTCAGAGAGTTGATGGTGTAGAGGAAGGCGAGGTGACCCGGGGCGACCAGGAGGAAGAGCACTCGGGCCGAGCGGGAGTTCACAGCTGCAACAGAAAAGAGGACCAAAAGGACGCGGGTGAGGACGAGACGGAGGCGGCGGAAAACGTTTGCGCAGCTCCGCCCGCCAACTCACAGGAGCCGAAGAAGGAGGCGCAGGGGGTGGGGCACTTCCTGGGGATGTGGTTGGGGTCCCCCATGGGGAGGCCGTTCATGTGCAGGTAGGTGGAGATTCGACTGGCCTGCACTGCGACCAGGTTACCTCCCACCCCTGAAACACACACACAGGGTCAAACACGGAATAAGATCACAACATTGGTTTGATGACATTGAACACATGATTGTTCTGGTCATTTTTAACACAAATGGCAAACTACGTGAAATATTGGTTCTCCTTTGTCATGTGAAAAGGAGCTAAATCTATTAATCTATATACAAAATCTAATCTATATACAAAACTCCTCGTCTGCTCACCATTGATGACCGGGGTGAAGACCGCCATGCCAGCAAAGTTTGGGTTGGTGACGGTCTTGTCGAGGATCAAACCACCAACACTGAGAGACAGACGAGAGGGATTAGCTGACGAGACATCAAGTACTCAAAAGATCCACAATCAAGGTTCTGCAAGAAGAAACATGATACATTTATTATACATTAATGCAAATGAACGAAACTTCAGTAGAATCGTGGGATCGTTGTTATTTTAATTCTGACATTGATTTGCATAAATGATGCTCAATAACAGGTTGTCAAAACCTAAAATCTCAGCGTATGTGTAGTGTTATAATCAATGGGCTCAATCTACCTTTGATCAATACCTTAGTTAAATGATGAAATAATTAAGGCCAGCTCAGAGTTTTTGTTAATTTTTTTTTTTTAAACCTGCTTGAATCTGAACCTGAAGATGAGCACTTTGAGGCACTCGGTTCCTGCAGACACTTCCAGAAGCTGACGTATCAATACGTGTAAACAAGGGATTATTGATAGTGAAATTCGTGAGGATATTGGCAGCTTGTGCATAATATAATCAACGTAGCAGCCCATCGGGAGGCCATTTTATGGTCACCTGTGCAAGCAGGTAACTGCTGCGTGCCGTACCTGCTGATTGCCATGGCGATGATGACCGGCTCCCAGCCGGAGTACAGCAGTTCTCGGGTGGATGGGATCCTCCTGGCTATCAGCACCCATAGGGGGCACAGGGCCACAAACACGGCGCACACCAGCGGGTTGGCGTAGTCGTTGAACTCTGCGCGGGAGGAAGAGGAGGAGGGTTCACACACCAAGCAGGCTGTCGTTCATTTTAAAAGATGCTCCCCCACTAGTCATCGGTGACGTATTCAAAT